>NC_083630.1:210000-574375 GCF_963584025.1 Labrus mixtus | reverse complement strand
ACTTTTTTGAAGCCAAAATCTTTTCATGAAAATTTTCAACTTTTTTGAAGCCGAAATTTTTTCATGAAAATTTTCAACTTTTTTGAAGCTGAAATACTTCATGAAAATGTTCGACTTTTTTAAAGCCGAAATCCTGTCGTGAAAATTTTTAACTTTTTTCAATCCGAAATCTTTTCATGAAAATTTTCAACTTTTTTGAAGCTGAAATACTTCATGAAAATGTTCGACTTTTTTAAAGCCGAAATCCTGTCGTGAAAATTTTCAACTTTTTTGAAGCCGAAATCTTTTCATGAAAATTTTCAACTTTTTTGAAGCCGAAATCCTTTCATGAAAATTTTCAACTTTTTTAAAGCTGAAATACTTCATGAAAATGTTCGACTTTTTTAAAGCCGAAATCCTATCGTGAAAATTTTCAACTTTTTTGAATCCGAAATACTTCATGAAAATTTTCGACTTTTTTAAAGCCGAAATCCTGTCGTGAAAATTTTCAACTTTTTTGAAGCCGAAATCTTTTCATGAAATTTTCAACTTTTTTGAAGCCGAAATCTTTTCATGAAAATTTTCAACTTTTTTGAAGCTGAAATACTTCATGAAAATGTTCGACTTTTTTAAAGCCGAAATCCTGTCGTGAAAATTTTCAACTTTTTTGAAGCCCAAATACTTCATGAAAATGTTCAACTTTTTTGAAGCCGAAATACTTCATGAAAATGTTCGACTTTTTTAAAGCCGAAATCTTTTCATGAAAATTTTCAACTTTTTTGAAGCCGAAATCTTTTCATGAAAATTTTCAACTTTTTTGAAGCCGAAATCTTTTCATGAAAATTTTCAACTTTTTTGAAGCTGAAATACTTCATGAAAATGTTCGACTTTTTTAAAGCCGAAATCCTGTCGTGAAAATTTTCAACTTTTTTGAAACTGAAATCTTTTCATTAAAATTTTCAACTTTTTTGAAGCTGAAATACTTCATGAAAATGTTCGACTTTTTTTAAAGCCGAAATCCTGTCGTGAAAATTTTCAACTTTTTTGAAGCCGAAATCTTTTCATGAAAATTTTCAACTTTTTTGAAGCCGAAATCCGTTCATGAAAATTTTCAACTTTTTTAAAGCTGAAATACTTCATGAAAATGTTCGACTTTTTTAAAGCTGAAATCCTGTCGTGAAAATTTTCAACCTTTTTGAAGCCGAAATACTTCATGAAAATGTTCGACTTTTTTAAAGCCGAAATCCTGTCGTGAAAATTTTCAACTTTTTTGAAGCCGAAATCTTTTCATGAAAATTTTCAACTTTTTTGAAGCCGAAATCTTTTCATGAAAATTTTCAACTTTTTTGAAGCCGAAATCTTTTCATGAAAATTTTCAACTTTTTTGAAGCTGAAATACTTCATGAAAATGTTGGACTTTTTTAACGCCGAAATCCTGTCGTGAAAATTTTCAACTTTTTTGAAGCCGAAATCTTTTCATGAAAATGTTCAACTTTTTTGAAGCCGAAATCTTTTCATGAAAATTTTCAACTTTTTTGAAGCCGAAATACTTCATGAAAATGTTCGACTTTTTTAAAGCCGAAATCCTGTCGTGAAAATTTTAAACCTTTTTGAAGCCGAAATACTTCATGAAAATGTTCGACTTTTTTAAAGCCGAAATCCTGTCGTGAAAATTTTAAACTTTTTTGAAGCCGAAATCTTTTCATGAAAATTTTAAACTTTTTTGAAGCCAAAATCTTTTCATGAAAATTTTCAACTTTTTTGAAGCCGAAATTTTTTCATGAAAATTTTCAACTTTTTTGAAGCTGAAATACTTCATGAAAATGTTCGACTTTTTTAAAGCCGAAATCCTGTCGTGAAAATTTTTAACTTTTTTGAATCCGAAATCTTTTCATGAAAATTTTCAACTTTTTTGAAGCTGAAATACTTCATGAAAATGTTCGACTTTTTTAAAGCCGAAATCCTGTCGTGAAAATTTTCAACTTTTTTGAAGCCGAAATCTTTTCATGAAAATTTTCAACTTTTTTGAAGCCGAAATCCTTTCATGAAAATTTTCAACTTTTTTAAAGCTGAAATACTTCATGAAAATGTTCGACTTTTTTAAAGCCGAAATCCTATCGTGAAAATTTTCAACTTTTTTGAATCCGAAATACTTCATGAAAATTTTCGACTTTTTTAAAGCCGAAATCCTGTCGTGAAAATTTTCAACTTTTTTGAAGCCGAAATCTTTTCATGAAATTTTCAACTTTTTTGAAGCCGAAATCTTTTCATGAAAATTTTCAACTTTTTTGAAGCTGAAATACTTCATGAAAATGTTCGACTTTTTTAAAGCCGAAATCCTGTCGTGAAAATTTTCAACTTTTTTGAAGCCCAAATACTTCATGAAAATGTTCAACTTTTTTGAAGCCGAAATACTTCATGAAAATGTTCGACTTTTTTAAAGCCGAAATGCTGTCGTGAAAATTTTCAACCTTTTTGAAGCCGAAATACTTCATGAAAATGTTCGACTTTTTTAAAACCGAAATCCTGTCGTGAAAATTTTCAACTTTTTTGAAGCCCAAATACTTCATGAAAATGTTCGACTTTTTTAAAGCCAAAATCCTGTCGTGAAAATGTTCAACTCTTTTGAAGCCAAAATCTTTTCATGAAAATTTTCAACTTTTTTGAAGCTGAAATACTTCATGAAAATGTTCGACTTTTTTAAAGCCGAATTCCTATCGTGAAAATTTTCAACTTTTTTGAAGCCGAAATACTTCATGAAAATGTTCGACTTTTTTAAAGCCGAAATGCTGTCGTGAAAATTTTCAACCTTTTTGAAGCCGAAATACTTCATGAAAATGTTCGACTTTTTTGAAACCGAAATCCTGTCGTGAAAATTTTCAACTTTTTTGAAGCCCAAATACTTCATGAAAATGTTCGACTTTTTTAAAGCCAAAATCCTGTCGTGAAAATGTTCAACTCTTTTGAAGCCAAAATCTTTTCATGAAAATTTTCAACTTTTTTGAAGCTGAAATACTTCATGAAAATGTTCGACTTTTTTAAAACCGAAATCCTGTCGTGAAAATTTTCAACTTTTTTGAAGCCCAAATACTTCATGAAAATGTTCGACTTTTTTAAAGCCAAAATCCTGTCGTGAAAATGTTCAACTCTTTTGAAGCCAAAATCTTTTCATGAAAATTTTCAACTTTTTTGAAGCTGAAATACTTCATGAAAATGTTCGACTTTTTTAAAGCCGAATTCCTATCGTGAAAATTTTCAACTTTTTTGAATCCGAAATACTTCATGAAAATGTTCGATTTTTTTAAAGCCGAAATCCTGTCGTGAAAATTTTCAACTTTTTTGAAGCCGAAATCTTTTCATGAAATTTTCAACTTTTTTGAAGCCGAAATACTTCATGAAAATGTTCGACTTTTTTAAAGCCGAAATCTTTTCATGAAAATTTTCAACTTTTTTGAAGCCGAAATCTTTTCATGAAAATTTTCAACTTTTTTGAAGCCGAAATCTTTTCATGAAAATTTTCAACTTTTTTGAAGCTGAAATACTTCATGAAAATGTTCGACTTTTTTAAAGCCGAAATCCTGTCGTGAAAATTTTCAACTTTTTTGAAACTGAAATCTTTTCATTAAAATTTTCAACTTTTTTGAAGCTGAAATACTTCATGAAAATGTTCGACTTTTTTTAAAGCCGAAATCCTGTCGTGAAAATTTTCAACTTTTTTGAAGCCGAAATCTTTTCATGAAAATTTTCAACTTTTTTGAAGCCGAAATCCGTTCATGAAAATTTTCAACTTTTTTAAAGCTGAAATACTTCATGAAAATGTTCGACTTTTTTAAAGCTGAAATCCTGTCGTGAAAATTTTCAACCTTTTTGAAGCCGAAATACTTCATGAAAATGTTCGACTTTTTTAAAGCCGAAATCCTGTCGTGAAAATTTTCAACTTTTTTGAAGCCGAAATCTTTTCATGAAAATTTTCAACTTTTTTGAAGCCGAAATCTTTTCATGAAAATTTTCAACTTTTTTGAAGCCGAAATCTTTTCATGAAAATTTTCAACTTTTTTGAAGCTGAAATACTTCATGAAAATGTTGGACTTTTTTAACGCCGAAATCCTGTCGTGAAAATTTTCAACTTTTTTGAAGCCGAAATCTTTTCATGAAAATGTTCAACTTTTTTGAAGCCGAAATCTTTTCATGAAAATTTTCAACTTTTTTGAAGCCGAAATACTTCATGAAAATGTTCGACTTTTTTAAAGCCGAAATCCTGTCGTGAAAATTTTAAACCTTTTTGAAGCCGAAATACTTCATGAAAATGTTCGACTTTTTTAAAGCCGAAATCCTGTCGTGAAAATTTTAAACTTTTTTGAAGCCGAAATCTTTTCATGAAAATTTTAAACTTTTTTGAAGCCAAAATCTTTTCATGAAAATTTTCAACTTTTTTGAAGCCGAAATTTTTTCATGAAAATTTTCAACTTTTTTGAAGCTGAAATACTTCATGAAAATGTTCGACTTTTTTAAAGCCGAAATCCTGTCGTGAAAATTTTTAACTTTTTTGAATCCGAAATCTTTTCATGAAAATTTTCAACTTTTTTGAAGCTGAAATACTTCATGAAAATGTTCGACTTTTTTAAAGCCGAAATCCTGTCGTGAAAATTTTCAACTTTTTTGAAGCCGAAATCTTTTCATGAAAATTTTCAACTTTTTTGAAGCCGAAATCCTTTCATGAAAATTTTCAACTTTTTTAAAGCTGAAATACTTCATGAAAATGTTCGACTTTTTTAAAGCCGAAATCCTATCGTGAAAATTTTCAACTTTTTTGAATCCGAAATACTTCATGAAAATTTTCGACTTTTTTAAAGCCGAAATCCTGTCGTGAAAATTTTCAACTTTTTTGAAGCCGAAATCTTTTCATGAAATTTTCAACTTTTTTGAAGCCGAAATCTTTTCATGAAAATTTTCAACTTTTTTGAAGCTGAAATACTTCATGAAAATGTTCGACTTTTTTAAAGCCGAAATCCTGTCGTGAAAATTTTCAACTTTTTTGAAGCCCAAATACTTCATGAAAATGTTCAACTTTTTTGAAGCCGAAATACTTCATGAAAATGTTCGACTTTTTTAAAGCCGAAATGCTGTCGTGAAAATTTTCAACCTTTTTGAAGCCGAAATACTTCATGAAAATGTTCGACTTTTTTAAAACCGAAATCCTGTCGTGAAAATTTTCAACTTTTTTGAAGCCCAAATACTTCATGAAAATGTTCGACTTTTTTAAAGCCAAAATCCTGTCGTGAAAATGTTCAACTCTTTTGAAGCCAAAATCTTTTCATGAAAATTTTCAACTTTTTTGAAGCTGAAATACTTCATGAAAATGTTCGACTTTTTTAAAGCCGAATTCCTATCGTGAAAATTTTCAACTTTTTTGAAGCCGAAATACTTCATGAAAATGTTCGACTTTTTTAAAGCCGAAATGCTGTCGTGAAAATTTTCAACCTTTTTGAAGCCGAAATACTTCATGAAAATGTTCGACTTTTTTAAAACCGAAATCCTGTCGTGAAAATTTTCAACTTTTTTGAAGCCCAAATACTTCATGAAAATGTTCGACTTTTTTAAAGCCAAAATCCTGTCGTGAAAATGTTCAACTCTTTTGAAGCCAAAATCTTTTCATGAAAATTTTCAACTTTTTTGAAGCTGAAATACTTCATGAAAATGTTCGACTTTTTTAAAACCGAAATCCTGTCGTGAAAATTTTCAACTTTTTTGAAGCCCAAATACTTCATGAAAATGTTCGACTTTTTTAAAGCCAAAATCCTGTCGTGAAAATGTTCAACTCTTTTGAAGCCAAAATCTTTTCATGAAAATTTTCAACTTTTTTGAAGCTGAAATACTTCATGAAAATGTTCGACTTTTTTAAAGCCGAATTCCTATCGTGAAAATTTTCAACTTTTTTGAATCCGAAATACTTCATGAAAATGTTCGATTTTTTTAAAGCCGAAATCCTGTCGTGAAAATTTTCAACTTTTTTGAAGCCGAAATCTTTTCATGAAATTTTCAACTTTTTTGAAGCTGAATTACTTCATGAAAATGTTCGACTTTTTTAAAGCCGAAATCCTGTCGTGAAAATTTTCAACTTTTTCGAAGCCGAAATCTTTTCATGAAAATTTTCATCTTTTTTGAAGCCGAAATCTTTTCATGAAAATTTTCAACTTTTTTGAAGCCGAAATCTTTTCATGAAAATTTTCAACTTTTTTGAAGCTGAAATACTTCATGAAAATGTTGGACTTTTTTAACGCCGAATTCCTGTCGTGAAAATTTTCAACTTTTTTGAATCCGAAATCTTTTCATGAAAATTTTCAACTTTTTTGAAGCTGAAATACTTCATGAAAATGTTCGACTTTTTTAAAGCCGAAATCCTGTCGTGAAAATTTTCAACTTTTTTGAAACTGAAATCTTTTCATTAAAATTTTCAACTTTTTTGAAGCTGAAATACTTCATGAAAATGTTCGACTTTTTTTAAAGCCGAAATCCTGTCGTGAAAATTTTCAACTTTTTTGAAGCCGAAATCTTTTCATGAAAATTTTCAACTTTTTTGAAGCCGAAATCCGTTCATGAAAATTTTCAACTTTTTTAAAGCTGAAATACTTCATGAAAATGTTCGACTTTTTTAAAGCTGAAATCCTGTCGTGAAAATTTTCAACCTTTTTGAAGCCGAAATACTTCATGAAAATGTTCGACTTTTTTAAAGCCGAAATCCTGTCGTGAAAATTTTCAACTTTTTTGAAGCCGAAATCTTTTCATGAAAATTTTCAACTTTTTTGAAGCCGAAATCTTTTCATGAAAATTTTCAACTTTTTTGAAGCCGAAATCTTTTCATGAAAATTTTCAACTTTTTTGAAGCTGAAATACTTCATGAAAATGTTGGACTTTTTTAACGCCGAAATCCTGTCGTGAAAATTTTCAACTTTTTTGAAGCCGAAATCTTTTCATGAAAATGTTCAACTTTTTTGAAGCCGAAATCTTTTCATGAAAATTTTCAACTTTTTTGAAGCCGAAATACTTCATGAAAATGTTCGACTTTTTTAAAGCCGAAATCCTGTCGTGAAAATTTTAAACCTTTTTGAAGCCGAAATACTTCATGAAAATGTTCGACTTTTTTAAAGCCGAAATCCTGTCGTGAAAATTTTAAACTTTTTTGAAGCCGAAATCTTTTCATGAAAATTTTAAACTTTTTTGAAGCCAAAATCTTTTCATGAAAATTTTCAACTTTTTTGAAGCCGAAATTTTTTCATGAAAATTTTCAACTTTTTTGAAGCTGAAATACTTCATGAAAATGTTCGACTTTTTTAAAGCCGAAATCCTGTCGTGAAAATTTTTAACTTTTTTGAATCCGAAATCTTTTCATGAAAATTTTCAACTTTTTTGAAGCTGAAATACTTCATGAAAATGTTCGACTTTTTTAAAGCCGAAATCCTGTCGTGAAAATTTTCAACTTTTTTGAAGCCGAAATCTTTTCATGAAAATTTTCAACTTTTTTGAAGCCGAAATCCTTTCATGAAAATTTTCAACTTTTTTAAAGCTGAAATACTTCATGAAAATGTTCGACTTTTTTAAAGCCGAAATCCTATCGTGAAAATTTTCAACTTTTTTGAATCCGAAATACTTCATGAAAATTTTCGACTTTTTTTAAAGCCGAAATCCTGTCGTGAAAATTTTCAACTTTTTTGAAGCCGAAATCTTTTCATGAAAATTTTCAACTTTTTTGAAGCCGAAATCCGTTCATGAAAATTTTCAACTTTTTTAAAGCTGAAATACTTCATGAAAATGTTCGACTTTTTTAAAGCTGAAATCCTGTCGTGAAAATTTTCAACCTTTTTGAAGCCGAAATACTTCATGAAAATGTTCGACTTTTTTAAAGCCGAAATCCTGTCGTGAAAATTTTCAACTTTTTTGAAGCCGAAATCTTTTCATGAAAATTTTCAACTTTTTTGAAGCCGAAATCTTTTCATGAAAATTTTCAACTTTTTTGAAGCCGAAATCTTTTCATGAAAATTTTCAACTTTTTTGAAGCTGAAATACTTCATGAAAATGTTGGACTTTTTTAACGCCGAAATCCTGTCGTGAAAATTTTCAACTTTTTTGAAGCCGAAATCTTTTCATGAAAATGTTCAACTTTTTTGAAGCCGAAATCTTTTCATGAAAATTTTCAACTTTTTTGAAGCCGAAATACTTCATGAAAATGTTCGACTTTTTTAAAGCCGAAATCCTGTCGTGAAAATTTTAAACCTTTTTGAAGCCGAAATACTTCATGAAAATGTTCGACTTTTTTAAAGCCGAAATCCTGTCGTGAAAATTTTAAACTTTTTTGAAGCCGAAATCTTTTCATGAAAATTTTAAACTTTTTTGAAGCCAAAATCTTTTCATGAAAATTTTCAACTTTTTTGAAGCCGAAATTTTTTCATGAAAATTTTCAACTTTTTTGAAGCTGAAATACTTCATGAAAATGTTCGACTTTTTTAAAGCCGAAATCCTGTCGTGAAAATTTTTAACTTTTTTGAATCCGAAATCTTTTCATGAAAATTTTCAACTTTTTTGAAGCTGAAATACTTCATGAAAATGTTCGACTTTTTTAAAGCCGAAATCCTGTCGTGAAAATTTTCAACTTTTTTGAAGCCGAAATCTTTTCATGAAAATTTTCAACTTTTTTGAAGCCGAAATCCTTTCATGAAAATTTTCAACTTTTTTAAAGCTGAAATACTTCATGAAAATGTTCGACTTTTTTAAAGCCGAAATCCTATCGTGAAAATTTTCAACTTTTTTGAATCCGAAATACTTCATGAAAATTTTCGACTTTTTTAAAGCCGAAATCCTGTCGTGAAAATTTTCAACTTTTTTGAAGCCGAAATCTTTTCATGAAATTTTCAACTTTTTTGAAGCCGAAATCTTTTCATGAAAATTTTCAACTTTTTTGAAGCTGAAATACTTCATGAAAATGTTCGACTTTTTTAAAGCCGAAATCCTGTCGTGAAAATTTTCAACTTTTTTGAAGCCCAAATACTTCATGAAAATGTTCAACTTTTTTGAAGCCGAAATACTTCATGAAAATGTTCGACTTTTTTAAAGCCGAAATGCTGTCGTGAAAATTTTCAACCTTTTTGAAGCCGAAATACTTCATGAAAATGTTCGACTTTTTTAAAACCGAAATCCTGTCGTGAAAATTTTCAACTTTTTTGAAGCCCAAATACTTCATGAAAATGTTCGACTTTTTTAAAGCCAAAATCCTGTCGTGAAAATGTTCAACTCTTTTGAAGCCAAAATCTTTTCATGAAAATTTTCAACTTTTTTGAAGCTGAAATACTTCATGAAAATGTTCGACTTTTTTAAAGCCGAATTCCTATCGTGAAAATTTTCAACTTTTTTGAAGCCGAAATACTTCATGAAAATGTTCGACTTTTTTAAAGCCGAAATGCTGTCGTGAAAATTTTCAACCTTTTTGAAGCCGAAATACTTCATGAAAATGTTCGACTTTTTTAAAACCGAAATCCTGTCGTGAAAATTTTCAACTTTTTTGAAGCCCAAATACTTCATGAAAATGTTCGACTTTTTTAAAGCCAAAATCCTGTCGTGAAAATGTTCAACTCTTTTGAAGCCAAAATCTTTTCATGAAAATTTTCAACTTTTTTGAAGCTGAAATACTTCATGAAAATGTTCGACTTTTTTAAAGCCGAATTCCTATCGTGAAAATTTTCAACTTTTTTGAATCCGAAATACTTCATGAAAATGTTCGATTTTTTTAAAGCCGAAATCCTGTCGTGAAAATTTTCAACTTTTTTGAAGCCGAAATCTTTTCATGAAATTTTCAACTTTTTTGAAGCTGAATTACTTCATGAAAATGTTCGACTTTTTTAAAGCCGAAATCCTGTCGTGAAAATTTTCAACTTTTTCGAAGCCGAAATCTTTTCATGAAAATTTTCATCTTTTTTGAAGCCGAAATCTTTTCATGAAAATTTTCAACTTTTTTGAAGCTGAAATACTTCATGAAAATGTTCGACTTTTTTAACGCAGAAATCCTGTCGTGAAAATGTTCAACTTTTTTGAATCCGAAATACTTCATGAAAATTTTCAAATTTTTTGAATCTGAAATACTTCATGAAAATGTTCGACTTTTTTAAATCCGAAATCCTGTCGTGAAAATTTTCAACTCTTTTGAAGCCGAAATCTTCTCATGAAAATTTTCAACTTTTTTGAAGCCGAAATCTTTTCATGAAAATTTTCAACTTTTTTGAAGCTGAAATACTTCATGAAAATGTTTGACTTTTTTAAAGCCGAAATCATGTCGTGAAAATTTTCAACTTTTTTGAAGCCGAAATCTTTTCATGAAAATTTTCAACTTTTTTGAAGCCGAAATCTTTTTATGAAAATTTTCAACATCTTTGAAGCTGAAATACTTCATGAAAATGTTCAACTTTTTTAACGCAGAAATCCTGTCGTGAAAATGTTTGACTTTTTTAAAGCCGAAATCCTGTCGTGAAAATTTTCAAATTTTTTGAAGCCGAAATACTTCATGAAAATGTTCGACTTTTTTAAAGCCGAAATCCTGTCGTGAAAATTTTCAACCTTTTTGAAGCCGAAATACTTCATGAAAATGTTCGACTTTTTTAAAGCCGAAATCCTGTAGTGAAAATTTTCAACTTTTTTGAAGCCCAAATACTTCATGAAAATGTTCGACTTTTTTAACGCCGAAATCCTGTCGTGAAAATTTTCAACTCTTTTGAAGCCGAAATCTTCTCATGAAAATTTTCAACTTTTTTGAAGCCGAAATCTTTTCATGAAAATTTTCAACTTTTTTGAAGCTGAAATACTTCATGAAAATGTTCGACTTTTTTAAAGCCGAAATCCTGTCGTGAAAATTTTCAACTTTTTTGAAGCCGAAATCTTTTCATGAAAATTTTCAACTTTTTTGAAGCCGAAATCTTTTCATGAAAATTTTCAACTTCTTTGAAGCTGAAATACTTCATGAAAATGTTCGACTTTTTTAACGCAGAAATCCTGTCGTGAAAATGTTTGACTTTTTTAAAGCCGAAATCCTGTCGTGAAAATTTTCAACTTTTTTGAAGCCGAAATCTTTTCATGAAAATGTTCAACTTTTTTGAAGCTGAAATACTTCATGAAAATGTTCGACTTTTTTAACGCCGAAATCCTGTCGTGAAAATTTTCAACTTTTTTGAAGCCGAAATCTTTTCATGAAAATTTTCAACTTTTTTGAAGCCGAAATCTTTTCATGAAAATTTTCAACTTTTTTGAAGCTGAAATACTTCATGAAAATGTTCGACTTTTTTAACGCAGAAATCCTGTCGTGAAAATGTTCAACTTTTTTGAATCCGAAATACTTCATGAAAATTTTCAAATTTTTTGAATCTGAAATACTTCATGAAAATGTTCGACTTTTTTAAATCCGAAATCCTGTCGTGAAAATTTTCAACTCTTTTGAAGCCGAAATCTTCTCATGAAAATTTTCAACTTTTTTGAAGCCGAAATCTTTTCATGAAAATTTTCAACTTTTTTGAAGCTGAAATACTTCATGAAAATGTTCGACTTTTTTAAAGCCGAAATCATGTCGTGAAAATTTTCAACTTTTTTGAAGCCGAAATCTTTTCATGAAAATTTTCAACTTTTTTGAAGCCGAAATCTTTTCATGAAAATTTTCAACATCTTTGAAGCTGAAATACTTCATGAAAATGTTCGACTTTTTTAACGCAGAAATCCTGTCGTGAAAATGTTTGACTTTTTTAAAGCCGAAATCCTGTCGTGAAAATTTTCAAATTTTTTGAAGCCGAAATACTTCATGAAAATGTTCGACTTTTTTAAAGCCGAAATCCTGTCGTGAAAATTTTCAAACTTTTTGAAGCCGAAATACTTCATGAAAATGTTCGACTTTTTTAAAGCCGAAATCCTGTAGTGAAAATTTTCAACTTTTTTGAAGCCCAAATACTTCATGAAAATGTTCGACTTTTTTAACGCCGAAATCCTGTCGTGAAAATTTTCAACTCTTTTGAAGCCGAAATCTTCTCATGAAAATTTTCAACTTTTTTGAAGCCGAAATCTTTTCATGAAAATTTTCAACTTTTTTGAAGCTGAAATACTTCATGAAAATGTTCGACTTTTTTAAAGCCGAAATCCTGTCGTGAAAATTTTCAACTTTTTTGAAGCCGAAATCTTTTCATGAAAATTTTCAACTTTTTTGAAGCCGAAATCTTTTCATGAAAATTTTCAACTTCTTTGAAGCTGAAATACTTCATGAAAATGTTCGACTTTTTTAACGCAGAAATCCTGTCGTGAAAATGTTTGACTTTTTTAAAGCCGAAATCCTGTCGTGAAAATTTTCAACTTTTTTGAAGCCGAAATCTTTTCATGAAAATTTTCAACTTTTTTGAAGCCGAAATCTTTTCATGAAAATTTTCAACTTTTTTGAAGCTGAAATACTTCATGAAAATGTTCGACTTTTTTAACGCAGAAATCCTGTCGTGAAAATGTTCAACTTTTTTGAAACCGAAATACTTCATGAAAATTTTCAAATTTTTTGAAGCCGAAATACTTCATGAAAATGTTCGACTTTTTTAAAGCCGAAATCCTGTCGTGAAAATTTTCAACTTTTTTGAAGCCGAAATCTTTTCATGAAAATGTTCAACTTTTTTGAAGCTGAAATACTTCATGAAAATGTTCGACTTTTTTAACGCCGAAATCCTGTCGTGAAAATTTTCAACTTTTTTGAAGCCGAAATCTTTTCATGAAAATTTTCAACTTTTTTGAAGCCGAAATCTTTTCAAGAAAATTTTCAACTTTTTTGAAGCTGAAATACTTCATGAAAATGTTCGACTTTTTTAAAGCCGAAATCCTGTCGTGATAATTTTCAACTTTTTTGAAGCCGAAATACTTCATGAAAATGTTCGACTTTTTTAAAGCCGAAATCCTGTCGTGAAAATTTTCAACCTTTTTTAAGCCGAAATACTTCATGAAAATGTTCGACTTTTTTAAAGCCGAAATCCTGTAGTGAAAATTTTCAACTTTTTTGAAGCCCAAATACTTCATGAAAATGTTCGACTTTTTTAACGCCGAAATCCTGTCGTGAAAATTTTCAACTTTTTTGAAGCCGAAATCTTTTCATGAAAATTTTCAACTTTTTTGAAGCCGAAATCTTTTCATGAAAATTTTCAACTTCTTTGAAGCTGAAATACTTCATGAAAATGTTCGACTTTTTTAACGCAGAAATCCTGTCGTGAAAATGTTTGACTTTTTTAAAGCCGAAATCCTGTCGTGAAAATTTTCAAATTTTTTGAAGCCGAAATACTTCATGAAAATGTTCGACTTTTTTAAAGCCGAAATCCTGTCGTGAAAATTTTCAACCTTTTTGAAGCCGAAATACTTCATGAAAATGTTCGACTTTTTTAAAGCCGAAATCCTGTAGTGAAAATTTTCAACTTTTTTGAAGCCCAAATACTTCATGAAAATGTTCGACTTTTTTAACGCCGAAATCCTGTCGTGAAAATTTTCAACTCTTTTGAAGCCGAAATCTTTTCATGAAAATTTTCAACTTTTTTGAAGCCGAAATCTTTTCATGAAAATTTTCAACTTCTTTGAAGCTGAAATACTTCATGAAAATGTTCGACTTTTTTAACGCAGAAATCCTGTCGTGAAAATGTTTGACTTTTTTAAAGCCGAAATCCTGTCGTGAAAATTTTCAACTTTTTTGAAGCCGAAATCTTTTCATGAAAATTTTCAACTTTTTTGAAGCCGAAATCTTTTCATGAAAATTTTCAACTTTTTTGAAGCTGAAATACTTCATGAAAATGTTCGACTTTTTTAACGCAGAAATCCTGTCGTGAAAATGTTCAACTTTTTTGAAACCGAAATACTTCATGAAAATTTTCAAATTTTTTGAAGCCGAAATACTTCATGAAAATGTTCGACTTTTTTAAAGCCGAAATCCTGTCGTGAAAATTTTCAACTTTTTTGAAGCCGAAATCTTTTCATGAAAATGTTCAACTTTTTTGAAGCTGAAATACTTCATGAAAATGTTCGACTTTTTTAACGCCGAAATCCTGTCGTGAAAATTTTCAACTTTTTTGAAGCCGAAATCTTTTCATGAAAATTTTCAACTTTTTTGAAGCCGAAATCTTTTCAAGAAAATTTTCAACTTTTTTGAAGCTGAAATACTTCATGAAAATGTTCGACTTTTTTAAAGCCGAAATCCTGTCGTGATAATTTTCAACTTTTTTGAAGCCGAAATACTTCATGAAAATGTTCGACTTTTTTAAAGCCGAAATCCTGTCGTGAAAATTTTCAACCTTTTTTAAGCCGAAATACTTCATGAAAATGTTCGACTTTTTTAAAGCCGAAATCCTGTAGTGAAAATTTTCAACTTTTTTGAAGCCCAAATACTTCATGAAAATGTTCGACTTTTTTAACGCCGAAATCCTGTCGTGAAAATTTTCAACTTTTTTGAAGCCGAAATCTTTTCATGAAAATTTTCAACTTTTTTGAAGCCGAAATCTTTTCATGAAAATTTTCAACTTCTTTGAAGCTGAAATACTTCATGAAAATGTTCGACTTTTTTAACGCAGAAATCCTGTCGTGAAAATGTTTGACTTTTTTAAAGCCGAAATCCTGTCGTGAAAATTTTCAAATTTTTTGAAGCCGAAATACTTCATGAAAATGTTCGACTTTTTTAAAGCCGAAATCCTGTCGTGAAAATTTTCAACCTTTTTGAAGCCGAAATACTTCATGAAAATGTTCGACTTTTTTAAAGCCGAAATCCTGTAGTGAAAATTTTCAACTTTTTTGAAGCCCAAATACTTCATGAAAATGTTCGACTTTTTTAACGCCGAAATCCTGTCGTGAAAATTTTCAACTCTTTTGAAGCCGAAATCTTTTCATGAAAATTTTCAACTTTTTTGAAGCCGAAATCTTTTCATGAAAATTTTCAACTTCTTTGAAGCTGAAATACTTCATGAAAATGTTCGACTTTTTTAACGCAGAAATCCTGTCGTGAAAATGTTTGACTTTTTTAAAGCCGAAATCCTGTCGTGAAAATTTTCAACTTTTTTGAAGCCGAAATCTTTTCATGAAAATTTTCAACTTTTTTGAAGCCGAAATCTTTTCATGAAAATTTTCAACTTTTTTGAAGCTGAAATACTTCATGAAAATGTTCGACTTTTTTAACGCAGAAATCCTGTCGTGAAAATGTTCAACTTTTTTGAAACCGAAATACTTCATGAAAATTTTCAAATTTTTTGAAGCCGAAATACTTCATGAAAATGTTCGACTTTTTTAAAGCCGAAATCCTGTCGTGAAAATTTTCAACTTTTTTGAAGCCGAAATCTTTTCATGAAAATGTTCAACTTTTTTGAAGCTGAAATACTTCATGAAAATGTTCGACTTTTTTAACGCCGAAATCCTGTCGTGAAAATTTTCAACTTTTTTGAAGCCGAAATCTTTTCATGAAAATTTTCAACTTTTTTGAAGCCGAAATCTTTTCAAGAAAATTTTCAACTTTTTTGAAGCTGAAATACTTCATGAAAATGTTCGACTTTTTTAAAGCCGAAATCCTGTCGTGATAATTTTCAACTTTTTTGAAGCCGAAATACTTCATGAAAATGTTCGACTTTTTTAAAGCCGAAATCCTGTCGTGAAAATTTTCAACCTTTTTTAAGCCGAAATACTTCATGAAAATGTTCGACTTTTTTAAAGCCGAAATCCTGTAGTGAAAATTTTCAACTTTTTTGAAGCCCAAATACTTCATGAAAATGTTCGACTTTTTTAACGCCGAAATCCTGTCGTGAAAATTTTCAACTTTTTTGAAGCCGAAATCTTTTCATGAAAATTTTCAACTTTTTTGAAGCCGAAATCTTTTCATGAAAATTTTCAACTTCTTTGAAGCTGAAATACTTCATGAAAATGTTCGACTTTTTTAACGCAGAAATCCTGTCGTGAAAATGTTTGACTTTTTTAAAGCCGAAATCCTGTCGTGAAAATTTTCAAATTTTTTGAAGCCGAAATACTTCATGAAAATGTTCGACTTTTTTAAAGCCGAAATCCTGTCGTGAAAATTTTCAACCTTTTTGAAGCCGAAATACTTCATGAAAATGTTCGACTTTTTTAGAGCCGAAATCCTGTAGTGAAAATTTTCAACTTTTTTGAAGCCCAAATACTTCATGAAAATGTTCGACTTTTTTAACGCCGAAATCCTGTCGTGAAAATTTTCAACTCTTTTGAAGCCGAAATCTTCTCGTGAAAATTTTCAACTTTTTTGAAGCCGAAATCTTTTCATGAAAATTTTCAACTTTTTTGAAGCTGAAATACTTCATGAAAATGTTCGACTTTTTTAAAGCCGAAATCCTGTCGTGAAAATTTTCAACTTTTTTGAAGCCGAAATCTTTTCATGAAAATTTTCAACTTTTTTGAAGCCGAAATCTTTTCATGAAAATTTTCAACTTCTTTGAAGCTGAAATACTTCATGAAAATGTTCGACTTTTTTAACGCAGAAATCCTGTCGTGAAAATGTTTGACTTTTTTAAAGCCGAAATCCTGTCGTGAAAATTTTCAACTTTTTTGAAGCCGAAATCTTTTCATGAAAATTTTCAACTTTTTTGAAGCCGAAATCTTTTCATGAAAATTTTCAACTTTTTTGAAGCTGAAATACTTCATGAAAATGTTCGACTTTTTTAACGCAGAAATCCTGTCGTGAAAATGTTCAACTTTTTTGAAACCGAAATACTTCATGAAAATTTTCAAATTTTTTGAAGCCGAAATACTTCATGAAAATGTTCGACTTTTTTAAAGCCGAAATCCTGTCGTGAAAATTTTCAACTTTTTTGAAGCCGAAATCTTTTCATGAAAATGTTCAACTTTTTTGAAGCTGAAATACTTCATGAAAATGTTTGACTTTTTTAACGCCGAAATCCTGTCGTGAAAATTTTCAACTTTTTTGAAGCCGAAATCTTTTCATGAAAATTTTCAACTTTTTTGAAGCCGAAATCTTTTCATGAAAATTTTCAACTTTTTTGAAGCTGAAATACTTCATGAAAATGTTCGACTTTTTTAACGCAGAAATCCTGTCGTGAAAATGTTCAACTTTTTTGAATCCGAAATACTTCATGAAAATTTTCAAATTTTTTGAATCTGAAATACTTCATGAAAATGTTCGACTTTTTTAAATCCGAAATCCTGTCGTGAAAATTTTCAACTCTTTTGAAGCCGAAATCTTCTCATGAAAATTTTCAACTTTTTTGAAGCCGAAATCTTTTCATGAAAATTTTCAACTTTTTTGAAGCTGAAATACTTCATGAAAATGTTCGACTTTTTTAAAGCCGAAATCATGTCGTGAAAATTTTCAACTTTTTTGAAGCCGAAATCTTTTCATGAAAATTTTCAACTTTTTTGAAGCCGAAATCTTTTCATGAAAATTTTCAACATCTTTGAAGCTGAAATACTTCATGAAAATGTTCGACTTTTTTAACGCAGAAATCCTGTCGTGAAAATGTTTGACTTTTTTAAAGCCGAAATCCTGTCGTGAAAATTTTCAAATTTTTTGAAGCCGAAATACTTCATGAAAATGTTCGACTTTTTTAAAGCCGAAATCCTGTCGTGAAAATTTTCAACCTTTTTGAAGCCGAAATACTTCATGAAAATGTTCGACTTTTTTAACGCAGAAATCCTGTCGTGAAAATGTTCAACTTTTTTGAATCCGAAATACTTCATGAAAATTTTCAAATTTTTTGAATCTGAAATACTTCATGAAAATGTTCGACTTTTTTAAATCCGAAATCCTGTCGTGAAAATTTTCAACTCTTTTGAAGCCGAAATCTTCTCATGAAAATTTTCAACTTTTTTGAAGCCGAAATCTTTTCATGAAAATTTTCAACTTTTTTGAAGCTGAAATACTTCATGAAAATGTTCGACTTTTTTAAAGCCGAAATCATGTCGTGAAAATTTTCAACTTTTTTGAAGCCGAAATCTTTTCATGAAAATTTTCAACTTTTTTGAAGCCGAAATCTTTTCATGAAAATTTTCAACATCTTTGAAGCTGAAATACTTCATGAAAATGTTCGACTTTTTTAACGCAGAAATCCTGTCGTGAAAATGTTTGACTTTTTTAAAGCCGAAATCCTGTCGTGAAAATTTTCAAATTTTTTGAAGCCGAAATACTTCATGAAAATGTTCGACTTTTTTAAAGCCGAAATCCTGTCGTGAAAATTTTCAACCTTTTTGAAGCCGAAATACTTCATGAAAATGTTCGACTTTTTTAAAGCCGAAATCCTGTAGTGAAAATTTTCAACTTTTTTGAAGCCCAAATACTTCATGAAAATGTTCGACTTTTTTAACGCCGAAATCCTGTCGTGAAAATTTTCAACTCTTTTGAAGCCGAAATCTTCTCATGAAAATTTTCAACTTTTTTGAAGCCGAAATCTTTTCATGAAAATTTTAAACTTTTTTGAAGCTGAAATACTTCATGAAAATGTTCGACTTTTTTAAAGCCGAAATCCTGTCGTGAAAATATTCAACTTTTTTGAAGCCGAAATCTTTTCATGAAAATTTTCAACTTTTTTGAAGCCGAAATCTTTTCATGAAAATTTTCAACTTCTTTGAAGCTGAAATACTTCATGAAAATGTTCGACTTTTTTAACGCAGAAATCCTGTCGTGAAAATGTTCAACTTTTTTGAATCCGAAATACTTCATGAAAATTTTCAAATTTTTTGAATCTGAAATACTTCATGAAAATGTTCGACTTTTTTAAATCCGAAATCCTGTCGTGAAAATTTTCAACTCTTTTGAAGCCGAAATCTTCTCATGAAAATTTTCAACTTTTTTGAAGCCGAAATCTTTTCATGAAAATTTTCAACTTTTTTGAAGCTGAAATACTTCATGAAAATGTTCGACTTTTTTAAAGCCGAAATCATGTCGTGAAAATTTTCAACTTTTTTGAAGCCGAAATCTTTTCATGAAAATTTTCAACTTTTTTGAAGCCGAAATCTTTTCATGAAAATTTTCAACATCTTTGAAGCTGAAATACTTCATGAAAATGTTCGACTTTTTTAACGCAGAAATCCTGTCGTGAAAATGTTTGACTTTTTTAAAGCCGAAATCCTGTCGTGAAAATTTTCAAATTTTTTGAAGCCGAAATACTTCATGAAAATGTTCGACTTTTTTAAAGCCGAAATCCTGTCGTGAAAATTTTCAACCTTTTTGAAGCCGAAATACTTCATGAAAATGTTCGACTTTTTTAAAGCCGAAATCCTGTAGTGAAAATTTTCAACTTTTTTGAAGCCCAAATACTTCATGAAAATGTTCGACTTTTTTAACGCCGAAATCCTGTCGTGAAAATTTTCAACTTTTTTGAAGCCCAAATACTTCATGAAAATGTTGGACTTTTTTAACGCCGAAATCCTGTCGTGAAAATTTTCAGCTTTTTTGAAGCCCAAATACTTCATGAAAATGTTGGACTTTTTTAACGCCGAAATCCTGTCGTGAAAATTTTCAACTCTTTTGAAGACGAAATCTTCTCATGAAAATTTTCAACTTTTTTGAAGCCGAAATCTTTTCATGAAAATTTTCAACTTTTTTGAAGCCGAAATCTTTTCATGAAAATTTTCAACTTTTTTGAAGCTGAAATACTTCATGAAAATGTTCGACTTTTTTAAAGCCGAAATCCTGTCGTGAAAATTTTCAACTTTTTTGAAGCCGAAATCTTTTCATGAAAATTTTCAACTTTTTTGAAGCCGAAATCTTTTCATGAAAATTTTCAACTTCTTTGAAGCTGAAATACTTCATGAAAATGTTCGACTTTTTTAAAGCCGAAATCCTGTCGTGATAATTTTCAACTTTTTTGAAGCCGAACTACTTCATGAAAATGTTCGACTTTTTTAAAGCCGAAATCCTGTCGTGAAAATTTTCAACCTTTTTGAAGCCGAAATACTTCATGAAAATGTTCGACTTTTTTAAAGCCGAAATCCTGTAGTGAAAATTTTCAACTTTTTTGAAGCCCAAATACTTCATGAAAATGTTGGACTTTTTTAACGCCGAAATCCTGTCGTGAAAATTTTCAACTCTTTTGAAGCCGAAATCTTCTCATGAAAATTTTCAACTTTTTTGAAGCCGAAATCTTTTCATGAAAATTTTCAACTTTTTTGAAGCTGAAATACTTCATGAAAATGTTCGACTTTTTTAAAGCCGAAATCCTGTCGTGAAAATTTTCAACTTTTTTGAAGCCGAAATCTTTTCATGAAAATTTTCAACTTTTTTGAAGCCGAAATCTTTTCATGAAAATTTTCAACTTCTTTGAAGCTGAAATACTTCATGAAAATGTTCGACTTTTTTAACGCAGAAATCCTGTCGTAAAAATGTTTGACTTTTTTAAAGCCGAAATCCTGTCGTGAAAATTTTCAAATTTTTTGAAGCCGAAATACTTCATGAAAATGTTCGACTTTTTGAAAGCCGAAATCCTGTCGTGAAAATTTTCAACCTTTTTGAAGACGAAATCTTCTCATGAAAATTTTCAACTTTTTTGAAGCCGAAATCTTTTCATGAAAATTTTCAACTTTTTTGAAGCCGAAATCTTTTCATGAAAATTTTCAACTTTTTTGAAGCTGAAATACTTCATGAAAATGTTCGACTTTTTTAAAGCCGAAATCCTGTCGTGAAAATTTTCAACTTTTTTGAAGCCGAAATCTTTTCATGAAAATTTTCAACTTTTTTGAAGCCGAAATCTTTTCATGAAAATTTTCAACTTCTTTGAAGCTGAAATACTTCATGAAAATGTTCGACTTTTTTAAAGCCGAAATCCTGTCGTGATAATTTTCAACTTTTTTGAAGCCGAACTACTTCATGAAAATGTTCGACTTTTTTAAAGCCGAAATCCTGTCGTGAAAATTTTCAACCTTTTTGAAGCCGAAATACTTCATGAAAATGTTCGACTTTTTTAAAGCCGAAATCCTGTAGTGAAAATTTTCAACTTTTTTGAAGCCCAAATACTTCATGAAAATGTTGGACTTTTTTAACGCCGAAATCCTGTCGTGAAAATTTTCAACTCTTTTGAAGCCGAAATCTTCTCATGAAAATTTTCAACTTTTTTGAAGCCGAAATCTTTTCATGAAAATTTTCAACTTTTTTGAAGCTGAAATACTTCATGAAAATGTTCGACTTTTTTAAAGCCGAAATCCTGTCGTGAAAATTTTCAACTTTTTTGAAGCCGAAATCTTTTCATGAAAATTTTCAACTTTTTTGAAGCCGAAATCTTTTCATGAAAATTTTCAACTTCTTTGAAGCTGAAATACTTCATGAAAATGTTCGACTTTTTTAACGCAGAAATCCTGTCGTAAAAATGTTTGACTTTTTTAAAGCCGAAATCCTGTCGTGAAAATTTTCAAATTTTTTGAAGCCGAAATACTTCATGAAAATGTTCGACTTTTTGAAAGCCGAAATCCTGTCGTGAAAATTTTCAACCTTTTTGAAGACGAAATACTTCATGAAAATGTTCGACTTTTTTAAAGCCGAAATCCTGTAGTGAAAATTTTCAACTTTTTTGAAGCCCAAATACTTCATGAAAATGTTCGACTTTTTTAACGCCGAAATCCTGTCGTGAAAATTTTCAACTTTTTTGAAGCCCAAATACTTCATGAAAATGTTGGACTTTTTTAACGCCGAAATCCTGTCGTGAAAATTTTCAGCTTTTTTGAAGCCCAAATACTTCATGAAAATGTTGGACTTTTTTAACGCCGAAATCCTGTCGTGAAAATTTTCAACTCTTTTGAAGACGAAATCTTCTCATGAAAATTTTCAACTTTTTTGAAGCCGAAATCTTTTCATGAAAATTTTCAACTTTTTTGAAGCCGAAATCTTTTCATGAAAATTTTCAACTTTTTTGAAGCTGAAATACTTCATGAAAATGTTCGACTTTTTTAAAGCCGAAATCCTGTCGTGAAAATTTTCAACTTTTTTGAAGCCGAAATCTTTTCATGAAAATTTTCAACTTTTTTGAAGCCGAAATCTTTTCATGAAAATTTTCAACTTCTTTGAAGCTGAAATACTTCATGAAAATGTTCGACTTTTTTAAAGCCGAAATCCTGTCGTGATAATTTTCAACTTTTTTGAAGCCGAACTACTTCATGAAAATGTTCGACTTTTTTAAAGCCGAAATCCTGTCGTGAAAATTTTCAACCTTTTTAAAGCCGAAATACTTCATGAAAATGTTCGACTTTTTTAAAGCCGAAATCCTGTAGTGAAAATTTTCAACTTTTTTGAAGCCCAAATACTTCATGAAAATGTTGGACTTTTTTAACGCCGAAATCCTGTCGTGAAAATTTTCAACTCTTTTGAAGCCGAAATCTTCTCATGAAAATTTTCAACTTTTTTGAAGCCGAAATCTTTTCATGAAAATTTTCAACTTTTTTGAAGCTGAAATACTTCATGAAAATGTTCGACTTTTTTAAAGCCGAAATCCTGTCGTGAAAATTTTCAACTTTTTTGAAGCCGAAATCTTTTCATGAAAATTTTCAACTTTTTTGAAGCCGAAATCTTTTCATGAAAATTTTCAACTTCTTTGAAGCTGAAATACTTCATGAAAATGTACGACTTTTTTAACGCAGAAATCCTGTCGTAAAAATGTTTGACTTTTTTAAAGCCGAAATCCTGTCGTGAAAATTTTCAAATTTTTTGAAGCCGAAATACTTCATGAAAATGTTCGACTTTTTGAAAGCCGAAATCCTGTCGTGAAAATTTTCAACCTTTTTGAAGCCGAAATACTTCATGAAAATGTTCGACTTTTTTAAAGCCGAAATCCTGTAGTGAAAATTTTCAACTTTTTTGAAGCCCAAATACTTCATGAAAATGTTCGACTTTTTTAACGCCGAAATCCTGTCGTGAAAATTTTCAACTTTTTTGAAGCCCAAATACTTCATGAAAATGTTCGACTTTTTTAACGCCGAAATCCTGTCGTGAAAATTTTCAACTTTTTTGAAGCCCAAATACTTCATGAAAATGTTGGACTTTTTTAACGCCGAAATCCTGTCGTGAAAATTTTCAACTCTTTTGAAGACGAAATCTTCTCATGAAAATTTTCAACTTTTTTGAAGCCGAAATCTTTTCATGAAAATTTTCAACTTTTTTGAAGCTGAAATACTTCATGAAAATGTTCGACTTTTTTAAAGCCGAAATCCTGTCGTGAAAATTTTCAACTTTTTTGAAACCTAAATCTTTTCATGAAAATTTTCAACTTTTTTGAAGCCGAAATCTTTTCATGAAAATTTTCAACTTCTTTGAAGCTGAAATAGTTCATGAAAATGTTCGACTTTTTTAACGCAGAAATCCTGTCGTGAAAATGTTTGACTTTTTTAAAGCCGAAATCCTGTCGTGAAAATTTTCAAATTTTTTGAAGCCGAAATACTTCATGAAAATGTTCGACTTTTTTAAAGCCGAAATCCTGTCGTGAAAATTTTCAACCTTTTTGAAGCCGAAATACTTCATGAAAATGTTCGACTTTTTTAAAGCCGAAATCCTGTAGTGAAAATTTTCAACTTTTTTGAAGCCCAAATACTTCATGAAAATGTTCGACTTTTTTAAAGCCGAAATCCTGTCGTGAAAATTTTCAACTTTTTTGAAGCCGAAATCTTTTCATGAAAATGTTGGACTTTTTTAACGCCGAAATCCTGTCGTGAAAATTTTCAACTTTTTTGAAGCCCAAATACTTCATGAAAATGTTGGACTTTTTTAACGCCGAAATCCTGTCGTGAAAATTTTCAACTCTTTTGAAGACGAAATCTTCTCATGAAAATTTTCAACTTTTTTGAAGCCGAAATCTTTTCATGAAAATTTTCAACTTTTTTGAAGCCGAAATCTTTTCATGAAAATTTTCAACTTTTTTGAAGCTGAAATACTTCATGAAAATGTTCGACTTTTTTAAAGCCGAAATCCTGTCGTGAAAATTTTCAACTTTTTTGAAGCCGAAATCTTTTCATGAAAATTTTCAACTTTTTTGAAGCCGAAATCTTTTCATGAAAATTTTCAACTTCTTTGAAGCTGAAATACTTCATGAAAATGTTCGACTTTTTTAACGCAGAAATCCTGTCGTGAAAATGTTTGACTTTTTTAAAGCCGAAATCCTGTCGTGAAAATTTTCAAATTTTTTGAAGCCGAAATACTTCATGAAAATGTTCGACTTTTTTAAAGCCGAAATCCTGTCGTGAAAATTTTCAACTTTTTTGAAGCCGAAATCTTTTCATGAAAATTTTCAACTTTTTTGAAGCCGAAATCTTTTCATGAAAATTTTCAACTTCTTTGAAGCTGAAATACTTCATGAAAATGTTCGACTTTTTTAACGCAGAAATCCTGTCGTGAAAATGTTTGACTTTTTTAAAGCCGAAATCCTGTCGTGAAAATTTTCAAATTTTTTGAAGCCGAAATACTTCATGAAAATGTTCGACTTTTTTAAAGCCGAAATCCTGTCGTGAAAATTTTCAACCTTTTTGAAGCCGAAATACTTCATGAAAATGTTCGACTTTTTTAAAGCCGAAATCCTGTCGTGAAAATTTTCAACTCTTTTGAAGCCGAAATCTTCTCATGAAAATTTTCAACTTTTTTGAAGCCGAAATCCTGTAGTGAAAATTTTCAACTTTTTTGAAGCCCAAATACTTCATGAAAATGTTGGACTTTTTTAAAGCCGAAATCCTGTCGTGAAAATTTTCAACTCTTTTGAAGCCGAAATCTTCTCATGAAAATTTTCAACTTTTTTGAAGCCGAAATCTTTTCATGAAAATTTTCAACTTTTTTGAAGCTGAAATACTTCATGAAAATGTTCGACTTTTTTAAAGCCGAAATCCTGTCGTGAAAATTTTCAACTTTTTTGAAGCCGAAATCTTTTCATGAAAATTTTCAACTTTTTTGAAGCCGAAATCTTTTCATGAAAATTTTCAACATCTTTGAAGCTGAAATACTTCATGAAAATGTTCGACTTTTTTAACGCAGAAATCCTGTCGTGAAAATGTTTGACTTTTTTAAAGCCGAAATACTGTCGTGAAAATTTTCAAATTTTTTGAAGCCGAAATACTTCATGAAAATGTTCGACTTTTTTAAAGCCGAAATCCTGTCGTGAAAATTTTCAACCTTTTTGAAGCCGAAATACTTCATGAAAATGTTCGACTTTTTTAAAGCCGAAATCCTGTAGTGAAAATTTTCAACTTTTTTGAAGCCCAAATACTTCATGAAAATGTTCGACTTTTTTAACGCCGAAATCCTGTCGTGAAAATTTTCAACTTTTTTGAAGCCCAAATACTTCATGAAAATGTTGGACTTTTTTAAAGCCGAAATCCTGTCGTGAAAATTTTCAACTCTTTTGAAGCCGAAATCCTGTCGTGAAAATTTTCAACCTTTTTGAAGCCGAAATACTTCATGAAAATGTTCGACTTTTTTAAAGCCGAAATCCTGTAGTGAAAATTTTCAACTTTTTTGAAGCCCAAATACTTCATGAAAATGTTCGACTTTTTTAAAGCCGAAATCCTGTCGTGAAAATTTTCAACTTTTTTGAAGCCGAAATCTTTTCATGAAAATGTTGGACTTTTTTAACGCCGAAATCCTGTCGTGAAAATTTTCAACTTTTTTGAAGCCCAAATACTTCATGAAAATGTTGGACTTTTTTAACGCCGAAATCCTGTCGTGAAAATTTTCAACTCTTTTGAAGACGAAATCTTCTCATGAAAATTTTCAACTTTTTTGAAGCCGAAATCTTTTCATGAAAATTTTCAACTTTTTTGAAGCCGAAATCTTTTCATGAAAATTTTCAACTTTTTTGAAGCTGAAATACTTCATGAAAATGTTCGACTTTTTTAAAACCGAAATCCTGTCGTGAAAATTTTCAACTTTTTTGAAGCCGAAATCTTTTCATGAAAATTTTCAACTTTTTTGAAGCCGAAATCTTTTCATGAAAATTTTCAACTTCTTTGAAGCTGAAATACTTCATGAAAATGTTCGACTTTTTTAACGCAGAAATCCTGTCGTGAAAATGTTTGACTTTTTTAAAGCCGAAATCCTGTCGTGAAAATTTTCAAATTTTTTGAAGCCGAAATACTTCATGAAAATGTTCGACTTTTTTAAAGCCGAAATCCTGTCGTGAAAATTTTCAACCTTTTTGAAGCCGAAATACTTCATGAAAATGTTCGACTTTTTTAAAGCCGAAATCCTGTAGTGAAAATTTTCAACTTTTTTGAAGCCCAAATACTTCATGAAAATGTTGGACTTTTTTAACGCTGAAATCCTGTCGTGAAAATTTTCAACTCTTTTGAAGCCGAAATCTTCTCATGAAAATTTTCAACTTTTTTGAAGCCGAAATCTTTTCATGAAAATTTTCAACTTTTTTGAAGCTGAAATACTTCATGAAAATGTTCGACTTTTTTAAAGCCGAAATCCTGTCGTGAAAATTTTCAACTTTTTTGAAGCCGAAATCTTTTCATGAAAATTTTCAACTTTTTTGAAGCCGAAATCTTTTCATGAAAATTTTCAACTTTTTAGAAGCTGAAATACTTCATGAAAATGTTCGACGTTTTTAAAGCCGAAATCTTGTCGTGATAATTTTCAACTTTTTTGAAGCCGAACTACTTCATGAAAATGTTCGACTTTTTTAAAGCCGAAATCCTGTCGTGAAAATTTTCAACCTTTTTGAAGCCGAAATACTTCATGAAAATGTTCGACTTTTTTAAAGCCGAAATCCTGTAGTGAAAATTTTCAACTTTTTTGAAGCCCAAATACTTCATGAAAATGTTGGACTTTTTTAAAGCCGAAATCCTGTCGTGAAAATTTTCAACTCTTTTGAAGCCGAAATCTTCTCATGAAAATTTTCAACTTTTTTGAAGCCGAAATCTTTTCATGAAAATTTTCAACTTTTTTGAAGCTGAAATACTTCATGAAAATGTTCGACTTTTTTAAAGCCGAAATCCTGTCGTGAAAATTTTCAACCTTTTTGAAGCCGAAATACTTCATGAAAATGTTCGACTTTTTTAAAGCCGAAATCCTGTAGTGAAAATTTTCAACTTTTTTGAAGCCCAAATACTTCATGAAAATGTTCGACTTTTTTAACGCCGAAATCCTGTCGTGAAAATTTTCAACTTTTTTGAAGCCGAAATCTTTTCATGAAAATTTTCAACTTTTTTGAAGCCGAAATCTTTTCATGAAAATTTTCAACTTCTTTGAAGCTGAAATACTTCATGAAAATGTACGACTTTTTTAACGCAGAAATCCTGTCGTAAAAATGTTTGACTTTTTTAAAGCCGAAATCCTGTCGTGAAAATTTTCAAATTTTTTGAAGCCGAAATACTTCATGAAAATGTTCGACTTTTTGAAAGCCGAAATCCTGTCGTGAAAATTTTCAACCTTTTTGAAGCCGAAATACTTCATGAAAATGTTCGACTTTTTTAAAGCCGAAATCCTGTAGTGAAAATTTTCAACTTTTTTGAAGCCCAAATACTTCATGAAAATGTTCGACTTTTTTAACGCCGAAATCCTGTCGTGAAAATTTTCAACTTTTTTGAAGCCCAAATACTTCATGAAAATGTTGGACTTTTTTAACGCCGAAATCCTGTCGTGAAAATTTTCAACTTTTTTGAAGCCCAAATACTTCATGAAAATGTTGGACTTTTTTAACGCCGAAATCCTGTCGTGAAAATTTTCAACTCTTTTGAAGACGAAATCTTCTCATGAAAATTTTCAACTTTTTTGAAGCCGAAATCTTTTCATGAAAATTTTCAACTTTTTTGAAGCCGAAATCTTTTCATGAAAATTTTCAACTTTTTTGAAGCTGAAATACTTCATGAAAATGTTCGACTTTTTTAAAGCCGAAATCCTGTCGTGAAAATTTTCAACTTTTTTGAAACCTAAATCTTTTCATGAAAATTTTCAACTTTTTTGAAGCCGAAATCTTTTCATGAAAATTTTCAACTTCTTTGAAGCTGAAATAGTTCATGAAAATGTTCGACTTTTTTAACGCAGAAATCCTGTCGTGAAAATGTTTGACTTTTTTAAAGCCGAAATCCTGTCGTGAAAATTTTCAAATTTTTTGAAGCCGAAATACTTCATGAAAATGTTCGACTTTTTTAAAGCCGAAATCCTGTCGTGAAAATTTTCAACCTTTTTGAAGCCGAAATACTTCATGAAAATGTTCGACTTTTTTAAAGCCGAAATCCTGTAGTGAAAATTTTCAACTTTTTTGAAGCCCAAATACTTCATGAAAATGTTCGACTTTTTTAAAGCCGAAATCCTGTCGTGAAAATTTTCAACTTTTTTGAAGCCGAAATCTTTTCATGAAAATGTTGGACTTTTTTAACGCCGAAATCCTGTCGTGAAAATTTTCAACTTTTTTGAAGCCCAAATACTTCATGAAAATGTTGGACTTTTTTAACGCCGAAATCCTGTCGTGAAAATTTTCAACTCTTTTGAAGACGAAATCTTCTCATGAAAATTTTCAACTTTTTTGAAGCCGAAATCTTTTCATGAAAATTTTCAACTTTTTTGAAGCCGAAATCTTTTCATGAAAATTTTCAACTTTTTTGAAGCTGAAATACTTCATGAAAATGTTCGACTTTTTTAAAGCCGAAATCCTGTCGTGAAAATTTTCAACTTTTTTGAAGCCGAAATCTTTTCATGAAAATTTTCAACTTTTTTGAAGCCGAAATCTTTTCATGAAAATTTTCAACTTCTTTGAAGCTGAAATACTTCATGAAAATGTTCGACTTTTTTAACGCAGAAATCCTGTCGTGAAAATGTTTGACTTTTTTAAAGCCGAAATCCTGTCGTGAAAATTTTCAAATTTTTTGAAGCCGAAATACTTCATGAAAATGTTCGACTTTTTTAAAGCCGAAATCCTGTCGTGAAAATTTTCAACCTTTTTGAAGCCGAAATACTTCATGAAAATGTTCGACTTTTTTAAAGCCGAAATCCTGTAGTGAAAATTTTCAACTTTTTTGAAGCCCAAATACTTCATGAAAATGTTGGACTTTTTTAACGCTGAAATCCTGTCGTGAAAATTTTCAACTCTTTTGAAGCCGAAATCTTCTCATGAAAATTTTCAACTTTTTTGAAGCCGAAATCTTTTCATGAAAATTTTCAACTTTTTTGAAGCTGAAATACTTCATGAAAATGTTCGACTTTCTTAAAGCCGAAATCCTGTCGTGAAAATTTTCAACTTTTTTGAAGCCGAAATCTTTTCATGAAAATTTTCAACTTTTTTGAAGCCGAAATCTTTTCATGAAAATTTTCAACTTTTTAGAAGCTGAAATACTTCATGAAAATGTTCGACGTTTTTAAAGCCGAAATCTTGTCGTGATAATTTTCAACTTTTTTGAAGCCGAACTACTTCATGAAAATGTTCGACTTTTTTAAAGCCGAAATCCTGTCGTGAAAATTTTCAACCTTTTTGAAGCCGAAATACTTCATGAAAATGTTCGACTTTTTTAAAGCCGAAATCCTGTAGTGAAAATTTTCAACTTTTTTGAAGCCCAAATACTTCATGAAAATGTTGGACTTTTTTAAAGCCGAAATCCTGTCGTGAAAATTTTCAACTCTTTTGAAGCCGAAATCTTCTCATGAAAATTTTCAACTTTTTTGAAGCCGAAATCTTTTCATGAAAATTTTCAACTTTTTTGAAGCTGAAATACTTCATGAAAATGTTCGACTTTTTTAAAGCCGAAATCCTGTCGTGAAAATTTTCAACTTTTTTGAAGCCGAAATCTTTTCATGAAAATTTTCAACTTTTTTGAAGCCGAAATCTTTTCATGAAAATTTTCAACATCTTTGAAGCTGAAATACTTCATGAAAATGTTCGACTTTTTTAACGCAGAAATCCTGTCGTGAAAATGTTTGACTTTTTTAAAGCCGAAATACTGTCGTGAAAATTTTCAAATTTTTTGAAGCCGAAATACTTCATGAAAATGTTCGACTTTTTTAAAGCCGAAATCCTGTCGTGAAAATTTTCATCCTTTTTGAAGCCGAAATACTTCATGAAAATGTTCGACTTTTTTAAAGCCGAAATCCTGTAGTGAAAATTTTCAACTTTTTTGAAGCCCAAATACTTCATGAAAATGTTCGACTTTTTTAACGCCGAAATCCTGTCGTGAAAATTTTCAACTTTTTTGAAGCCCAAATACTTCATGAAAATGTTGGACTTTTTTAAAGCCGAAATCCTGTCGTGAAAATTTTCAACTCTTTTGAAGCCGAAATCCTGTCGTGAAAATTTTCAACCTTTTTGAAGCCGAAATACTTCATGAAAATGTTCGACTTTTTTAAAGCCGAAATCCTGTAGTGAAAATTTTCAACTTTTTTGAAGCCCAAATACTTCATGAAAATGTTCGACTTTTTTAAAGCCGAAATCCTGTCGTGAAAATTTTCAACTTTTTTGAAGCCGAAATCTTTTCATGAAAATGTTGGACTTTTTTAACGCCGAAATCCTGTCGTGAAAATTTTCAACTTTTTTGAAGCCGAAATCTTTTCATGAAAATTTTCAACTTTTTTGAAGCCGAAATCTTTTCATGAAAATTTTCAACTTTTTTGAAGCCCAAATACTTCATGAAAATGTTGGACTTTTTTAAAGCCGAAATCCTGTCGTGAAAATTTTCAACTCTTTTGAAGCCGAAATCCTGTCGTGAAAATTTTCAACTCTTTTGAAGCCGAAATCCTGTCGTGAAAATTTTCAACCTTTTTGAAGCCGAAATACTTCATGAAAATGTTCGACTTTTTTAAAGCCGAAATCCTGTAGTGAAAATTTTCAACTTTTTTGAAGCCCAAATACTTCATGAAAATGTTCGACTTTTTTAAAGCCGAAATCCTGTCGTGAAAATTTTCAACTTTTTTGAAGCCGAAATCTTTTCATGAAAATGTTGGACTTTTTTAACGCCGAAATCCTGTCGTGAAAATTTTCAACTTTTTTGAAGCCGAAATCTTTTCATGAAAATTTTCAACTTTTTTGAAGCCGAAATCTTTTCATGAAAATTTTCAACTTTTTTGAAGCCCAAATACTTCATGAAAATGTTGGACTTTTTTAAAGCCGAAATCCTGTCGTGAAAATTTTCAACTCTTTTGAAGCCGAAATCCTGTCGTGAAAATTTTCAACCTTTTTGAAGCCGAAATACTTCATGAAAATGTTCGACTTTTTTAAAGCCGAAATCCTGTAGTGAAAATTTTCAACTTTTTTGAAGCCCAAATACTTCATGAAAATGTTCGACTTTTTTAAAGCCGAAATCCTGTCGTGAAAATTTTCAACTTTTTTGAAGCCGAAATCTTTTCATGAAAATGTTGGACTTTTTTAACGCCGAAATCCTGTCGTGAAAATTTTCAACTTTTTTGAAGCCGAAATCTTTTCATGAAAATTTTCAACTTTTTTGAAGCCGAAATCTTTTCATGAAAATTTTCAACTTTTTTGAAGCTGAAATACTTCATGAAAATGTTCGACTTTTTTAAAGCCGAAATCCTGTCGTGAAAATTTTCAACTTTTTTGAAGCCGAAATCTTTTCATGAAAATTTTCAACTTTTTTGAAGCCGAAATCTTTTCATGAAAATTTTCAACTTCTTTGAAGCCGAAATACTTCATGAAAATGTTCGACTTTTTTAAAGCCGAAATCCTGTAGTGAAAATTTTCAACTTTTTTGAAGCCCAAATACTTCATGAAAATGTTCGACTTTTTTAACGCCGAAATCCTGTCGTGAAAATTTTCAACTTTTTTGAAGCCCAAATACTTCATGAAAATGTTGGACTTTTTTAAAGCCGAAATCCTGTCGTGAAAATTTTCAACTCTTTTGAAGCCGAAATCCTGTCGTGAAAATTTTCAACCTTTTTGAAGCCGAAATACTTCATGAAAATGTTCGACTTTTTTAAAGCCGAAATCCTGTAGTGAAAATTTTCAACTTTTTTGAAGCCCAAATACTTCATGAAAATGTTCGACTTTTTTAAAGCCGAAATCCTGTCGTGAAAATTTTCAACTTTTTTGAAGCCGAAATCTTTTCATGAAAATGTTGGACTTTTTTAACGCCGAAATCCTGTCGTGAAAATTTTCAACTTTTTTGAAGCCGAAATCTTTTCATGAAAATTTTCAACTTTTTTGAAGCCGAAATCTTTTCATGAAAATTTTCAACTTTTTTGAAGCTGAAATACTTCATGAAAATGTTCGACTTTTTTAAAGCCGAAATCCTGTCGTGAAAATTTTCAACTTTTTTGAAGCCGAAATCTTTTCATGAAAATTTTCAACTTTTTTGAAGCCGAAATCTTTTCATGAAAATGTTCGACTTTTTTAAAGCCGAAATCCTGTAGTGAAAATTTTCAACTTTTTTGAAGCCCAAATACTTCATGAAAATGTTCGACTTTTTTAACGCCGAAATCCTGTCGTGAAAATTTTCAACTTTTTTGAAGCCCAAATACTTCATGAAAATGTTGGACTTTTTTAAAGCCGAAATCCTGTCGTGAAAATTTTCAACTCTTTTGAAGCCGAAATCCTGTCGTGAAAATTTTCAACCTTTTTGAAGCCGAAATACTTCATGAAAATGTTCGACTTTTTTAAAGCCGAAATCCTGTAGTGAAAATTTTCAACTTTTTTGAAGCCCAAATACTTCATGAAAATGTTCGACTTTTTTAAAGCCGAAATCCTGTCGTGAAAATTTTCAACTTTTTTGAAGCCGAAATCTTTTCATGAAAATGTTGGACTTTTTTAACGCCGAAATCCTGTCGTGAAAATTTTCAACTTTTTTGAAGCCGAAATCTTTTCATGAAAATTTTCAACTTTTTTGAAGCCGAAATCTTTTCATGAAAATTTTCAACTTTTTTGAAGCCCAAATACTTCATGAAAATGTTGGACTTTTTTAAAGCCGAAATCCTGTCGTGAAAATTTTCAACTCTTTTGAAGCCGAAATCCTGTCGTGAAAATTTTCAACTCTTTTGAAGCCGAAATCCTGTCGTGAAAATTTTCAACCTTTTTGAAGCCGAAATACTTCATGAAAATGTTCGACTTTTTTAAAGCCGAAATCCTGTAGTGAAAATTTTCAACTTTTTTGAAGCCCAAATACTTCATGAAAATGTTCGACTTTTTTAAAGCCGAAATCCTGTCGTGAAAATTTTCAACTTTTTTGAAGCCGAAATCTTTTCATGAAAATGTTGGACTTTTTTAACGCCGAAATCCTGTCGTGAAAATTTTCAACTTTTTTGAAGCCGAAATCTTTTCATGAAAATTTTCAACTTTTTTGAAGCCGAAATCTTTTCATGAAAATTTTCAACTTTTTTGAAGCCCAAATACTTCATGAAAATGTTGGACTTTTTTAAAGCCGAAATCCTGTCGTGAAAATTTTCAACTCTTTTGAAGCCGAAATCCTGTCGTGAAAATTTTCAACCTTTTTGAAGCCGAAATACTTCATGAAAATGTTCGACTTTTTTAAAGCCGAAATCCTGTAGTGAAAATTTTCAACTTTTTTGAAGCCCAAATACTTCATGAAAATGTTCGACTTTTTTAAAGCCGAAATCCTGTCGTGAAAATTTTCAACTTTTTTGAAGCCGAAATCTTTTCATGAAAATGTTGGACTTTTTTAACGCCGAAATCCTGTCGTGAAAATTTTCAACTTTTTTGAAGCCGAAATCTTTTCATGAAAATTTTCAACTTTTTTGAAGCCGAAATCTTTTCATGAAAATTTTCAACTTTTTTGAAGCTGAAATACTTCATGAAAATGTTCGACTTTTTTAAAGCCGAAATCCTGTCGTGAAAATTTTCAACTTTTTTGAAGCCGAAATCTTTTCATGAAAATTTTCAACTTTTTTGAAGCCGAAATCTTTTCATGAAAATTTTCAACTTCTTTGAAGCCGAAATACTTCATGAAAATGTTCGACTTTTTTAAAGCCGAAATCCTGTAGTGAAAATTTTCAACTTTTTTGAAGCCCAAATACTTCATGAAAATGTTCGACTTTTTTAACGCCGAAATCCTGTCGTGAAAATTTTCAACTTTTTTGAAGCCCAAATACTTCATGAAAATGTTGGACTTTTTTAAAGCCGAAATCCTGTCGTGAAAATTTTCAACTCTTTTGAAGCCGAAATCCTGTCGTGAAAATTTTCAACCTTTTTGAAGCCGAAATACTTCATGAAAATGTTCGACTTTTTTAAAGCCGAAATCCTGTAGTGAAAATTTTCAACTTTTTTGAAGCCCAAATACTTCATGAAAATGTTCGACTTTTTTAAAGCCGAAATCCTGTCGTGAAAATTTTCAACTTTTTTGAAGCCGAAATCTTTTCATGAAAATGTTGGACTTTTTTAACGCCGAAATCCTGTCGTGAAAATTTTCAACTTTTTTGAAGCCGAAATCTTTTCATGAAAATTTTCAACTTTTTTGAAGCCGAAATCTTTTCATGAAAATTTTCAACTTTTTTGAAGCTGAAATACTTCATGAAAATGTTCGACTTTTTTAAAGCCGAAATCCTGTCGTGAAAATTTTCAACTTTTTTGAAGCCGAAATCTTTTCATGAAAATTTTCAACTTTTTTGAAGCCGAAATCTTTTCATGAAAATTTTCAACTTCTTTGAAGCTGAAATACTTCATGAAAATGTTCGACTTTTTTAACGCAGAAATCCTGTCGTGAAAATGTTTGACTTTTTTAAAGCCGAAATACTGTCGTGAAAATTTTCAAATTTTTTGAAGCCGAAATACTTCATGAAAATGTTCGACTTTTTTAAAGCCGAAATCCTGTCGTGAAAATTTTCAACCTTTTTGAAGCCGAAATACTTCATGAAAATGTTCGACTTTTTTAAAGCCGAAATCCTGTAGTGAAAATTTTCAACTTTTTTGAAGCCCAAATACTTCATGAAAATGTTCGCCTTTTTTAACGCCGAAATCCTGTCGTGAAAATTTTCAACTTTTTTGAAGCCCAAATACTTCATGAAAATGTTGGACTTTTTTAAAGCCGAAATCCTGTCGTGAAAATTTTCAACTCTTTTGAAGCAGAAATCCTGTCGTGAAAATTTTCAACCTTTTTGAAGCCGAAATACTTCATGAAAATGTTCGACTTTTTTAAAGCCGAAATCCTGTAGTGAAAATTTTCAACTTTTTTGAAGCCCAAATACTTCATGAAAATGTTCGACTTTTTTAAAGCCGAAATCCTGTCGTGAAAATTTTCAACTTTTTTGAAGCCGAAATCTTTTCATGAAAATGTTGGACTTTTTTAACGCCGAAATCCTGTCGTGAAAATTTTCAACTTTTTTGAAGCCGAAATCTTTTCATGAAAATTTTCAACTTTTTTGAAGCCGAAATCTTTTCATGAAAATTTTCAACTTTTTTGAAGCTGAAATACTTCATGAAAATGTTCGACTTTTTTAAAGCCGAAATCCTGTCGTGAAAATTTTCAACTTTTTTGAAGCCGAAATCTTTTCATGAAAATTTTCAACTTTTTTGAAGCCGAAATCTTTTCATGAAAATTTTCAACTTCTTTGAAGCTGAAATACTTCATGAAAATGTTCGACTTTTTTAACGCAGAAATCCTGTCGTGAAAATGTTTGACTTTTTTAAAGCCGAAATCCTGTCGTGAAAATTTTCAAATTTTTTGAAGCCGAAATACTTCATGAAAATGTTCGACTTTTTTAAAGCCGAAATCCTGTCGTGAAAATTTTCAACCTTTTTGAAGCCGAAATACTTCATGAAAATGTTCGACTTTTTTAAAGCCGAAATCCTGTAGTGAAAATTTTCAACTTTTTTGAAGCCCAAATACTTCATGAAAATGTTGGACTTTTTTAACGCTGAAATCCTGTCGTGAAAATTTTCAACTCTTTTGAAGCCGAAATCTTCTCATGAAAATTTTCAACTTTTTTGAAGCCGAAATCTTTTCATGAAAATTTTCAACTTTTTTGAAGCTGAAATACTTCATGAAAATGTTCGACTTTTTTAAAGCCGAAATCCTGTCGTGAAAATTTTCAACTTTTTTGAAGCCGAAATCTTTTCATGAAAATTTTCAACTTTTTTGAAGCCGAAATCTTTTCATGAAAATTTTCAACTTTTTAGAAGCTGAAATACTTCATGAAAATGTTCGACGTTTTTAAAGCCGAAATCTTGTCGTGATAATTTTCAACTTTTTTGAAGCCGAACTACTTCATGAAAATGTTCGACTTTTTTAAAGCCGAAATCCTGTCGTGAAAATTTTCAACCTTTTTGAAGCCGAAATACTTCATGAAAATGTTCGACTTTTTTAAAGCCGAAATCCTGTAGTGAAAATTTTCAACTTTTTTGAAGCCCAAATACTTCATGAAAATGTTGGACTTTTTTAAAGCCGAAATCCTGTCGTGAAAATTTTCAACTCTTTTGAAGCCGAAATCTTCTCATGAAAATTTTCAACTTTTTTGAAGCCGAAATCTTTTCATGAAAATTTTCAACTTTTTTGAAGCTGAAATACTTCATGAAAATGTTCGACTTTTTTAAAGCCGAAATCCTGTCGTGAAAATTTTCAACTTTTTTGAAGCCGAAATCTTTTCATGAAAATTTTCAACTTTTTTGAAGCCGAAATCTTTTCATGAAAATTTTCAACATCTTTGAAGCTGAAATACTTCATGAAAATGTTCGACTTTTTTAACGCAGAAATCCTGTCGTGAAAATGTTTGACTTTTTTAAAGCCGAAATACTGTCGTGAAAATTTTCAAATTTTTTGAAGCCGAAATACTTCATGAAAATGTTCGACTTTTTTAAAGCCGAAATCCTGTCGTGAAAATTTTCAACCTTTTTGAAGCCGAAATACTTCATGAAAATGTTCGACTTTTTTAAAGCCGAAATCCTGTAGTGAAAATTTTCAACTTTTTTGAAGCCCAAATACTTCATGAAAATGTTCGACTTTTTTAACGCCGAAATCCTGTCGTGAAAATTTTCAACTTTTTTGAAGCCCAAATACTTCATGAAAATGTTGGACTTTTTTAACGCCGAAATCCTGTCGTGAAAATTTTCAACTCTTTTGAAGACGAAATCTTCTCATGAAAATTTTCAACTTTTTTGAAGCCGAAATCTTTTCATGAAAATTTTCAACTTTTTTGAAGCCGAAATCTTTTCATGAAAATTTTCAACTTTTTTGAAGCTGAAATACTTCATGAAAATGTTCGACTTTTTTAAAGCCGAAATCCTGTCGTGAAAATTTTCAACTTTTTTGAAGCCGAAATCTTTTCATGAAAATTTTCAACTTTTTTGAAGCCGAAATCTTTTGATGAAAATTTTCAACTTCTTTGAAGCTGAAATACTTCATGAAAATGTTCGACTTTTTTAAAGCCGAAATCCTGTCGTGATAATTTTCAACTTTTTTGAATCCGAACTACTTCATGAAAATGTTCGACTTTTTTAAAGCCGAAATCCTGTCGTGAAAATTTTCAACCTTTTTGAAGCCGAAATACTTCATGAAAATGTTCGACTTTTTTAAAGCCGAAATCCTGTAGTGAAAATTTTCAACTTTTTTGAAGCCCAAATACTTCATGAAAATGTTGGACTTTTTTAACGCCGAAAACCTGTCGTGAAAATTTTCAACTCTTTTGAAGCCGAAATCTTCTCATGAAAATTTTCAACTTTTTTGAAGCCGAAATCTTTTCATGAAAATTTTCAACTTTTTTGAAGCTGAAATACTTCATGAAAATGTTCGACTTTTTTAAAGCCGAAATCCTGTCGTGAAAATTTTCAACTTTTTTGAAGCCGAAATCTTTTCATGAAAATTTTCAACTTTTTTGAAGCCGAAATCTTTTCATGAAAATTTTCAACTTCTTTGAAGCTGAAATACTTCATGAAAATGTTCGACTTTTTTAACGCAGAAATCCTGTCGTAAAAATGTTTGACTTTTTTAAAGCCGAAATCCTGTCGTGAAAATTTTCAAATTTTTTGAAGCCGAAATACTTCATGAAAATGTTCGACTTTTTGAAAGCCGAAATCCTGTCGTGAAAATTTTCAACCTTTTTGAAGCCGAAATACTTCATGAAAATGTTCGACTTTTTTAAAGCCGAAATCCTGTAGTGAAAATTTTCAACTTTTTTGAAGCCCAAATACTTCATGAAAATGTTCGACTTTTTTAACGCCGAAATCCTGTCGTGAAAATTTTCAACTTTTTTGAAGCCCAAATACTTCATGAAAATGTTGGACTTTTTTAACGCCGAAATCCTGTCGTGAAAATTTTCAACTTTTTTGAAGCCCAAATACTTCATGAAAATGTTGGACTTTTTTAACGCCGAAATCCTGTCGTGAAAATTTTCAACTCTTTTGAAGACGAAATCTTCTCATGAAAATTTTCAACTTTTTTGAAGCCGAAATCTTTTCATGAAAATTTTCAACTTTTTTGAAGCCCAAATACTTCATGAAAATGTTGGACTTTTTTAACGCTGAAATCCTGTCGTGAAAATTTTCAACTCTTTTGAAGCCGAAATCTTCTCATGAAAATTTTCAACTTTTTTGAAGCCGAAATCTTTTCATGAAAATTTTCAACTTTTTTGAAGCTGAAATACTTCATGAAAATGTTCGACTTTTTTAAAGCCGAAATCCTGTCGTGAAAATTTTCAACTTTTTTGAAGCCGAAATCTTTTCATGAAAATTTTCAACTTTTTTGAAGCCGAAATCTTTTCATGAAAATTTTCAACTTTTTAGAAGCTGAAATACTTCATGAAAATGTTCGACTTTTTTAAAGCCGAAATCCTGTCGTGATAATTTTCAACTTTTTTGAAGCCGAACTACTTCATGAAAATGTTCGACTTTTTTAAAGCCGAAATCCTGTCGTGAAAATTTTCAACCTTTTTGAAGCCGAAATACTTCATGAAAATGTTCGACTTTTTTAAAGCCGAAATCCTGTAGTGAAAATTTTCAACTTTTTTGAAGCCCAAATACTTCATGAAAATGTTGGACTTTTTTAACGCCGAAATCCTGTCGTGAAAATTTTCAACTCTTTTGAAGCCGAAATCTTCTCATGAAAATTTTCAACTTTTTTGAAGCCGAAATCTTTTCATGAAAATTTTCAACTTTTTTGAAGCTGAAATACTTCATGAAAATGTTCGACTTTTTTAAAGCCGAAATCCTGTCGTGAAAATTTTCAACTTTTTTGAAGCCGAAATCTTTTCATGAAAATTTTCAACTTTTTTGAAGCCGAAATCTTTTCATGAAAATTTTCAACATCTTTGAAGCTGAAATACTTCATGAAAATGTTCGACTTTTTTAACGCAGAAATCCTGTCGTGAAAATGTTTGACTTTTTTAAAGCCGAAATCCTGTCGTGAAAATTTTCAAATTTTTTGAAGCCGAAATACTTCATGAAAATGTTCGACTTTTTTAACGCCGAAATCCTGTCGTGAAAATTTTCAACTTTTTTGAAGCCCAAATACTTCATGAAAATGTTGGACTTTTTTAGCGCCGAAATCCTGTCGTGAAAATTTTCAGCTTTTTTGAAGCCCAAATACTTCATGAAAATGTTGGACTTTTTTAACGCCGAAATCCTGTCGTGAAAATTTTCAACTCTTTTGAAGACGAAATCTTCTCATGAAAATTTTCAACTTTTTTGAAGCCGAAATCTTTTCATGAAAATTTTCAACTTTTTTGAAGCCGAAATCTTTTCATGAAAATTTTCAACTTTCTTGAAGCTGAAATACTTCATGAAAATGTTCGACTTTTTTAAAGCCGAAATCCTGTCGTGAAAATTTTCAACTTTTTTGAAACCTAAATCTTTTCATGAAAATTTTCAACTTTTTTGAAGCCGAAATCTTTTCATGAAAATTTTCAACTTCTTTGAAGCTGAAATACTTCATGAAAATGTTCGACTTTTTTAACGCAGAAATCCTGTCGTGAAAATGTTTGACTTTTTTAAAGCCGAAATCCTGTCGTGAAAATTTTCAAATTTTTTGAAGCCGAAATACTTCATGAAAATGTTCGACTTTTTTAAAGCCGAAATCCTGTCGTGAAAATTTTCAACCTTTTTGAAGGCGAAATACTTCATGAAAATGTTCGACTTTTTTAAAGCCGAAATCCTTTAGTGAAAATTTTCAACTTTTTTGAAGCCCAAATACTTCATGAAAATGTTGGACTTTTTTAACGCTGAAATCCTGTCGTGAAAATTTTCAACTCTTTTGAAGCCGAAATCTTCTCATGAAAATTTTCAACTTTTTTGAAGCCGAAATCTTTTCATGAAAATTTTCAACTTTTTTGAAGCTGAAATACTTCATGAAAATGTTCGACTTTTTTAAAGCCGAAATCCTGTCGTGAAAATTTTCAACTTTTTTGAAGCCGAAATCTTTTCATGAAAATTTTCAACTTTTTTGAAGCCGAAATCTTTTCATGAAAATTTTCAACTTTTTAGAAGCTGAAATACTTCATGAAAATGTTCGACTTTTTTAAAGCCGAAATCCTGTCGTGATAATTTTCAACTTTTTTGAAGCCGAACTACTTCATGAAAATGTTCGACTTTTTTAAAGCCGAAATCCTGTCGTGAAAATTTTCAACCTTTTTGAAGCCGAAATACTTCATGAAAATGTTCGACTTTTTTAAAGCCGAAATCCTGTAGTGAAAATTTTCAACTTTTTTGAAGCCCAAATACTTCATGAAAATGTTGGACTTTTTTAACGCCGAAATCCTGTCGTGAAAATTTTCAACTCTTTTGAAGCCGAAATCTTCTCATGAAAATTTTCAACTTTTTTGAAGCCGAAATCTTTTCATGAAAATTTTCAACTTTTTTGAAGCTGAAATACTTCATGAAAATGTTCGACTTTTTTAAAGCCGAAATCCTGTCGTGAAAATTTTCAACTTTTTTGAAGCCGAAATCTTTTCATGAAAATTTTCAACTTTTTTGAAGCCGAAATCTTTTCATGAAAATTTTCAACATCTTTGAAGCTGAAATACTTCATGAAAATGTTCGACTTTTTTAACGCAGAAATCCTGTCGTGAAAATGTTTGACTTTTTTAAAGCCGAAATCCTGTCGTGAAAATTTTCAAATTTTTTGAAGCCGAAATACTTCATGAAAATGTTCGACTTTTTTAAAGCCGAAATCCTGTCGTGAAAATTTTCAACCTTTTTGAAGCCGAAATACTTCATGAAAATGTTCGACTTTTTTAAAGCCGAAATCCTGTAGTGAAAATTTTCAACTTTTTTGAAGCCCAAATACTTCATGAAAATGTTGGACTTTTTTAACGCCGAAATCCTGTCGTGAAAATTTTCAACTCTTTTGAAGCCGAAATCTTCTCATGAAAATTTTCAACTTTTTTGAAGCCGAAATCTTTTCATGAAAATTTTCAACTTTTTTGAAGCTGAAATACTTCATGAAAATGTTCGACTTTTTTAAAGCCGAAATCCTGTCGTGAAAATTTTCAACTTTTTTGAAGCCGAAATCTTTTCATGAAAATTTTCAACTTTTTTGAAGCCGAAATCTTTTCATGAAAATTTTCAACTTCTTTGAAGCTGAAATACTTCATGAAAATGTTCGACTTTTTTAACGCAGAAATCCTGTCGTGAAAATTTTCAACTCTTTTGAAGCCGAAATCTTCTCATGAAAATTTTCAACTTTTTTGAAGCCGAAATCTTTTCATGAAAATTTTCAACTTTTTTGAAGCTGAAATACTTCATGAAAATGTTCGACTTTTTTAAAGCCGAAATCCTGTCGTGAAAATTTTCAACTTTTTTGAAGCCGAAATCTTTTCATGAAAATTTTCAACTTTTTTGAAGCCGAAATCTTTTCATGAAAATTTTCAACTTTTTTGAAGCCGAAATCTTTTCATGAAAATTTTCAACTTTTTTGAAGCTGAATTACTTCATGAAAATGTTCGACTTTTTTAAAGCCGAAATCCTGTAGTGAAAATTTTCAACTTTTTTGAAGCCCAAATACTTCATGAAAATGTTCAACTTTTTTGAAGCCGAAATACTTCATGAAAATGTTCGACTTTTTTAAAGCCGAAATCCTGTCGTGAAAATCTTCAACCTTTTTGAAGCCGAAATACTTCATGAAAATGTTCGACTTTTTTAAAGCCGAAATCCTGTCATGAAAATTTTCAACTTTTTTGAAGCCCAAATACTCCATGAAAATGTTGGACTTTTTTAACGCCGAAATCCTGTCGTGAAAATTTTCAACTCTTTTGAATCCGAAATCTTCTCATGAAAATTTTCAACTTTTTTGAAGCCGAAATCTTTTCATGAAAATTTTTAACTTTTTTGAAGCTGAAATACTTCATGAAAATGTTCGACTTTTTTAAAGCCGAAATCCTGTCGTGAAAATTTTCAACTTTTTTGAAGCCGAAATCTTTTCATGAAAATTTTCAACTTTTTTGAAGCCGAAATCTTTTCATGAAAATTTTCAACATCTTTGAAGCTGAAATACTTCATGAAAATGTTCGACTTTTTTAACGCAGAAATCCTGTCGTGAAAATGTTTGACTTTTTTAAAGCCGAAATCCTGTCGTGAAAATTTTCAAATTTTTTGAAGCCGAAATACTTCATGAAAATGTTCGACTTTTTTAAAGCCGAAATCCTGTCGTGAAAATTTTCAACCTTTTTGAAGCCGAAATACTTCATGAAAATGTTCGACTTTTTTAAAGCCGAAATCCTGTAGTGAAAATTTTCAACTTTTTTGAAGCCCAAATACTTCATGAAAATGTTCGACTTTTTTAACGCCGAAATCCTGTCGTGAAAATTTTCAACTCTTTTGAAGCCGAAATCTTCTCATGAAAATTTTCAACTTTTTTGAAGCCGAAATCTTTTCATGAAAATTTTCAACTTTTTTGAAGCCCAAATACTTCATGAAAATGTTCGACTTTTTTAACGTCGAAATCCTGTCGTGAAAATTTTCAACTCTTTTGAAGCCGAAATCTTCTCATGAAAATTTTCAACTTTTTTGAAGCCGAAATCTTTTCATGAAAATTTTCAACTTTTTTGAAGCTGAAATACTTCATGAAAATGTTCGACTTTTTTAAAGCCGAAATCCTGTCGTGAAAATTTTCAACTTTTTTAAAGCCGAAATCCTGTCGTGAAAATTTTCAACTTTTTTGAAGCCGAAATCTTTTCATGAAAATTTTCAACTTTTTTGAAGCTGAAATACTTCATGAAAATGTTCGACTTTTTTAACGCCGAAATCCTGTCGTGAAAATTTTCAACTTTTTTGAAGCCGAAATCTTTTCATGAAAATTTTCAACTTTTTTGAAGCCGAAATCTTTTCATGAAAATTTTCAACTTTTTTGAAGCTGAAATACTTCATGAAAATGTTCGACTTTTTTAAAGCCGAAATCCTGTCGTGAAAATTTTCAACATCTTTGAAGCTGAAATACTTCATGAAAATGTTCGACTTTTTTAACGCAGAAATCCTGTCGTGAAAATTTTCATATTTTTTGAAGCCGAAATACTTCATGAAAATGTTCGACTTTTTTAAAGCCGAAATCCTGTCGTGAAAATTTTCAACCTTTTTGAAGCCGAAATACTTCATGAAAATGTTCGACTTTTTTAAAGCCGAAATCCTGTAGTGAAAATTTTCAACTTTTTTGAAGCCCAAATACTTCATGAAAATGTTCGACTTTTTTAACGCCGAAATCCTGTCGTGAAAATTTTCAACTCTTTTGAAGCCGAAATCTTCTCATGAAAATTTTCAACTTTTTTGAAGCCGAAATCTTTTCATGAAAATTTTCAACTTTTTTGAAGCTGAAATACTTCATGAAAATGTTCGACTTTTTTAAAGCCGAAATCCTGTCGTGAAAATTTTCAACTTTTTTGAAGCCGAAATCTTTTCATGAAAATTTTCAACTTTTTTGAAGTCGAAATCTTTTCATGAAAATTTTCAACTTCTTTGAAGCTGAAATACTTCATGAAAATGTTCGACTTTTTTAAAGCCGAAATCCTGTCGTGATAATTTTCAACTTTTTTGAAGCCGAAATACTTCATGAAAATGTTCGACTTTTTTAAAGCCGAAATCCTGTCGTGAAAATTTTCAACCTTTTTGAAGCCGAAATACTTCATGAAAATGTTCGACTTTTTTAAAGCCGAAATCCAGTAGTGAAAATTTTCAACTTTTTTGAAGCCCAAATACTTCATGAAAATGTTCGACTTTTTTAACGCCGAAATCCTGTCGTGAAAATGTTCAACTCTTTTGAAGCCGAAATCTTCTCATGAAAATTTTCAACTTTTTTGAAGCCGAAATCTTTTCATGAAAATTTTCAACTTTTTTGAAGCTGAAATACTTCATGAAAATGTTCGACTTTTTTAAAGCCGAAATCCTGTCGTGAAAATTTTCAACTTTTTTGAAGCCGAAATCTTTTCATGAAAATTTTCAACTTTTTTGAAGCCGAAATCTTTTCATGAAAATTTTCAACTTCTTTGAAGCTGAAATACTTCATGAAAATGTTCGACTTTTTTAACGCAGAAATCCTGTCGTGAAAATGTTTGACTTTTTTAAAGCCGAAATCCTGTCGTGAAAATTTTCAACTTTTTTGAAGCCGAAATGCTTCATGAAAATGTTCGACTTTTTTAAAGCCGAAATCCTGTCGTGAAAATTTTCAACCTTTTTGAAGCCGAAATACTTCATGAAAATGTTCGACTTTTTTAAAGCCGAAATCCTGTAGTGAAAATTTTCAACTTTTTTGAAGCCCAAATACTTCATGAAAATGTTCGACTTTTTTAACGCCGAAATCCTGTCGTGAAAATTTTCAACTCTTTTGAAGCCGAAATCTTCTCATGAAAATTTTCAACTTTTTTGAAGCCGAAATCTTTTCATGAAAATTTTCAACTTTTTTGAAGCTGAAATACTTCATGAAAATGTTCGATTTTTTAAAGCCGAAATCCTGTCGTGAAAATTTTCAACTTTTTTGAAGCCGAAATCTTTTCATGAAAATTTTCAACTTTTTTGAAGCCGAAATCTTTTCATGAAAATTTTCAACTTCTTTGAAGCTGAAATACTTCATGAAAATGTTCGACTTTTTTAACGCAGAAATCCTGTCGTGAAAATGTTTGACTTTTTTAAAGCCGAAATCCTGTCGTGAAAATTTTCAACTTTTTTGAAGCCGAAATCTTTTCATGAAAATTTTCAACTTTTTTGAAGCCGAAATCTTTTCATGAAAATTTTCAACTTTTTTGAAGCTGAAATACTTCATGAAAATGTTCGACTTTTTTAACGCAGAAATCCTGTCGTGAAAATTTTCAACCTTTTTGAAGCCGAAATACTTCATGAAAATGTTCGACTTTTTTAACGCCGAAATCCTGTCGTGAAAATTTTCAACTTTTTTCAAGCCGAAATCTTTTCATGAAAATTTTCAACTTTTTTGAAGCCGAAATCTTTTCATGAAAATTTTCAACTTTTTTGAAGCTGAAATACTTCATGAAAATGTTTGACTTTTTTAACGCAGAAATCCTGTCGTGAAAATGTTCAACTTTTTTGAATCCGAAATACTTCATGAAAATTTTCAAATTTTTTGAATCGGAAATACTTCATGAAAATGTTCGACTTTTTTAAAGCCGAAATCCTGTCGTGAAAATTTTCAACATTTTTGAAGCCGAAATCTTTTCATGAAAATTTTCAACTTTTTTGAAGCCGAAATCTTTTGATGAAAATTTTCAACTTTTTAGAAACTGAAATACTTCATGAAAATGTTCGACTTTTTTAAAGCCGAAATCCTGTCGTGATAATTTTCAACTTTTTTGAAGCCGAAATACTTCATGAAAATGTTCGACTTTTTTAAAGCCGAAATCCTGTCGTGAAAATTTTCAACCTTTTTGAAGCCGAAATACTTCATGAAAATGTTCGACTTTTTTAAAGCCGAAATCCTGTAGTGAAAATTTTCAACTTTTTTGAAGCCCAAATACTTCATGAAAATGTTCGACTTTTTTAACGCCGAAATCCTGTCGTGAAAATTTTCAACTCTTTTGAAGCCGAAATCTTCTCATGAAAATTGTCAACTTTTTTGAAGCCGAAATCTTTTCATGAAAATTTTCAACTTTTTTGAAGCTGAAATACTTCATGAAAATGTTCGACTTTTTTAAAGCCGAAATCCTGTCGTGAACATTTTCAACTTTTTTGAAGCCGAAATCTTTTCATGAAAATTTTCAACTTTTTTGAAGCCGAAATCTTTTCATGAAAATTTTCAACTTCTTTGAAGCTGAAATACTGCATGAAAATGTTCGACTTTTTTAACGCAGAAATCCTGTCGTGAAAATGTTTGACTTTTTTAAAGCCGAAATCCTGTCGTGAAAATTTTCAACTTTTTTGAAGCCGAAATCTTTTCATGAAAATTTTCAACTTTTTTGAAGCCGAAATCTTTTCATGAAAATTTTCAACTTTTTTGAAGCTGAAATACTTCATGAAAATGTTCGACTTTTTTAACGCAGAAATCCTGTCGTGAAAATTTTCAACCTTTTTGAAGCCGAAATACTTCATGAAAATGTTCGACTTTTTTAACGCCGAAATCCTGTCGTGAAAATTTTCAACTTTTTTGAAGCCGAAATCTTTTCATGAAAATTTTCAACTTTTTTGAAGCTGAAATACTTCATGAAAATGTTCGACTTTTTTAACGCAGAAATCCTGTCGTGAAAATGTTCAACTTTTTTGAATCCGAAATACTTCATGAAAATTTTCAAATTTTTTGAATCCGAAATACTTCATGAAAATGTTCGACTTTTTTAAAGCCGAAATCCTGTCGTGAAAATTTTCAACTTTTTTGAAGACGAAATCTTTTCATGAAAATTTTCAACTTTTTTGAAGCCGAAATCTTTTCATGAAAATTTTCAACTTTTTTGAAGCCGAAATCTTTTCATGAAAATTTTCAACTTTTTAGAAACCGAAATACTTCATGAAAATGTTCGACTTTTTTAAAGCCGAAATCCTGTCGTGATAATTTTCAACTTTTTTGAAGCCGAAATACTTCATGAAAATGTTCGACTTTTTTAAAGCCGAAATCCTGTCGTGAAAATTTTCAACCTTTTTGAAGCCGAAATACTTCATGAAAATGTTCGACTTTTTTAAAGCCGAAATCCTGTAGTGAAAATTTTCAACTTTTTTGAAGCCCAAATACTTCATGAAAATGTTCGACTTTTTTAACGCCGAAATCCTGTCGTGAAAATTTTCAACTCTTTTGAAGCCGAAATCTTCTCATGAAAATTGTCAACTTTTTTGAAGCCGAAATCTTTTCATGAAAATTTTCAACTTTTTTGAAGCTGAAATACTTCATGAAAATGTTCGACTTTTTTAAAGCCGAAATCCTGTCGTGAAAATTTTCAACTTTTTTGAAGCCGAAATCTTTTCATGAAAATTTTCAACTTTTTTGAAGCCGAAATCTTTTCATGAAAATTTTCAACTTCTTTGAAGCTGAAATACTTCATGAAAATGTTCGACTTTTTTAACGCAGAAATCCTGTCGTGAAAATGTTTGACTTTTTTAAAGCCGAAATCCTGTCGTGAAAATTTTCACCTTTTTTAAGCCGAAATCTTTTCATGAAAATTTTCAACTTTTTTGAAGCCGAAATCTTTTCATGAAAATTTTCAACTTTTTTGAAGCTGAAATACTTCATGAAAATGTTCGACTTTTTTAACGCAGAAATCCTGTCGTGAAAATTTTCAACCTTTTTGAAGCCGAAATACTTCATGAAAATGTTCGACTTTTTTAACGCCGAAATCCTGTCGTGAAAATTTTCAACTTTTTTGAAGCCGAAATCTTTTCATGAAAATTTTCAACTTTTTTGAAGCTGAAATACTTCATGAAAATGTTCGACTTTTTTAACGCAGAAATCCTGTCGTGAAAATGTTCAACTTTTTTGAATCCGAAATACTTCATGAAAATTTTCAAATTTTTTGAATCCGAAATACTTCATGAAAATGTTCGACTTTTTTAAATCCGAAATCCTGTCGTGAAAATTTTCAACTTTTTTGAAGCCGAAATCTTTTCATGAAAATTTTCAACTTTTTTGAAGCCGAAATCTTTTCATGAAAATTTTCAACTTTTTAGAAGCTGAAATACTTCATGAAAATGTTCGACTTTTTTAAATCCGAAATCCTGTCGTGAAAATTTTCAACTTTTTTGAAGCCGAAATCTTTTCATGAAAATTTTCAACTTTTTTGAAGCCGAAATCTTTTCATGAAAATTTTCAACTTTTTAGAAGCTGAAATACTTCATGAAAATGTTCGACTTTTTTAAAGCCGAAATCCTGTCGTGAAAATTTTCAACCTTTTTGAAGCCGAAATACTTCATGAAAATGTTCGTCTTTTTTAACGTCGAAATCCTGTCGTGAAAATTTTCAACTCTTTTGAAGCCGAAATCTTCTCATGAAAATTTTCAACTTTTTTGAAGCCGAAATCTTTTCATGAAAATTTTCAACCTTTTTGAAGCCGAAATACTTCATGAAAATGTTCGACTTTTTTAAAGCCGAAATCCTGTAGTGAAAATTTTCAACTTTTTTGAAGCCCAAATACTTCATGAAAATGTTCGACTTTTTTAACGCCGAAATCCTGTCGTGAAAATTTTCAACTCTTTTGAAGCCGAAATCTTCTCATGAAAATTGTCAACTTTTTTGAAGCCGAAATCTTTTCATGAAAATTTTCAACTTTTTTGAAGCTGAAATACTTCATGAAAATGTTCGACTTTTTTAAAGCCGAAATCCTGTCGTGAAAATTTTCAACTTTTTTGAAGCCGAAATCTTTTCATGAAAATTTTCAACTTTTTTGAAGCCGAAATCTTTTCATGAAAATTTTCAACTTCTTTGAAGCTGAAATACTTCATGAAAATGTTCGACTTTTTTAACGCAGAAATCCTGTCGTGAAAATGTTTGACTTTTTTAAAGCCGAAATCCTGTCGTGAAAATTTTCACCTTTTTTAAGCCGAAATCTTTTCATGAAAATTTTCAACTTTTTTGAAGCCGAAATCTTTTCATGAAAATTTTCAACTTTTTTGAAGCTGAAATACTTCATGAAAATGTTCGACTTTTTTAACGCCGAAATCCTGTCGTGAAAATTTTCAACTTTTTTGAAGCTGAAATACTTCATGAAAATGTTCGACTTTTTTAACGCAGAAATCCTGTCGTGAAAATTTTCAACCTTTTTGAAGCCGAAATACTTCATGAAAATGTTCGACTTTTTTAACGCCGAAATCCTGTCGTGAAAATTTTCAACTTTTTTGAAGCCGAAATCTTTTCATGAAAATTTTCAACTTTTTTGAAGCTGAAATACTTCATGAAAATGTTCGACTTTTTTAACGCAGAAATCCTGTCGTGAAAATGTTCAACTTTTTTGAATCCGAAATACTTCATGAAAATTTTCAAATTTTTTGAATCCGAAATACTTCATGAAAATGTTCGACTTTTTTAAATCCGAAATCCTGTCGTGAAAATTTTCAACTTTTTTGAAGCCGAAATCTTTTCATGAAAATTTTCAACTTTTTTGAAGCCGAAATCTTTTCATGAAAATTTTCAACTTTTTAGAAGCTGAAATACTTCATGAAAATGTTCGACTTTTTTAAATCCGAAATCCTGTCGTGAAAATTTTCAACTTTTTTGAAGCCGAAATCTTTTCATGAAAATTTTCAACTTTTTTGAAGCCGAAATCTTTTCATGAAAATTTTCAACTTTTTAGAAGCTGAAATACTTCATGAAAATGTTCGACTTTTTTAAAGCCGAAATCCTGTCGTGAAAATTTTCAACCTTTTTGAAGCCGAAATACTTCATGAAAATGTTCGTCTTTTTTAACGTCGAAATCCTGTCGTGAAAATTTTCAACTCTTTTGAAGCCGAAATCTTCTCATGAAAATTTTCAACTTTTTTGAAGCCGAAATCTTTTCATGAAAATTTTCAACTTTTTTGAAGCTGAAATACTTCATGAAAATGTTCGACTTTTTTAAAGCCGAAATCCTGTCGTGAAAATTTTCAACTTTTTTGAAGCCGAAATCTTTTCATGAAAATTTTCAACTTTTTTGAAGCCGAAATCTTTTCATGAAAATTTTCAACTTCTTTGAAGCTGAAATACTTCATGAAAATGTTCGACTTTTTTAACGCAGAAATCCTGTCGTGAAAATGTTTGACTTTTTTAAAGCCGAAATCCTGTCGTGAAAATTTTCACCTTTTTTAAGCCGAAATCTTTTCATGAAAATTTTCAACTTTTTTGAAGCCGAAATCTTTTCATGAAAATTTTCAACTTTTTTGAAGCTGAAATACTTCATGAAAATGTTCGACTTTTTTAACGCAGAAATCCTGTCGTGAAAATTTTCAACCTTTTTGAAGCCGAAATACTTCATGAAAATGTTCGACTTTTTTAACGCCGAAATCCTGTCGTGAAAATTTTCAACTTTTTTGAAGCCGAAATCTTTTCATGAAAATTTTCAACTTTTTTGAAGCTGAAATACTTCATGAAAATGTTCGACTTTTTTAACGCAGAAATCCTGTCGTGAAAATGTTCAACTTTTTTGAATCCGAAATACTTCATGAAAATTTTCAAATTTTTTGAATCCGAAATACTTCATGAAAATGTTCGACTTTTTTAAATCCGAAATCCTGTCGTGAAAATTTTCAACTTTTTTGAAGCCGAAATCTTTTCATGAAAATTTTCAACTTTTTTGAAGCCGAAATCTTTTCATGAAAATTTTCAACTTTTTAGAAGCTGAAATACTTCATGAAAATGTTCGACTTTTTTAAATCCGAAATCCTGTCGTGAAAATTTTCAACTTTTTTGAAGCCGAAATCTTTTCATGAAAATTTTCAACTTTTTTGAAGCCGAAATCTTTTCATGAAAATTTTCAACTTTTTAGAAGCTGAAATACTTCATGAAAATGTTCGACTTTTTTAAAGCCGAAATCCTGTCGTGAAAATTTTCAACCTTTTTGAAGCCGAAATACTTCATGAAAATGTTCGTCTTTTTTAACGTCGAAATCCTGTCGTGAAAATTTTCAACTCTTTTGAAGCCGAAATCTTCTCATGAAAATTTTCAACTTTTTTGAAGCCGAAATCTTTTCATGAAAATTTTCAACTTTTTTGAAGCTGAAATACTTCATGAAAATGTTCGACTTTTTTAAAGCCGAAATCCTGTCGTGAAAATTTTCAACTTTTTTGAAGCCGAAATCTTTTCATGAAAATTTTCAACTTTTTTGAAGCCGAAATCTTTTCATTATAATTTTCAACTTTTTAGAAACTGAAATACTTCATGAAAATGTTCGACTTTTTTAAAGCCGAAATCCTGTCGTGATAATTTTCAACTTTTTTGAAGCCGAAATACTTCATGAAAATGTTCGATTTTTTAAAGCCGAAATCCTGTCGTGAAAATTTTCAACTTTTTTGAAGCCGAAATCTTTTCATGAAAATTTTCAACTTTTTTGAAGCCGAAATCTTTTCATGAAAATTTTCAACTTTTTTGAAGCTGAAATACTTCATGAAAATGTTCGACTTTTTTAACGCAGAAATCCTGTCGTGAAAATTTTCAACCTTTTTGAAGCCGAAATACTTCATGAAAATGTTCGACTTTTTTAACGCCGAAATCCTGTCGTGAAAATTTACAACTTTTTTCAAGCCGAAATCTTTTCATGAAAATTTTCAACTTTTTTGAAGCCGAAATCTTTTCATGAAAATTTTCAACTTTTTTGAAGCTGAAATACTTCATGAAAATGTTTGACTTTTTTAACGCAGAAATCCTGTCGTGAAAATGTTCAACTTTTTTGAATCCGAAATACTTCATGAAAATTTTCAAATTTTTTGAATCGGAAATACTTCATGAAAATGTTCGACTTTTTTAAAGCCGAAATCCTGTCGTGAAAATTTTCAACATTTTTGTAGCCTAAATCTTTTCATGAAAATTTTCAACTTTTTTGAAGCCGAAATCTTTTGATGAAAATTTTCAACTTTTTAGAAACTGAAATACTTCATGAAAATGTTCGACTTTTTTAAAGCCGAAATCCTGTCGTGATAATTTTCAACTTTTTTGAAGCCGAAATACTTCATGAAAATGTTCGACTTTTTTAAAGCCAAAATCCTGTCGTGAAAATTTTCAACCTTTTTGAAGCCGAAATACTTCATGAAAATGTTCGACTTTTTTAAAGCCGAAATCCTGTAGTGAAAATTTTCAACTTTTTTGAAGCCCAAATACTTCATGAAAATGTTCGACTTTTTTAACGCCGAAATCCTGTCGTGAAAATTTTCAACTCTTTTGAAGCCGAAATCTTCTCATGAAAATTGTCAACTTTTTTGAATCCGAAATCTTTTCATGAAAATTTTCAACTTTTTTGAAGCTGAAATACTTCATGAAAATGTTCGACTTTTTTAAAGCCGAAATCCTGTCGTGAAAATTTTCAACTTTTTTGAAGCCGAAATCTTTTCATGAAAATTTTCAACTTTTTTGAAGCCGAAATCTTTTCATGAAAATTTTCAACTTCTTTGAAGCTGAAATACTTCATGAAAATGTTCGACTTTTTTAACGCAGAAATCCTGTCGTGAAAATGTTTGACTTTTTTAAAGCCGAAATCCTGTCGTGAAAATTTTCAACTTTTTTGAAGCCGAAATCTTTTCATGAAAATTTTCAACTTTTTTGAAGCCGAAATCTTTTCATGAAAATTTTCAACTTTTTTGAAGCTGAAATACTTCATGAAAATGTTCGACTTTTTTAACGCAGAAATCCTGTCGTGAAAATTTTCAACCTTTTTGAAGCCGAAATACTTCATGAAAATGTTCGACTTTTTTAACGCCGAAATCCTGTCGTGAAAATTTTCAACTTTTTTGAAGCCGAAATCTTTTCATGAAAATTTTCAACTTTTTTGAAGCTGAAATACTTCATGAAAATGTTCGACTTTTTTAACGCAGAAATCCTGTCGTGAAAATGTTCAACTTTTTTGAATCCGAAATACTTCATGAAAATTTTCAAATTTTTTGAATCCGAAATACTTCATGAAAATGTTCGACTTTTTTAAATCCGAAATCCTGTCGTGAAAATTTTCAACTTTTTTGAAGCCGAAATCTTTTCATGAAAATTTTCAACTTTTTTGAAGCCGAAATCTTTTCATGAAAATTTTCAACTTTTTAGAAGCTGAAATACTTCATGAAAATGTTCGACTTTTTTAAATCCGAAATCCTGTCGTGAAAATTTTCAACTTTTTTGAAGCCGAAATCTTTTCATGAAAATTTTCAACTTTTTTGAAGCCGAAATCTTTTCATGAAAATTTTCAACTTTTTAGAAGCTGAAATACTTCATGAAAATGTTCGACTTTTTTAAAGCCGAAATCCTGTCGTGAAAATTTTCAACCTTTTTGAAGCCGAAATACTTCATGAAAATGTTCGTCTTTTTTAACGTCGAAATCCTGTCGTGAAAATTTTCAACTCTTTTGAAGCCGAAATCTTCTCATGAAAATTTTCAACTTTTTTGAAGCCGAAATCTTTTCATGAAAATTTTCAACTTTTTTGAAGCTGAAATACTTCATGAAAATGTTCGACTTTTTTAAAGCCGAAATCCTGTCGTGAAAATTTTCAACTTTTTTGAAGCCGAAATCTTTTCATGAAAATTTTCAACTTTTTTGAAGCCGAAATCTTTTCATTATAATTTTCAACTTTTTAGAAACTGAAATACTTCATGAAAATGTTCGACTTTTTTAAAGCCGAAATCCTGTCGTGATAATTTTCAACTTTTTTGAAGCCGAAATACTTCATGAAAATGTTCGATTTTTTAAAGCCGAAATCCTGTCGTGAAAATTTTCAACTTTTTTGAAGCCGAAATCTTTTCATGAAAATTTTCAACTTTTTTGAAGCCGAAATCTTTTCATGAAAATTTTCAACTTTTTTGAAGCTGAAATACTTCATGAAAATGTTCGACTTTTTTAACGCAGAAATCCTGTCGTGAAAATTTTCAACCTTTTTGAAGCCGAAATACTTCATGAAAATGTTCGACTTTTTTAACGCCGAAATCCTGTCGTGAAAATTTACAACTTTTTTCAAGCCGAAATCTTTTCATGAAAATTTTCAACTTTTTTGAAGCCGAAATCTTTTCATGAAAATTTTCAACTTTTTTGAAGCTGAAATACTTCATGAAAATGTTTGACTTTTTTAACGCAGAAATCCTGTCGTGAAAATGTTCAACTTTTTTGAATCCGAAATACTTCATGAAAATTTTCAAATTTTTTGAATCGGAAATACTTCATGAAAATGTTCGACTTTTTTAAAGCCGAAATCCTGTCGTGAAAATTTTCAACATTTTTGTAGCCTAAATCTTTTCATGAAAATTTTCAACTTTTTTGAAGCCGAAATCTTTTGATGAAAATTTTCAACTTTTTAGAAACTGAAATACTTCATGAAAATGTTCGACTTTTTTAAAGCCGAAATCCTGTCGTGATAATTTTCAACTTTTTTGAAGCCGAAATACTTCATGAAAATGTTCGACTTTTTTAAAGCCAAAATCCTGTCGTGAAAATTTTCAACCTTTTTGAAGCCGAAATACTTCATGAAAATGTTCGACTTTTTTAAAGCCGAAATCCTGTAGTGAAAATTTTCAACTTTTTTGAAGCCCAAATACTTCATGAAAATGTTCGACTTTTTTAACGCCGAAATCCTGTCGTGAAAATTTTCAACTCTTTTGAAGCCGAAATCTTCTCATGAAAATTGTCAACTTTTTTGAATCCGAAATCTTTTCATGAAAATTTTCAACTTTTTTGAAGCTGAAATACTTCATGAAAATGTTCGACTTTTTTAAAGCCGAAATCCTGTCGTGAAAATTTTCAACTTTTTTGAAGCCGAAATCTTTTCATGAAAATTTTCAACTTTTTTGAAGCCGAAATCTTTTCATGAAAATTTTCAACTTCTTTGAAGCTGAAATACTTCATGAAAATGTTCGACTTTTTTAACGCAGAAATCCTGTCGTGAAAATGTTTGACTTTTTTAAAGCCGAAATCCTGTCGTGAAAATTTTCAACTTTTTTGAAGCCGAAATCTTTTCATGAAAATTTTCAACTTTTTTGAAGCCGAAATCTTTTCATGAAAATTTTCAACTTTTTTGAAGCTGAAATACTTCATGAAAATGTTCGACTTTTTTAACGCAGAAATCCTGTCGTGAAAATTTTCAACCTTTTTGAAGCCGAAATACTTCATGAAAATGTTCGACTTTTTTAACGCCGAAATCCTGTCGTGAAAATTTTCAACTTTTTTGAAGCCGAAATCTTTTCATGAAAATTTTCAACTTTTTTGAAGCTGAAATACTTCATGAAAATGTTCGACTTTTTTAACGCAGAAATCCTGTCGTGAAAATGTTCAACTTTTTTGAATCCGAAATACTTCATGAAAATTTTCAAATTTTTTGAATCCGAAATACTTCATGAAAATGTTCGACTTTTTTAAATCCGAAATCCTGTCGTGAAAATTTTCAACTTTTTTGAAGCCGAAATCTTTTCATGAAAATTTTCAACTTTTTTGAAGCCGAAATCTTTTCATGAAAATTTTCAACTTTTTTGAAGCCGAAATCTTTTCATGAAAATTTTCAACTTTTTAGAAACTGAAATACTTCATGAAAATGTTCGACTTTTTTAAAGCCGAAATCCTGTCGTGATAATTTTCAACTTTTTTGAAGCCGAAATACTTCATGAAAATGTTCGACTTTTTTAAAGCCGAAATCCTGTCGTGAAAAATTTCAACCTTTTTGAAGCCGAAATACTTCATGAAAATGTTCGACTTTTTTAAAGCCGAAATCCTGTAGTGAAAATTTTCAACTTTTTTGAAGCCCAAATACTTCATGAAAATGTTCGACTTTTTTAACGCCGAAATCCTGTCGTGAAAATTTTCAACTCTTTTGAAGCCGAAATCTTCTCATGAAAATTGTCAACTTTTTTGAAGCCGAAATCTTTTCATGAAAATTTTCAACTTTTTTGAAGCTGAAATACTTCATGAAAATGTTCGACTTTTTTAAAGCCGAAATCCTGTCGTGAAAATTTTCAACTTTTTTGAAGCCGAAATCTTTTCATGAAAATTTTCAACTTTTTTGAAGCCGAAATCTTTTCATGAAAATTTTCAACTTCTTTGAAGCTGAAATACTTCATGAAAATGTTCGACTTTTTTAACGCAGAAATGCTGTCGTGAAAATGTTTGACTTTTTTAAAGCCGAAATCCTGTCGTGAAAATTTTCACCTTTTTTAAGCCGAAATCTTTTCATGAAAATTTTCAACTTTTTTGAAGCCGAAATCTTTTCATGAAAATTTTCAACTTTTTTGAAGCTGAAATACTTCATGAAAATGTTCGACTTTTTTAACGCAGAAATCCTGTCGTGAAAATTTTCAACCTTTTTGAAGCCGAAATACTTCATGAAAATGTTCGACTTTTTTAACGCCGAAATCCTGTCGTGAAAATTTTCAACTTTTTTGAAGCCGAAATCTTTTCATGAAAATTTTCAACTTTTTTGAAGCTGAAATACTTCATGAAAATGTTCGACTTTTTTAACGCAGAAATCCTGTCGTGAAAATGTTCAACTTTTTTGAATCCGAAATACTTCATGAAAATTTTCAAATTTTTTGAATCCGAAATACTTCATGAAAATGTTCGACTTTTTTAAATCCGAAATCCTGTCGTGAAAATGTTCAACTTTTTTGAAGCCGAAATCTTTTCATGAAAATTTTTAACTTTTTTGAAGCCGAAATCTTTTCATGAAAATTTTCACCTTTTTAGAAGCTGAAATACTTCATGAAAATGTTCGACTTTTTTAAATCCGAAATCCTGTCGTGAAAATTTTCAACTTTTTTGAAGCCGAAATCTTTTCATGAAAATTTTCAACTTTTTTGAAGCCGAAATCTTTTCATGAAAATTTTCAACTTTTTAGAAGCTGAAATACTTCATGAAAATGTTCGACTTTTTTAAAGCCGAAATCCTGTCGTGAAAATTTTCAACCTTTTTGAAGCCGAAATACTTCATGAAAATGTTCGTCTTTTTTAACGTCGAAATCCTGTCGTGAAAATTTTCAACTCTTTTGAAGCCGAAATCTTCTCATGAAAATTTTCAACTTTTTTGAAGCCGAAATCTTTTCATGAAAATTTTCAACTTTTTTGAAGCTGAAATACTTCATGAAAATGTTCGACTTTTTTAAAGCCGAAATCCTGTCGTGAAAATTTTCAACTTTTTTGAAGCCGAAATCTTTTCATGAAAATTTTCAACTTTTTTGAAGCCGAAATCTTTTCATTATAATTTTCAACTTTTTAGAAACTGAAATACTTCATGAAAATGTTCGACTTTTTTAAAGCCGAAATCCTGTCGTGATAATTTTCAACTTTTTTGAAGCCGAAATACTTCATGAAAATGTTCGAATTTTTTAAAGCCGAAATCCTGTCGTGAAAATTTTCAACCTTTTTGAAGCCGAAATACTTCATGAAAATGTTCGACTTTTTTAACGCCGAAATCCTGTCGTGAAAATTTTCAACTTTTTTGAAGCCGAAATCTTTTCATGAAAATTTTCAACTTTTTTGAAGCCGAAATCTTTTCATGAAAATTTTCAACTTTTTTGAAGCTGAAATACTTCATGAAAATGTTCGACTTTTTTAACGCAGAAATCCTGTCGTGAAAATGTTCAACTTTTTTGAATCCGAAATACTTCATGAAAATTTTCAAATTTTTTGAATCCGAAATACTTCATGAAAATGTTCGACTTTTTTAAAGGCGAAATCCTGTCGTGAAAATTTTCAACTTTTTTGAAGCCGAAATCTTTTCATGAAAATTTTCAACTTTTTTGAAGCCGAAATCTTTTCATGAAAATTTTCAACTTCTTTGAAGCTGAAATACTTCATGAAAATGTTCGACTTTTTTAACGCAGAAATCCTGTCGTGAAAATGTTTGACTTTTTTAAAGCCGAAATCCCGTCGTGAAAATGTTCAACTTTTTTGAATCCGAAATACTTCATGAAAATTTTCAAATTTTTTGAATCCGAAATACTTCATGAAAATGTTCGACTTTTTTAAATCCGAAATCCTGTCGTGAAAATTTTCAACTTTTTTGAAGCCGAAATCTTTTCATGAAAATTTTCATCTTTTTTGAAGCCGAAATCTTTTCATGAAAATTTTCAACTTTTTAGAAGCTGAAATACTTCATGAAAATGTTCGACTTTTTTAAAGCCGAAATCCTGTCGTGATAATTTTCAACTTTTTTGAAGCCGAAATACTTCATGAAAATGTTCGACTTTTTTAAAGCCGAAATCCTGTCGTGAAAATTTTCAACCTTTTTGAAGCCGAAATACTTCATGAAAATGTTCGTCTTTTTTAAAGCCGAAATCCTGTAGTGAAAATTTTCAACTTTTTTGAAGCCCAAATACTTCATGAAAATGTTCGACTTTTTTAACGTCGAAATCCTGTCGTGAAAATTTTCAACTCTTTTGAAGCCGAAATCTTCTCATGAAAATTTTCAACTTTTTTGAAGCCGAAATCTTTTCATGAAAATTTTCAACTTTTTTGAAGCTAAAATACTTCATGAAAATGGTCGACTTTTTTAAAGCCGAAATCCTGTCGTGAAAATTTTCAACTTTTTTGAAGCCGAAATCTTTTCATGAAAATTTTCAACTTTTTTGAAGCCGAAATCTTTTCATTAAAATTTTCAACTTTTTAGAAACTGAAATACTTCATGAAAATGTTCGACTTTTTTAAAGCCGAAATCCTGTCGTGATAATTTTCAACTTTTTTGAAGCCGAAATACTTCATGAAAATGTTCGACTTTTTTAACGCAGAAATCCTGTCGTGAAAATTTTCAACTTTTTTGAAGCCGAAATCTTTTCATGAAAATTTTCAACTTTTTTGAAGCCGAAATCTTTTCATGAAAATTTTCAACTTCTTTGAAGCTGAAATACTTCATGAAAATGTTCGACTTTTTTAACGCCGAAATCCTGTCGTGAAAATTTTCAACTTTTTTGAAGCCGAAATCTTTTCATGAAAATTTTCAACTTTTTTGAAGCCGAAATCTTTTCATGAAAATTTTCAACTTTTTTGAAGCTGAAATACTTCATGAAAATGTTCGACTTTTTTAACGCAGAAATCCTGTCGTGAAAATGTTCAACTTTTTTGAATCCGAAATACTTCATGAAAATTTTCAAATTTTTTGAATCCGAAATACTTCATGAAAATGTTCGACTTTTTTAAAGCCGAAATCCTGTCGTGAAAATTTTCAACTTTTTTGAATCCGAAATCTTTTCATGAAAATTTTCAACTTTTTTGAAGCCGAAATCTTTTCATGAAAATTTTCAACTTTTTAGAAGCTGAAATACTTCATGAAAATGTTCGACTTTTTTAAATCCGAAATCCTGTCGTGAAAATTTTCAACTTTTTTGAAGCCGAAATCTTTTCATGAAAATTTTCAACTTTTTTGAAGCCGAAATCTTTTCATGAAAATTTTCAACTTTTTAGAAGCTGAAATACTTCATGAAAATGTTCGACTTTTTTAAAGCCGAAATCCTGTCGTGATAATTTTCAACTTTTTTGAAGCTGAAATACTTCATGAAAATGTTCGACTTTTTTAAAGCCGAAATCCTGTCGTGAAAATTTTCAACTTTTTTGAAGCCGAAATCTTTTCATGAAAATTTTCAACTTTTTTGAAGCCGAAATCTTTTCATGAAAATTTTCAACTTCTTTGAAGCTGAAATACTTCATGAAAATGTTCGACTTTTTTAACGCCGAAATCCTGTCGTGAAAATTTTCAACTTTTTTGAAGCCGAAATCTTTTCATGAAAATTTTCAACTTTTTTGAAGCCGAAATCTTTTCATGAAAATTTTCAACTTTTTTGAAGCTGAAATACTTCATGAAAATGTTCGACTTTTTTAACGCAGAAATCCTGTCGTGAAAATGTTCAACTTTTTTGAATCCGAAATACTTCATGAAAATTTTCAAATTTTTTGAATCCGAAATACTTCATGAAAATGTTCGACTTTTTTAAAGCCGAAATCCTGTCGTGAAAATTTTCAACTTTTTTGAATCCGAAATCTTTTCATGAAAATTTTCAACTTTTTTGAAGCCGAAATCTTTTCATGAAAATTTTCAACTTTTTAGAAGCTGAAATACTTCATGAAAATGTTCGACTTTTTTAAATCCGAAATCCTGTCGTGAAAATTTTCAACTTTTTTGAAGCCGAAATCTTTTCATGAAAATTTTCAACTTTTTTGAAGCCGAAATCTTTTCATGAAAATTTTCAACTTTTTAGAAGCTGAAATACTTCATGAAAATGTTCGACTTTTTTAAAGCCGAAATCCTGTCGTGATAATTTTCAACTTTTTTGAAGCCGAAATACTTCATGAAAATGTTCGACTTTTTTAAAGCCGAAATCCTGTCGTGAAAATTTTCAACCTTTTTGAAGCCGAAATACTTCATGAAAATGATCGTCTTTTTTAAAGCCGAAATTCTGTCGTGAAAATTTTCAACTTTTTTGAAGCCCAAATACTTCATGAAAATGTTCGACTTTTTTAACGTCGAAATCCTGTCGTGAAAATTTTCAACTCTTTTGAAGCCGAAATCTTCTCATGAAAATTTTCAACTTTTTTGAAGCCGAAATCTTTTCATGAAAATTTTCAACTTTTTTGAAGCTGAAATACTTCATGAAAATGTTCGACTTTTTTAAAGCCGAAATCCTGTCGTGAAAATTTTCAACTTTTTTGAAGCCGAAATCTTTTCATGAAAATTTTCAACTTTTTTGAAGCCGAAATCTTTTCATTAAAATTTTCAACTTTTTAGAAACTGAAAAACTTCATGAAAATGTTCGACTTTTTTAAAGCCGAAATCCTGTCGTGATAATTTTCAACTTTTTTGAAGCCGAAATACTTCATGAAAATGTTCGAATTTTTTAAAGCCGAAATCCTGTCGTGAAAATTTTCAACTTTTTTGAAGCCGAAATCTTTTCATGAAAATTTTCAAATTTTTTGAATCCGAAATACTTCATGAAAATGTTCGACTTTTTTAAAGCCGAAATCCTGTCGTGAAAATTTTCAACTTTTTTGAAGCCGAAATCTTTTCATGAAAATTTTCAACTTTTTTGAAGCCGAAATCTTTTCATGAAAATTTTCAACTTCTTTGAAGCTGAAATACTTCATGAAAATGTTCGACTTTTTTAACGCAGAAATCCTGTCGTGAAAATGTTTGACTTTTTTAAAGCCGAAATCCCGCCGTGAAAATTTTCAACTTTTTTGAAGCCGAAATACTTCATGAAAATGTTCGACTTTTTTGAATCCGAAATACTTCATGAAAATTTTCAACTTTTTTGAAGCCGAAATCTTTTCATGAAAATTTTCAACTTTTTTAAAGCCGATATCTTTTCATGAAAATTTTCAACTTCTTTGAAGCTGAAATACTTCATGAAAATGTTCGACTTTTTTAACGCAGAAATCCTGTCGTGAAAATGTTTGACTTTTTTAAAGCCGAAATCCTGTCGTGAAAATTTTCAACTTTTTTGAAGCCGAAATCTTTTCATGAAAATTTTCAACTTTTTTGAAGCCGAAATCTTTTCATGAAAATTTTCAACTTTTTTGAAGCCGAAATCTTTTCATGAAAATTTTCAACTTTTTTGAAGCTGAAATACATCATGAAAATGTTCGACTTTTTTAACGCAGAAATCCTGTCGTGAAAATTTTCACCCTTTTTGAAGCCGAAATACTTCATGAAAATGATCGACTTTTTTAACGCCGAAATACTGTCGTGAAAATTTTCAACTTTTTTAAAGCCGAAATCTTTTCATGAAAATTTTCAACTTTTTTGAAGCCGAAATCTTTTCATGAAAATTTTCAACTTTTTTGAAGCTGAAATACTTCATGAAAATGTTCGACTTTTTTAACGCCGAAATCCTGTCGTGAAAATGTTCAACTTTTTTGAATCCGAAATACTTCATGAAAATTTTCAAATTTTTTGAATCCGAAATACTTCATGAAAATGTTTGACTTTTTTAAAGCCGAAACCCTTTCGTGAAAATTTTCAACTTTTTTGAAGCCGAAATCTTTTCATGAAAATTTTCAACTTTTTTGAAGCCGAAATCTTTTCATGAAAATTTTCAACTTTTTAGAAGTTGAAATACTTCATGAAAATGTTCGACTTTTTTAAAGCCGAAATCCTGTCGTGATAATTTTCAACTTTTTTGAAGCCGAAATACTTCATGAAAATGTTCGACTTTTTTAACGCAGAAATCCTGTCGTGAAAATTTTCAACTTTTTTGAAGCCGAAATCTTTTCATGAAAATTTTCAACTTTTTTGAAGCTGAAATACTTCATGAAAATGTTCGACTTTTTTAACGCAGAAATCCTGTCGTGAAAATGTTCAACTTTTTTGAATCCGAAATACTTCATGAAAATTTTCAAATTTTTTGAATCCGAAATACTTCATGAAAATGTTCGACTTTTTTAAAGCCGAAATCCTGTCGTGAAAATTTTCAACTTTTTTGAAGCCGAAATCTTTTCATGAAAATTTTCAACTTTTTTGAAGCCGAAATCTTTTCATGAAAATTTTCAACTTCTTTGAAGCTGAAATACTTCATGAAAATGTTCGACTTTTTTAACGCAGAAATCCTGTCGTGAAAATGTTTGACTTTTTTAAAGCCGAAATCCCGCCGTGAAAATTTTCAACTTTTTTGAAGCCGAAATACTTCATGAAAATGTTCGACTTTTTTGAATCCGAAATACTTCATGAAAATTTTCAACTTTTTTGAAGCCGAAATCTTTTCATGAAAATTTTCAACTTTTTTAAAGCCGATATCTTTTCATGAAAATTTTCAACTTCTTTGAAGCTGAAATACTTCATGAAAATGTTCGACTTTTTTAACGCAGAAATCCTGTCGTGAAAATGTTTGACTTTTTTAAAGCCGAAATCCTGTCGTGAAAATTTTCAACTTTTTTGAAGCCGAAATCTTTTCATGAAAATTTTCAACTTTTTTGAAGCCGAAATCTTTTCATGAAAATTTTCAACTTTTTTGAAGCTGAAATACATCATGAAAATGTTCGACTTTTTTAACGCAGAAATCCTGTCGTGAAAATTTTCACTCTTTTTGAAGCCGAAATACTTCATGAAAATGATCGACTTTTTTAACGCCGAAATACTGTCGTGAAAATTTTCAACTTTTTTAAAGCCGAAATCTTTTCATGAAAATTTTCAACTTTTTTGAAGCCGAAATCTTTTCATGAAAATTTTCAACTTTTTTGAAGCTGAAATATTTCATGAAAATGTTCGACTTTTTTAACGCCGAAATCCTGTCGTGAAAATGTTCAACTTTTTTGAATCCGAAATACTTCATGAAAATTTTCAAATTTTTTGAATCCGAAATACTTCATGAAAATGTTCGACTTTTTTAAAGCCGAAACCCTTTCGTGAAAATTTTCAACTTTTTTGAAGCCGAAATCTTTTCATGAAAATTTTCAACTTTTTTGAAGCCGAAATCTTTTCATGAAAATTTTCAACTTTTTAGAAGTTGAAATACTTCATGAAAATGTTCGACTTTTTTAAAGCCGAAATCCTGTCGTGATAATTTTCAACTTTTTTGAAGCCGAAATACTTCATGAAAATGTTCGACTTTTTTAACGCAGAAATCCTGTCGTGAAAATTTTCAACTTTTTTGAATCCGAAATACTTCATGAAAATTTTCAAATTTTTTGAATCCGAAATACTTCATGAAAATGTTCGACTTTTTTAAAGCCGAAATCCTGTCGTGAAAATTTTCAACTTTTTTGAAGCCGAAATCTTTTCATGAAAATTTTCAACTTTTTTGAAGCCGAAATCTTTTCATGAAAATTTTCAACTTTTTAGAAACTGAAATACTTCATGAAAATGTTCGACTTTTTTAACGCAGAAATCCTGTCGTGAAAATGTTTGACTTTTTTAAAGCCGAAATCCTGTCGTGAAAATTTTCAACTTTTTTGAAGCCGAAATACTTCATGAAAATGTTCGACTTTTTTAAAGCCGAAATCCTGTCGTGAAAATTTTCAACTTTTTTGAAGCCGAAATCTTTTCATGAAAATTTTCAACTTTTTTGAAGCCGAAATCTTTTCATGAAAATTTTCAACTTCTTTGAAGCTGAAATACTTCATGAAAATGTTCGACTTTTTTAACGCAGAAATCCTGTCGTGAAAATGTTTGACTTTTTTAAAGCCGAAATCCCGCCGTGAAAATTTTCAACTTTTTTGAAGCCGAAATACTTCATGAAAATGTTCGACTTTTTTGAATCCGAAATACTTCATGAAAATTTTCAACTTTTTTGAAGCCGAAATCTTTTCATGAAAATTTTCAACTTTTTTAAAGCCGATATCTTTTCATGAAAATTTTCAACTTCTTTGAAGCTGAAATACTTCATGAAAATGTTCGACTTTTTTAAAGCCGAAATCCTGTCGTGAAAATTTTCAACCTTTTTGAAGCCGAAATACTTCATGAAAATGTTCGACTTTTTTAAAGCCGAAATCCTGTAGTGAAAATTTTCAACTTTTTTGAATCCCAAATACTTCATGAAAATGTTCGACTTTTTTAACGCCGAAATCCTGTCGTGAAAATTTTCAACTCTTTTGAAGCCGAAATCTTCTCATGAAAATTTTCAACTTTTTTGAAGCCGAAATCTTTTCATGAAAATTTTCAACTTTTTTGAAGCTGAAATACTTCATGAAAATGTTCGACTTTTTTAAAGCCGAAATCCTGTCGTGAAAATTTTCAACTTTTTTGAAGCCGAAATCTTTTCATGAAAATTTTCAACTTTTTTGAAGCCGAAATCTTTTCATGAAAATTTTCAACTTCTTTGAAGCTGAAATACTTCATGAAAATGTTCGACTTTTTTAAGGCAGAAATCCTGTCGTGAAAATGTTTGACTTTTTTAAAGCCGAAATCCTGTCGTGAAAATTTTCAACTTTTTTGAAGCCGAAATCTTTTCATGAAAATTTTCAACTTTTTTGAAGCCGAAATCTTTTCATGAAAATTTTCAACTTTTTTGAAGCCGAAATCTTTTCATGAAAATTTTCAACTTTTTAGAAGTTGAAATACTTCATGAAAATGTTCGACTTTTTTAAAGCCGAAATCCTGTCGTGATAATTTTCAACTTTTTTGAAGCCGAAATACTTCATGAAAATGTTCGACTTTTTTAACGCAGAAATCCTGTTTTGAAAATGTTCAACTTTTTTGAATCCGAAATACTTCATGAAAATTTTCAAATTTTTTGAATCCGAAATACTTCATGAAAATGTTCGACTTTTTTAAAGCCGAAATCCTGTCGTGAAAATTTTCAACTTTTTTGAAGCCGAAATCTTTTCATGAAAATTTTCAACTTTTTTGAAGCCGAAATCTTTTCATGAAAATTTTCAACTTTTTAGAAACTGAAATACTTCATGAAAATGTTCGACTTTTTTAACGCAGAAATCCTGTCGTGAAAATGTTTGACTTTTTTAAAGCCGAAATCCTGTCGTGAAAATTTTCAACTTTTTTGAAGCCGAAATACTTCATGAAAATGTTCGACTTTTTTAAAGCCGAAATCCTGTCGTGAAAATTTTCAACCTTTTTGAAGCCGAAATACTTCATGAAAATGTTCGACTTTTTTAAAGCCGAAATCCTGTAGTGAAAATTTTCAACTTTTTTGAATCCCAAATACTTCATGAAAATGTTCGACTTTTTTAACGCCGAAATCCTGTCGTGAAAATTTTCAACTCTTTTGAAGCCGAAATCTTCTCATGAAAATTTTCAACTTTTTTGAAGCCGAAATCTTTTCATGAAAATTTTCAACTTTTTTGAAGCTGAAATACTTCATGAAAATGTTCGACTTTTTTAAAGCCGAAATCCTGTCGTGAAAATTTTCAACTTTTTTGAAGCCGAAATCTTTTCATGAAAATTTTCAACTTTTTTGAAACCGAAATCTTTTCATGAAAATTTTCAACTTCTTTGAAGCTGAAATACTTCATGAAAATGTTCGACTTTTTTAACGCAGAAATCCTGTCGTGAAAATGTTTGACTTTTTTAAAGCCGAAATCCTGTCGTGAAAATTTTCAACTTTTTTGAAGCCGAAATCTTTTCATGAAAATTTTCAACTTTTTTGAAGCCGAAATCTTTTCATGAAAATTTTCAACTTTTTTGAAGCTGATATACTTCATGAAAATGTTCGACTTTTTTAACGCAGAAATCCTTTCGTGAAAATTTTCAACCTTTTTGAAGCCGAAATACTTCATGAAAATGTTCGACTTTTTTAACGCCGAAATCCTGTCGTGAAAATTTTCAACTTTTTTGAAGCCGAAATCTTTTCATGAAAATTTTCAACTTTTTTGAAGCCGAAATCTTTTCATGAAAATTTTCAACTTTTTTGAAGCTGAAATACTTCATGAAAATGTTCGACTTTTTTAACGCAGAAATCCTGTCGTGAAAATGTTAAACTTTTTTGAATCCGAAATACTTCATGAAAATTTTCAAATTTTTTGAATCCGAAATACTTCATGAAAATGTTCGACTTTTTTAAAGCCGAAATCCTGTCGTGAAAATTTTCAACTTTTTTGAAGCCGAAATCTTTTCATGAAAATTTTCAACTTTTTTGAAGCCGAAATCTTTTCATGAAAATTTTCAACTTTTTTGAAGCCGAAATCTTTTCATGAAAATTTTCAACTTTTTAGAAACTGAAATACTTCATGAAAATGTTCGACTTTTTTAACGCAGAAATCCTGTCGTGAAAATGTTTGACTTTTTTAAAGCCGAAATCCTATCGTGAAAATTTTCAACTTTTTTGAAGCCGAAATCATTTCATGAAAATTTTCAACTTTTTTGAAGCCGAAATCTTTTCATGAAAATTTTCAACTTTTTTGAAGCTGAAATACTTCATGAAAATGTTCGACTTTTTTAACGCAGAAATCCTGTCGTGAAAATTTTCAACCTTTTTGAAGCCGAAATACTTCATGAAAATGTTCGACTTTTTTAACGCCGAAATCCTGTCGTGAAAATTTTCAACTTTTTTGAAGCCGAAATCTTTTCATGAAAATTTTCAACTTTTTTGAAGCCGAAATCTTTTCATGAAAATTTTCAACTTTTTTGAAGCTGAAATACTTCATGAAAATGTTCGACTTTTTTAACGCAGAAATCCTGTCGTGAAAATGTTCAACTTTTTTGAATCCGAAATACTTCATGAAAATTTTCAAATTTTTTGAATCCGAAATACTTCATGAAAATGTTCGACTTTTTTAAAGCCGAAACCCTGTCGTGAAAATTTTCAACTTTTTTGAAGCCAAAATCTTTTCATGAAAATTTTCAACTTTTTTGAAGCCGAAATCTTTTCATGAAAATTTTCAACTTTTTAGAAGTTGAAATACTTCATGAAAATGTTCGACTTTTTTAAAGCCGAAATCCTGTCGTGATAATTTTCAACTTTTTTGAAGCCGAAATACTTCATGAAAATGTTCGACTTTTTTAACGCAGAAATCCTGTCGTGAAAATGTTCAACTTTTTTGAATCCGAAATCCTGTCGTGAAAATTTTCAACTTTTTTGAAGCCGAAATCTTTTCATGAAAATTTTCAACTTTTTTGAAGCCGAAATCGTTTCATGAAAATTTTCAACTTTTTTGAAGCTGATATACTTCATGAAAATGTTCGACTTTTTTAACGCCGAAATCCTGTCGTGAAAATTTTCAACCTTTTTGAAGCCGAAATACTTCATGAAAATGTTCGACTTTTTTAACGCCGAAATCCTGTCGTGAAAATTTTCAACTTTTTTGAAGCCGAAATCTTTTCATGAAAATTTTCAACTTTTTTGAAGCCGAAATCTTTTCATGAAAATTTTCAACTTTTTTGAAGCTGAAATACTTCATGAAAATGTTCGACTTTTTTAACGCAGAAATCCTGTCGTGAAAATGTTCAACTTTTTTGAATCCGAAATACTTCATGAAAATTTTCAAATTTTTTGAATCCGAAATACTTCATGAAAATGTTCGACTTTTTTAAAGCCGAAATCCTGTCGTGAAAATTTTCAACTTTTTTGAAGCCGAAATCTTTTCATGAAAATTTTCAACTTTTTTGAAGCCGAAATCTTTTCATGAAAATTTTCAACTTTTTTGAAGCCGAAATCTTTTCATGAAAATTTTCAACTTTTTAGAAACTGAAATACTTCATGAAAATGTTCGACTTTTTTAACGCAGAAATCCTGTCGTGAAAATGTTTGACTTTTTTAAAGCCGAAATCCTATCGTGAAAATTTTCAACTTTTTTGAAGCCGAAATCATTTCATGAAAATTTTCAACTTTTTTGAAGCCGAAATCTTTTCATGAAAATTTTCAACTTTTTTGAAGCTGAAATACTTCATGAAAATGTTCGACATTTTTAACGCAGAAATCCTGTCGTGAAAATTTTCAACCTTTTTGAAGCCGAAATACTTCATGAAAATGTTCGACTTTTTTAACGCCGAAATCCTGTCATGAAAATTTTCAACTTTTTTGAAGCCGAAATCTTTTCATGAAAATTTTCAACTTTTTTGAAGCCGAAATCTTTTCATGAAAATTTTCAACTTTTTTGAAGCTGAAATACTTCATGAAAATGTTCGACTTTTTTAACGCAGAAATCCTGTCGTGAAAATGTTCAACTTTTTTGAATCCGAAATACTTCATGAAAATTTTCAAATTTTTTGAATCCGAAATACTTCATGAAAATGTTCAACTTTTTTAAAGCCGAAACCCTGTCGTGAAAATTTTCAACTTTTTTGAAGCCAAAATCTTTTCATGAAAATTTTCAACTTTTTAGAAACTGAAATACTTCATGAAAATGTTCGACTTTTTTAACGCAGAAATCCTGTCGTGAAAATGTTTGACTTTTTTAAAGCCGAAATCCTGTCGTGAAAATTTTCAACTTTTTTGAAGCCGAAATACTTCATGAAAATGTTCGACTTTTTTAAAGCCGAAATCCTGTCGTGAAAATTTTCAACCTTTTTGAAGCCGAAATACTTCATGAAAATGTTCGACTTTTTTAAAGCCGAAATCCTGTAGTGAAAATTTTCAACTTTTTTGAATCCCAAATACTTCATGAAAATGTTGGACTTTTTTAACGCCGAAATCCTGTCGTGAAAATTTTCAACTCTTTTGAAGCCGAAATCTTCTCATGAAAATTTTCAACTTTTTTGAAGCTGAAATACTTCATGAAAATGTTCGACTTTTTTAAAGCCGAAATCCTGTCGTGAAAATTTTCAACTTTTTTGTAGCCGAAATCTTTTCATGAAAATTTTCAACTTTTTTGAAGCCGAAATCTTTTCATGAAAATTTTCAACTTCTTTGAAGCTGAAATACTTCATGAAAATGTTCGACTTTTTTAAGGCAGAAATCCTGTCGTGAAAATGTTTGACTTTTTTAAAGCCGAAATCCTGTCGTGAAAATTTTCAACTTTTTTGAAGCCGAAATCTTTTCATGAAAATTTTCAACTTTTTTGAAGCCGAAATCTTTTCATGAAAATTTTCAACTTTTTTGAAGCTGAAATACTTCATGAAAATGTTCGACTTTTTTAAGGCAGAAATCCTGTCGTGAAAATGTTTGACTTTTTTAAAGCCGAAATCCTGTCGTGAAAATTTTCAACTTTTTTGAAGCTGAAATCTTTTCATGAAAATTTTCAACTTTTTTGAAGCCGAAATCTTTTCATGAAAACTTTCAACTTTTTTGAAGCCGAAATCTTTTCATGAAAATTTTCAACTTTTTAGAAGTTGAAATACTTCATGAAAATGTTCGACTTTTTTAAAGCCGAAATCCTGTCGTGATAATTTTCAACTTTTTTGAAGCCGAAATACTTCATGAAAATGTTCGACTTTTTTAACGCAGAAATCCTGTTTTGAAAATGTTCAACTTTTTTGAATCCGAAATACTTCATGAAAATTTTCAAATTTTTTGAATCCGAAATACTTCATGAAAATGTTCGACTTTTTTAAAGCCGAAATCCTGTCGTGAAAATTTTCAACTTTTTTGAAGCCGAAATCTTTTCATGAAAATTTTCAACTTTTTTGAAGCCGAAATCTTTTCATGAAAATTTTCAACTTTTTAGAAACTGAAATACTTCATGAAAATGTTCGACTTTTTTAACGCAGAAATCCTGTCGTGAAAATGTTTGACTTTTTTAAAGCCGAAATCCTGTCGTGAAAATTTTCAACTTTTTTGAAGCCGAAATACTTCATGAAAATGTTCGACTTTTTTAAAGCCGAAATCCTGTCGTGAAAATTTTCAACCTTTTTGAAGCCGAAATACTTCATGAAAATGTTCGACTTTTTTAAAGCCGAAATCCTGTAGTGAAAATTTTCAACTTTTTTGAATCCCAAATACTTCATGAAAATGTTCGACTTTTTTAACGCCGAAATCCTGTCGTGAAAATTTTCAACTCTTTTGAAGCCGAAATCTTCTCATGAAAATTTTCAACTTTTTTGAAGCCGAAATCTTTTCATGAAAATTTTCAACTTTTTTGAAGCTGAAATACTTCATGAAAATGTTCGACTTTTTTAAAGCCGAAATCCTGTCGTGAAAATTTTCAACTTTTTTGAAGCCGAAATCTTTTCATGAAAATTTTCAACTTTTTTGAAGCCGAAATCTTTTCATGAAAATTTTCAACTTCTTTGAAGCTGAAATACTTCATGAAAATGTTCGACTTTTTTAACGCAGAAATCCTGTCGTGAAAATGTTTGACTTTTTTAAAGCCGAAATCCTGTCGTGAAAATTTTCAACTTTTTTGAAGCCGAAATCTTTTCATGAAAATTTTCGACTTTTTTAACGCAGAAATCCTGTCGTGAAAATTTTCAACCTTTTTGAAGCCGAAATACTTCATGAAAATGTTCGACTTTTTTAACGCCGAAATCCTGTCGTGAAAATTTTCAACTTTTTTGAAGCCGAAATCTTTTCATGAAAATTTTCAACTTTTTTGAAGCCGAAATCTTTTCATGAAAATTTTGAACTTTTTTGAAGCTGAAATACTTCATGAAAATGTTCGACTTTTTTAACGCAGAAATCCTGTCGTGAAAATGTTCAACTTTTTTGAATCCGAAATACTTCATGAAAATTTTCAAATTTTTTGAATCCGAAATACTTCATGAAAATGTTCGACTTTTTTAAAGCCGAAATCCTGTCGTGAAAATTTTCAAATTTTTTGAAGCCGAAATCTTTTCATGAAAATTTTCAACTTTTTTGAAGTCGAAATCTTTTCATGAAAATTTTCAACTTTTTTGAAGCCGAAATCTTTTCATGAAAATTTTCAACTTTTTAGAAACTGAAATACTTCATGAAAATGTTCGACTTTTTTAACGCAGAAATCCTGTCGTGAAAATGTTTGACTTTTTTAAAGCCGAAATCCTATCGTGAAAATTTTCAACTTTTTTGAAGCCGAAATCATTTCATGAAAATTTTCAACTTTTTTGAAGCCGAAATCTTTTCATGAAAATTTTCAACTTTTTTGAAGCTGAAATACTTCATGAAAATGTTCGACTTTTTTAACGCAGAAATCCTGTCGTGAAAATGTTTGACTTTTTTAAAGCCGAAATCCTATCGTGAAAATTTTCAACTTTTTTGAAGCCGAAATCATTTCATGAAAATTTTCAACTTTTTTGAAGCCGAAATCTTTTCATGAAAATTTTCAACTTTTTTGAAGCTGAAATACTTCATGAAAATGTTCGACTTTTTTAACGCAGAAATCCTGTCGTGAAAATTTTCAACCTTTTTGAAGCCGAAATACTTCATGAAAATGTTCGACTTTTTTAACGCCGAAATCCTGTCGTGAAAATTTTCAACTTTTTTGAAGCCGAAATCTTTTCATGAAAATTTTCAACTTTTTTGAAGCCGAAATCTTTTCATGAAAATTTTCAACTTTTTTGAAGCTGAAATACTTCATGAAAATGTTCGACTTTTTTAACGCAGAAATCCTGTCGTGAAAATGTTCAACTTTTTTGAATCCGAAATACTTCATGAAAATTTTCAAATTTTTTGAATCCGAAATACTTCATGAAAATGTTCGACTTTTTTAAAGCCGAAACCCTGTCGTGAAAATTTTCAACTTTTTTGAAGCCAAAATCTTTTCATGAAAATTTTCAACTTTTTTGAAGCCGAAATCTTTTCATGAAAATTTTCAACTTTTTAGAAGTTGAAATACTTCATGAAAATGTTCGACTTTTTTAAAGCCGAAATCCTGTCGTGATAATTTTCAACTTTTTTGAAGCCGAAATACTTCATGAAAATGTTCGACTTTTTTAACGCAGAAATCCTGTCGTGAAAATGTTCAACTTTTTTGAATCCGAAATACTTCATGAAAATTTTCAAATTTTTTGAATCCGAAATACTTCATGAAAATTTTCAACTTTTTTGAAGCCGAAATCTTTTCATGAAAATTTTCAACTTTTTAGAAACTGAAATACTTCATGAAAATGTTCGACTTTTTTAACGCAGAAATCCTGTCGTGAAAATGTTTGACTTTTTTAAAGCCGAAATCCTGTCGTGAAAATTTTCAACTTTTTTGAAGCCGAAATACTTCATGAAAATGTTCGACTTTTTTAAAGCCGAAATCCTGTCGTGAAAATTTTCAACCTTTTTGAAGCCGAAATACTTCATGAAAATGTTCGACTTTTTTAAAGCCGAAATCCTGTAGTGAAAATTTTCAACTTTTTTGAATCCCAAATACTTCATGAAAATGTTCGACTTTTTTAACGCCGAAATCCTGTCGTGAAAATTTTCAACTCTTTTGAAGCCGAAATCTTCTCATGAAAATTTTCAACTTTTTTGAAGCCGAAATCTTTTCATGAAAATTTTCAACCTTTTTGAAGCTGAAATACTTCATGAAAATGTTCGACTTTTTTAACGCAGAAATCCTGTCGTGAAAATGTTTGACTTTTTTAAAGCCGAAATCCTGTCGTGAAAATTTTCAACTTTTTTGAAGCCGAAATCTTTTCATGAAAATTTTCAACTTTTTTGAAGCCGAAATCTTTTCATGAAAATTTTCAACTTTTTTGAAGCTGAAATACTTCATGAAAATGTTCGACTTTTTTAACGCAGAAATCCTGTCGTGAAAATTTTCATCCTTTTTGAAGCCGAAATACTTCATGAAAATGTTCGACTTTTTTAACGCCGAAATCCTGTCGTGAAAATTTTCAACTTTTTTGAAGCCGAAATCTTTTCATGAAAATTTTCAACTTTTTTGAAGCCGGAATCTTTTCATGAAAATTTTCAACTTTTTTGAAGCTGATATACTTCATGAAAATGTTCGACTTTTTTAACGCAGAAATCCTGTCGTGAAAATTTTCAACCTTTTTGAAGCCGAAATACTTCATGAAAATGTTCGACTTTTTTAACGCCGAAATCCTGTCGTGAAAATTTTCAACTTTTTTGAAGCCGAAATCTTTTCATGAAAATTTTCAACTTTTTTGAAGCTGAAATACTTCATGAAAATGTTCGACTTTTTTAAAGCCGAAATCCTGTCGTGATAATTTTCAACTTTTTTGAAGTCGAAATACTTCATGAAAATGTTCGACTTTTTTAACGCAGAAATCCTGTTTTGAAAATGTTCAACTTTTTTGAATCCGAAATACTTCATGAAAATTTTCAAATTTTTTGAATCCGAAATACTTCATGAAAATGTTCGACTTTTTTAAAGCCGAAATCCTGTCGTGAAAATTTTCAACTTTTTTGAAGCCGAAATCTTTTCATGAAAATTTTCAACTTTTTTGAAGCCGAAATCTTTTCATGAAAATTTTCAACTTTTTAGAAACTGAAATACTTCATGAAAATGTTCGACTTTTTTAACGCAGAAATCCTGTCGTGAAAATGTTTGACTTTTTTAAAGCCGAAATCCTGTCGTGAAAATTTTCAACTTTTTTGAAGCCGAAATACTTCATGAAAATGTTCGACTTTTTTAAAGCCGAAATCCTGTCGTGAAAATTTTCAACCTTTTTGAATCCGAAATACTTCATGAAAATGTTCGACTTTTTTAAAGCCGAAATCCTGTAGTGAAAATTTTCAACTTTTTTGAATCCCAAATACTTCATGAAAATGTTCGACTTTTTTAACGCCGAAATCCTGTCGTGAAAATTTTCAACTCTTTTGAAGCCGAAATCTTCTCATGAAAATTTTCAACTTTTTTGAAGCCGAAATCTTTTCATGAAAATTTTCAACTTTTTTGAAGCTGAAATACTTCATGAAAATGTTCGACTTTTTTAAAGCCGAAATCCTGTCGTGAAAATTTTGAACTTTTTTGAAGCCGAAATCTTTTCATGAAAATTTTCAACTTTTTTGAAACAGAAATCTTTTCATGAAAATTTTCAACTTCTTTGAAGCTGAAATACTTCATGAAAATGTTCGACTTTTTTAACGCAGAAATCCTGTCGTGAAAATGTTTGACTTTTTTAAAGCCGAAATCCTGTCGTGAAAATTTTCAACTTTTTGAAGCCGAAATCTTTTCATGAAAATTTTCAACTTTTTTGAAGCCGGAATCTTTTCATGAAAATTTTCAACTTTTTTGAAGCTGATATACTTCATGAAAATGTTCGACTTTTTTAACGCAGAAATCCTGTCGTGAAAATTTTCAACCTTTTTGAAGCCGAAATACTTCATGAAAATGTTCGACTTTTTTAACGCCGAAATCCTGTCGTGAAAATTTTCAACTTTTTTGAAGCCGAAATCTTTTCATGAAAATTTTCAACTTTTTTGAAGCCGAAATCTTTTCATGAAAATTTTCAACTTTTTTGAAGCTGAAATACTTCATGAAAATGTTCGACTTTTTTAACGCAGAAATCCTGTCGTGAAAATGTTCAACTTTTTTGAATCCGAAATACTTCATGAAAATTTTCAAATTTTTTGAATCCGAAATACTTCATGAAAATGTTCGACTTTTTTAAAGCCGAAATCCTGTCGTGAAAATTTTCAAATTTTTTGAAGCCGAAATCTTTTCATGAAAATTTTCAACTTTTTTGAAGCCGAAATCTTTTCATGAAAATTTTCAACTTTTTTGAAGCCGAAATCTTTTCATGAAAATTTTCAACTTTTTAGAAACTGAAATACTTCATGAAAATGTTCGACTTTTTTAACGCAGAAATCCTGTCGTGAAAATGTTTGACTTTTTTAAAGCCGAAATCCTATCGTGAAAATTTTCAACTTTTTTGAAGCCGAAATCATTTCATGAAAATTTTCAACTTTTTTGGAGCCGAAATCTTTTCATGAAAATTTTCAACTTTTTTGAAGCTGAAATACTTCATGAAAATGTTCGACTTTTTTAACGCAGAAATCCTGTCGTGAAAATTTTCAACCTTTTTGAAGCCGAAATACTTCATGAAAATGTTCGACTTTTTTAACGCCGAAATCCTGTCGTGAAAATTTTCAACTTTTTTGAAGCCGAAATCTTTTCATGAAAATGTTCAACTTTTTTGAATCCGAAATACTTCATGAAAATTTTCAAATTTTTTGAATCCGAAATACTTCATGAAAATGTTCGACTTTTTTAAAGCCGAAACCCTGTCGTGAAAATTTTCAACTTTTTTGAAGCCAAAATCTTTTCATGAAAATTTTCAACTTTTTTGAAGCCGAAATCTTTTCATGAAAATTTTCAACTTTTTAGAAGTTGAAATACTTCATGAAAATGTTCGACTTTTTTAAAGCCGAAATCCTGTCGTGATAATTTTCAACTTTTTTGAAGCCGAAATACTTCATGAAAATCTTCGACTTTTTTAACGCAGAAATCCTGTCGTGAAAATGTTCAACTTTTTTGAATCCGAAATACTTCATGAAAATTTTCAAATTTTTTGAATCCGAAATACTTCATGAAAATTTTCAACTTTTTTGAAGCCGAAATCTTTTCATGAAAATTTTCAACTTTTTAGAAACTGAAATACTTCATGAAAATGTTCGACTTTTTTAACGCAGAAATCCTATCGTGAAAATGTTTGACTTTTTTAAAGCCGAAATCCTGTCGTGAAAATTTTCAACTTTTTTGAAGCCGAAATACTTCATGAAAATGTTCGACTTTTTTAAAGCCGAAATCCTGTCGTGAAAATTTTCAACCTTTTTGAAGCCGAAATACTTCATGAAAATGTTCGACTTTTTTAAAGCCGAAATCCTGTAGTGAAAATTTTCAACTTTTTTGAATCCCAAATACTTCATGAAAATGTTGGACTTTTTTAACGCCGAAATCCTTTCGTGAAAATTTTCAACTCTTTTGAAGCCGAAATCTTCTCATGAAAATTTTCAACTTTTTTGAAGCCGAAATCTTTTCATGAAAATTTTCAACTTTTTTGAAGCTGAAATACTTCATGAAAATGTTCGACTTTTTTAAAGCCGAAATCCTGTCGTGAAAATTTTCAACTTTTTTGTAGCCGAAATCTTTTCATGAAAATTTTCAACTTTTTTGAAGCCGAAATCTTTTCATGAAAATTTTCAACTTCTTTGAAGCTGAAATACTTCATGAAAATGTTCGACTTTTTTAAGGCAGAAATCCTGTCGTGAAAATGTTTGACTTTTTTAAAGCCGAAATCCTGTCGTGAAAATTTTCAACTTTTTTGAAGCCGAAATCTTTTCATGAAAATTTTCAACTTTTTTGAAGCCGAAATCTTTTCATGAAAATTTTCAACTTTTTTGAAGCTGAAATACTTCATGAAAATGTTCGACTTTTTTAAGGCAGAAATCCTGTCGTGAAAATGTTTGACTTTTTTAAAGCCGAAATCCTGTCGTGAAAATTTTCAACTTTTTTGAAGCTGAAATCTTTTCATGAAAATTTTCAACTTTTTTGAAGCCGAAATCTTTTCATGAAAACTTTCAACTTTTTTGAAGCCGAAATCTTTTCATGAAAATTTTCAACTTTTTAGAAGTTGAAATACTTCATGAAAATGTTCGACTTTTTTAAAGCCGAAATCCTGTCGTGATAATTTTCAACTTTTTTGAAGCCGAAATACTTCATGAAAATGTTCGACTTTTTTAACGCAGAAATCCTGTTTTGAAAATGTTCAACTTTTTTGAATCCGAAATACTTCATGAAAATTTTCAAATTTTTTGAATCCGAAATACTTCATGAAAATGTTCGACTTTTTTAAAGCCGAAATCCTGTCGTGAAAATTTTCAACTTTTTTGAAGCCGAAATCTTTTCATGAAAATTTTCAACTTTTTTGAAGCCGAAATCTTTTCATGAAAATTTTCAACTTTTTAGAAACTGAAATACTTCATGAAAATGTTCGACTTTTTTAACGCAGAAATCCTGTCGTGAAAATGTTTGACTTTTTTAAAGCCGAAATCCTGTCGTGAAAATTTTCAACTTTTTTGAAGCCGAAATACTTCATGAAAATGTTCGACTTTTTTAAAGCCGAAATCCTGTCGTGAAAATTTTCAACCTTTTTGAAGCCGAAATACTTCATGAAAATGTTCGACTTTTTTAAAGCCGAAATCCTGTAGTGAAAATTTTCAACTTTTTTGAATCCCAAATACTTCATGAAAATGTTCGACTTTTTTAACGCCGAAATCCTGTCGTGAAAATTTTCAACTCTTTTGAAGCCGAAATCTTCTCATGAAAATTTTCAACTTTTTTGAAGCCGAAATCTTTTCATGAAAATTTTCAACTTTTTTGAAGCTGAAATACTTCATGAAAATGTTCGACTTTTTTAAAGCCGAAATCCTGTCGTGAAAATTTTCAACTTTTTTGAAGCCGAAATCTTTTCATGAAAATTTTCAACTTTTTTGAAGCCGAAATCTTTTCATGAAAATTTTCAACTTCTTTGAAGCTGAAATACTTCATGAAAATGTTCGACTTTTTTAACGCAGAAATCCTGTCGTGAAAATGTTTGACTTTTTTAAAGCCGAAATCCTGTCGTGAAAATTTTCAACTTTTTTGAAGCCGAAATCTTTTCATGAAAATTTTCAACTTTTTTGAAGCCGAAATCTTTTCATGAAAATTTTCAACTTTTTTGAAGCTGATATACTTCATGAAAATGTTCGACTTTTTTAACGCAGAAATCCTGTCGTGAAAATTTTCAACCTTTTTGAAGCCGAAATACTTCATGAAAATGTTCGACTTTTTTAACGCCGAAATCCTGTCGTGAAAATTTTCAACTTTTTTGAAGCCGAAATCTTTTCATGAAAATTTTCAACTTTTTTGAAGCCGAAATCTTTTCATGAAAATTTTCAACTTTTTTGAAGCTGAAATACTTCATGAAAATGTTCGACTTTTTTAACGCAGAAATCCTGTCGTGAAAATGTTCAACTTTTTTGAATCCGAAATACTTCATGAAAATTTTCAAATTTTTTGAATCCGAAATACTTCATGAAAATGTTCAACTTTTTTAAAGCCGAAATCCTGTCGTGAAAATTTTCAAATTTTTTGAAGCCGAAATCTTTTCATGAAAATTTCCAACTTTTTTGAAGTCGAAATCTTTTCATGAAAATTTTCAACTTTTTTGAAGCTGAAATACTTCATGAAAATGTTCGACTTTTTTAAAGCCGAAATCCTGTCGTGAAAATTTTCAACTTTTTTGAAGCCGAAATCTTTTCATGAAAATTTTCAACTTTTTTGAAGCCGAAATCTTTTCATGAAAATTTTCAACTTTTTTGAAGCTGAAATACTTCATGAAAATGTTCGACTTTTTTAAGGCAGAAATCCTGTCGTGAAAATGTTTGACTTTTTTAACGCAGAAATCCTGTCGTGAAAATGTTCAACTTTTTTGAATCCGAAATACTTCATGAAAATTTTCAAATTTTTTGAATCCGAAATACTTCATGAAAATGTTCAACTTTTTTAAAGCCGAAATCCTGTCGTGAAAATTTTCAAATTTTTTGAAGCCGAAATCTTTTCATGAAAATTTCCAACTTTTTTGAAGTCGAAATCTTTTCATGAAAATTTTCAACTTTTTTGAAGCTGAAATCTTTTCATGAAAATTTTCAACTTTTTAGAAACTGAAATACTTCATGAAAATGTTCGACTTTTTTAACGCAGAAATCCTGTCGTGAAAATGTTTGACTTTTTTAAAGCCGAAATCCTATCGTGAAAATTTTCAACTTTTTTGAAGCCGAAATCATTTCATGAAAATTTTCAACTTTTTTGAAGCCGAAATCTTTTCATGAAAATTTTCAACTTTTTTGAAGCTGAAATACTTCATGAAAATGTTCGACTTTTTTAACGCAGAAATCCTGTCGTGAAAATGTTTGACTTTTTTAACGCCGAAATCCTGTCGTGAAAATTTTCAACTTTTTTGAAGCCGAAATCTTTTCATGAAAATTTTCAACTTTTTTGAAGCCGAAATCTTTTCATGAAAATTTTCAACTTTTTTGAAGCTGAAATACTTCATGAAAATGTTCGACTTTTTTAACGCAGAAATCCTGTCGTGAAAATATTCAACTTTTTTGAATCCGAAATACTTCATGAAAATTTTCAAATTTTTTGAATCCGAAATACTTCATGAAAATGTTCGACTTTTTTAAAGCCGAAACCCTGTCGTGAAAATTTTCAACTTTTTTGAAGCCAAAATCTTTTCATGAAAATTTTCAACTTTTTTGAAGCCGAAATCTTTTCATGAAAATTTTCAACTTTTTAGAAGTTGAAATACTTCATGAAAATGTTCGACTTTTTTAAAGCCGAAATCCTGTCGTGATAATTTTCAACTTTTTTGAAGCCGAAATACTTCATGAAAATGTTCGACTTTTTTAACGCAGAAATCCTGTCGTGAAAATGTTCAACTTTTTTGAATCCGAAATACTTCATGAAAATTTTCAAATTTTTTGAATCCGAAATACTTCATGAAAATTTTCAACTTTTTTGAAGCCGAAATCTTTTCATGAAAATTTTCAACTTTTTAGAAACTGAAATACTTCATGAAAATGTTCGACTTTTTTATCGCAGAAATCCTATCGTGAAAATGTTTGACTTTTTTAAAGCCGAAATCCTGTCGTGAAAATTTTCAACTTTTTTGAAGCCGAAATACTTCATGAAAATGTTCGACTTTTTTAAAGCCGAAATCCTGTCGTGAAAATTTTCAACCTTTTTGAAGCCGAAATACTTCATGAAAATGTTCGACTTTTTTAAAGCCGAAATCCTGTAGTGAAAATTTTCAACTTTTTTGAATCCCAAATACTTCATGAAAATGTTGGACTTTTTTAACGCCGAAATCCTGTCGTGAAAATTTTCAACTCTTTTGAAGCCGAAATCTTCTCATGAAAATTTTCAACTTTTTTGAAGCCGAAATCTTTTCATGAAAATTTTCAACTTTTTTGAAGCTGAAATACTTCATGAAAATGTTCGACTTTTTTAAAGCCGAAATCCTGTCGTGAAAATTTTCAACTTTTTTGAAGCCGAAATCTTTTCATGAAAATTTTCAACTTTTTTGAAGCCGAAATCTTTTCATGAAAATTTTCAACTTTTTTGAAGCTGAAATACTTCATGAAAATGTTCGACTTTTTTAAGGCAGAAATCCTGTCGTGAAAATGTTTGACTTTTTTAAAGCCGAAATCCTGTCGTGAAAATTTTCAACTTTTTTGAAGCTGAAATCTTTTCATGAAAATTTTCAACTTTTTTGAAGCCGAAATCTTTTCATGAAAACTTTCAACTTTTTTGAAGCCGAAATCTTTTCATGAAAATTTTCAACTTTTTAGAAGTTGAAATACTTCATGAAAATGTTCGACTTTTTTAACGCAGAAATCCTGTTTTGAAAATGTTCAACTTTTTTGAATCCGAAATACTTCATGAAAATTTTCAAATTTTTTGAATCCGAAATACTTCATGAAAATGTTCGACTTTTTTAAAGCCGAAATCCTGTCGTGAAAATTTTCAACTTTTTTGAAGCCGAAATCTTTTCATGAAAATTTTCAACTTTTTTGAAGCCGAAATCTTTTCATGAAAATTTTCAACTTTTTAGAAACTGAAATACTTCATGAAAATGTTCGACTTTTTTAACGCAGAAATCCTGTCGTGAAAATGTTTGACTTTTTTAAAGCCGAAATCCTGTCGTGAAAATTTTCAACTTTTTTGAAGCCGAAATACTTCATGAAAATTTTCAACTTTTTTGAAGCCGAAATCTTTTCATGAAAATTTTCAACTTTTTAGAAACTGAAATACTTCATGAAAATGTTCGACTTTTTTATCGCAGAAATCCTATCGTGAAAATGTTTGACTTTTTTAAAGCCGAAATCCTGTCGTGAAAATTTTCAACTTTTTTGAAGCCGAAATACTTCATGAAAATGTTCGACTTTTTTAAAGCCGAAATCCTGTCGTGAAAATTTTCAACCTTTTTGAAGCCGAAATACTTCATGAAAATGTTCGACTTTTTTAAAGCCGAAATCCTGTAGTGAAAATTTTCAACTTTTTTGAATCCCAAATACTTCATGAAAATGTTGGACTTTTTTAACGCCGAAATCCTGTCGTGAAAATTTTCAACTCTTTTGAAGCCGAAATCTTCTCATGAAAATTTTCAACTTTTTTGAAGCCGAAATCTTTTCATGAAAATTTTCAACTTTTTTGAAGCTGAAATACTTCATGAAAATGTTCGACTTTTTTAAAGCCGAAATCCTGTCGTGAAAATTTTCAACTTTTTTGAAGCCGAAATCTTTTCATGAAAATTTTCAACTTTTTTGAAGCCGAAATCTTTTCATGAAAATTTTCAACTTTTTTGAAGCTGAAATACTTCATGAAAATGTTCGACTTTTTTAAGGCAGAAATCCTGTCGTGAAAATGTTTGACTTTTTTAAAGCCGAAATCCTGTCGTGAAAATTTTCAACTTTTTTGAAGCTGAAATCTTTTCATGAAAATTTTCAACTTTTTTGAAGAAGAAATCTTTTCATGAAAACTTTCAACTTTTTTGAAGCCGAAATCTTTTCATGAAAATTTTCAACTTTTTAGAAGTTGAAATACTTCATGAAAATGTTCGACTTTTTTAACGCAGAAATCCTGTTTTGAAAATGTTCAACTTTTTTGAATCCGAAATACTTCATGAAAATTTTCAAATTTTTTGAATCCGAAATACTTCATGAAAATGTTCGACTTTTTTAAAGCCGAAATCCTGTCGTGAAAATTTTCAACTTTTTTGAAGCCGAAATCTTTTCATGAAAATTTTCAACTTTTTTGAAGCCGAAATCTTTTCATGAAAATTTTCAACTTTTTAGAAACTGAAATACTTCATGAAAATGTTCGACTTTTTTAACGCAGAAATCCTGTCGTGAAAATGTTTGACTTTTTTAAAGCCGAAATCCTGTCGTGAAAATTTTCAACTTTTTTGAAGCCGAAATACTTCATGAAAATGTTCGACTTTTTTAAAGCCGAAATCCTGTCGTGAAAATTTTCAACCTTTTTGAAGCCGAAATACTTCATGAAAATGTTCGACTTTTTTAAAGCCGAAATCCTGTAGTGAAAATTTTCAACTTTTTTGAATCCCAAATACTTCATGAAAATGTTCGACTTTTTTAACGCCGAAATCCTGTCGTGAAAATTTTCAACTCTTTTGAAGCCGAAATCTTCTCATGAAAATTTTCAACTTTTTTGAAGCCGAAATCTTTTCATGAAAATTTTCAACTTTTTTGAAGCTGAAATACTTCATGAAAATGTTCGACTTTTTTAAAGCCGAAATCCTGTCGTGAAAATTTTCAACTTTTTTGAAGCCGAAATCTTTTCATGAAAATTTTCAACTTTTTTGAAGCCGAAATCTTTTCATGAAAATTTTCAACTTCTTTGAAGCTGAAATACTTCATGAAAATGTTCGACTTTTTTAACGCAGAAATCCTGTCGTGAAAATGTTTGACTTTTTTAAAGCCGAAATCCTGTCGTGAAAATTTTCAACTTTTTTGAAGCCGAAATCTTTTCATGAAAATTTTCAACTTTTTTGAAGCCGAAATCTTTTCATGAAAATTTTCAACTTTTTTGAAGCTGATATACTTCATGAAAATGTTCGACTTTTTTAACGCAGAAATCCTGTCGTGAAAATTTTCAACCTTTTTGAAGCCGAAATACTTCATGAAAATGTTCGACTTTTTTAACGCCGAAATCCTGTCGTGAAAATTTTCAACTTTTTTGAAGCCGAAATCTTTTCATGAAAATTTTCAACTTTTTTGAAGCCGAAATCTTTTCATGAAAATTTTCAACTTTTTTGAAGCTGAAATACTTCATGAAAATGTTCGACTTTTTTAACGCAGAAATCCTGTCGTGAAAATGTTCAACTTTTTTGAATCCGAAATACTTCATGAAAATTTTCAAATTTTTTGAATCCGAAATACTTCATGAAAATGTTCGACTTTTTTTAAAGCCGAAATCCTGTCGTGAAAATTTTCAAATTTTTTGAAGCCGAAATCTTTTCATGAAAATTTTCAACTTTTTTGAAGTCGAAATCTTTTCATGAAAATTTTCAACTTTTTTGAAGCCGAAATCTTTTCATGAAAATTTTCAACTTTTTAGAAACTGAAATACTTCATGAAAATGTTCGACTTTTTTAACGCAGAAATCCTGTCGTGAAAATGTTTGACTTTTTTAAAGCCGAAATCCTATCGTGAAAATTTTCAACTTTTTTGAAGCCGAAATCATTTCATGAAAATTTTCAACTTTTTTGAAGCCGAAATCTTTTCATGAAAATTTTCAACTTTTTTGAAGCTGAAATACTTCATGAAAATGTTCGACTTTTTTAACGCAGAAATCCTGTCGTGAAAATTTTCAACCTTTTTGAAGCCGAAATACTTCATGAAAATGTTCGACTTTTTTAAAGCCGAAATCCTGTAGTGAAAATTTTCAAGTTTTTTGAAGCCGAAATACTTCATGAAAATTTTCAAATTTTTTGAATCCGAAATACTTCATGAAAATGTTCGACTTTTTTAAAGCCGAAATCCTGTCGTGAAAATTTTCAACTTTTTTGAAGCCGAAATCTTTTCATGAAAATTTTCAACTTTTTTGAAGCCGAAATCTTTTCATGAAAATTTTCAACTTTTTAGAAACTGAAATACTTCATGAAAATGTTCGACTTTTTTAACGCAGAAATCCTGTCGTGAAAATGTTTGACTTTTTTAAAGCCGAAATCCTGTCGTGAAAATTTTCAACTTTTTTGAAGCCGAAATACTTCATGAAAATGTTCGACTTTTTTAAAGCCGAAATCCTGTCGTGAAAATTTTCAACCTTTTTGAAGTCGAAATACTTCATGAAAATGTTCGACTTTTTTAAAGCCGAAATCCTGTAGTGAAAATTTTCAACTTTTTTGAATCCCAAATACTTCATGAAAATGTTCGACTTTTTTAACGCCGAAATCCTGTCGTGAAAATTTTCAACTCTTTTGAAGCCGAAATCTTCTCATGAAAATTTTCAACTTTTTTGAAGCCAAAATCTTTTCATGAAAATTTTCAACTTTTTTGAAGCTGAAATACTTCATGAAAATGTTCGACTTTTTTAAAGCCGAAATCCTGTCGTGAAAATTTTCAACTTTTTTGAAGCCGAAATCTTTTCATGAAAATTTTCAACTTTTTTGAAGCCGAAATCTTTTCATGAAAATTTTCAACTTCTTTGAAGCTGAAATACTTCATGAAAATGTTCGACTTTTTTAACGCAGAAATCCTGTCGTGAAAATGTTTGACTTTTTTAAAGCCGAAATCCTGTCGTGAAAATTTTCAACCTTTTTGAAGCCGAAATACTTCATGAAAATGTTCGACTTTTTTAAAGCCGAAATCCTGTAGTGAAAATTTTCAACTTTTTTGAAGCCGAAATACTTCATGAAAATTTTCAAATTTTTTGAATCCGAAATACTTCATGAAAATGTTCGACTTTTTTAAAGCCGAAATCCTGTCGTGAAAATTTTCAACTTTTTTGAAGCCGAAATCTTTTCATGAAAATTTTCAACTTTTTTGAAGCCGAAATCTTTTCATGAAAATTTTCAACTTTTTAGAAACTGAAATACTTCATGAAAATGTTCGACTTTTTTAACGCAGAAATCCTGTCGTGAAAATGTTTGACTTTTTTAAAGCCGAAATCCTGTCGTGAAAATTTTCAACTTTTTTGAATCCCAAATACTTCATGAAAATGTTCGACTTTTTTAACGCCGAAATCCTGTCGTGAAAATTTTCAACTCTTTTGAAGCCGAAATCTTCTCATGAAAATTTTCAACTTTTTTGAAGCCGAAATCTTTTCATGAAAATTTTCAACTTTTTTGAAGCTGAAATACTTCATGAAAATGTTCGACTTTTTTAAAGCCGAAATCCTGTCGTGAAAATTTTCAACTTTTTTGAAGCCGAAATCTTTTCATGAAAATTTTCAACTTTTTTGAAGCCGAAATCTTTTCATTAAAATTTTCAACTTTTTAGAAACTGAAATACTTCATGAAAATGTTCGACTTTTTTAAAGCCGAAATCCTGTCGTGATAATTTTCAACTTTTTTGAAGCCGAAATACTTCATGAAAATGTTCGAATTTTTTAAAGCCGAAATCCTGTCGTGAAAATTTTCAACCTTTTTGAAGCCGAAATACTTCATGAAAATGTTCGACTTTTTTAAAGCCGAAATCCTGTAGTGAAAATTTTCAACTTTTTTGAAGCCGAAATACTTCATGAAAATTTTCAAATTTTTTGAATCCGAAATACTTCATGAAAATGTTCGACTTTTTTAAAGCCGAAATCCTGTCGTGAAAATTTTCAACTTTTTTGAAGCCGAAATCTTTTCATGAAAATTTTCAACTTTTTTGAAGCCGAAATCTTTTCATGAAAATTTTCAACTTCTTTGAAGCTGAAATACTTCATGAAAATGTTCGACTTTTTTAACGCAGAAATCCTGTCGTGAAAATGTTTGACTTTTTTAAAGCCGAAATCCTGTCGTGAAAATTTTCAACCTTTTTGAAGCCGAAATACTTCATGAAAATGTTCGACTTTTTTAAAGCCGAAATCCTGTCGTGAAAATTTTCAACTTTTTTGAAGCCGAAATCTTTTCATGAAAATTTTCAACTTTTTTGAAGTCGAAATCTTTTCATGAAAATTTTCAACTTCTTTGAAGCTGAAATACTTCATGAAAATGTTCTACTTTTTTAACGCAGAAATCCTGTCGTGAAAATGTTTGACTTTTTTAAAGCCGAAATCCTGTCGTGAAAATTTTCAACCTTTTTGAAGCCGAAATACTTCATGAAAATGTTCGACTTTTTTAAAGCCGAAATCCTGTAGTGAAAATTTTCAAGTTTTTTGAAGCCGAAATACTTCATGAAAATTTTCAAATTTTTTGAATCCGAAATACTTCATGAAAATGTTCGACTTTTTTAACGCCGAAATCCTGTCGTGAAAATTTTCAACTTTTTTGAAGCCGAAATCTTATCATGAAAATTTTCAACTTTTTTGAAGCCGAAATCTTTTCATGAAAATTTTCAACTTTTTTGAAGCTGAAATACTTCATGAAAATGTTCGACTTTTTTAACGCAGAAATCCTGTCGTGAAAATGTTCAACTTTTTTGAATCCGAAATACTTCATGAAAATTTTCAAATTTTTTGAATCCGAAATACTTCATGAAAATGTTCGACTTTTTTAAAGCCGAAATCCTGTCGTGAAAATTTTCAAATTTTTTGAAGCCGAAATCTTTTCATGAAAATTTTCAACTTTTTTGAAGTCGAAATCTTTTCATGAAAATTTTCAACTTTTTTGAAGCCGAAATCTTTTCATGAAAATTTTCAACTTTTTAGAAACTGAAATACTTCATGAAAATGTTCGACTTTTTTAACGCAGAAATCCTGTCGTGAAAATGTTTGACTTTTTTAAAGCCGAAATCCTATCGTGAAAATTTTCAACTTTTTTGAAGCCGAAATCATTTCATGAAAATTTTCAACTTTTTTGAAGCCGAAATCTTTTCATGAAAATTTTCAACTTTTTTGAAGCTGAAATACTTCATGAAAATGTTCGACTTTTTTAACGCAGAAATCCTGTCGTGAAAATTTTCAACCTTTTTGAAGCCGAAATACTTCATGAAAATGTTCGACTTTTTTAAAGCCGAAATCCTGTAGTGAAAATTTTCAAGTTTTTTGAAGCCGAAATACTTCATGAAAATTTTCAAATTTTTTGAATCCGAAATACTTCATGAAAATGTTCGACTTTTTTAAAGCCGAAATCCTGTCGTGAAAATTTTCAACTTTTTTGAAGCCGAAATCTTTTCATGAAAATTTTCAACTTTTTTGAAGCCGAAATCTTTTCATGAAAATTTTCAACTTTTTAGAAACTGAAATACTTCATGAAAATGTTCGACTTTTTTAACGCAGAAATCCTGTCGTGAAAATGTTTGACTTTTTTAAAGCCGAAATCCTGTCGTGAAAATTTTCAACTTTTTTGAAGCCGAAATACTTCATGAAAATGTTCGACTTTTTTAAAGCCGAAATCCTGTCGTGAAAATTTTCAACCTTTTTGAAGTCGAAATACTTCATGAAAATGTTCGAATTTTTTAAAGCCGAAATCCTGTAGTGAAAATTTTCAACTTTTTTGAATCCCAAATACTTCATGAAAATGTTCGACTTTTTTAACGCCGAAATCCTGTCGTGAAAATTTTCAACTCTTTTGAAGCCGAAATCTTCTCATGAAAATTTTCAACTTTTTTGAAGCCAAAATCTTTTCATGAAAATTTTCAACTTTTTTGAAGCTGAAATACTTCATGAAAATGTTCGACTTTTTTAAAGCCGAAATCCTGTCGTGAAAATTTTCAACTTTTTTGAAGCCGAAATCTTTTCATGAAAATTTTCAACTTTTTTGAAGCCGAAATCTTTTCATGAAAATTTTCAACTTCTTTGAAGCTGAAATACTTCATGAAAATGTTCGACTTTTTTAACGCAGAAATCCTGTCGTGAAAATGTTTGACTTTTTTAAAGCCGAAATCCTGTCGTGAAAATTTTCAACCTTTTTGAAGCCGAAATACTTCATGAAAATGTTCGACTTTTTTAAAGCCGAAATCCTGTAGTGAAAATTTTCAACTTTTTTGAAGCCGAAATACTTCATGAAAATTTTCAAATTTTTTGAATCCGAAATACTTCATGAAAATGTTCGACTTTTTTAAAGCCGAAATCCTGTCGTGAAAATTTTCAACTTTTTTGAAGCCGAAATCTTTTCATGAAAATTTTCAACTTTTTTGAAGCCGAAATCTTTTCATGAAAATTTTCAACTTTTTAGAAACTGAAATACTTCATGAAAATGTTCGACTTTTTTAACGCAGAAATCCTGTCGTGAAAATGTTTGACTTTTTTAAAGCCGAAATCCTGTCGTGAAAATTTTCAACTTTTTTGAATCCCAAATACTTCATGAAAATGTTCGACTTTTTTAACGCCGAAATCCTGTCGTGAAAATTTTCAACTCTTTTGAAGCCGAAATCTTCTCATGAAAATTTTCAACTTTTTTGAAGCCGAAATCTTTTCATGAAAATTTTCAACTTTTTTGAAGCTGAAATACTTCATGAAAATGTTCGACTTTTTTAAAGCCGAAATCCTGTCGTGAAAATTTTCAACTTTTTTGAAGCCGAAATCTTTTCATGAAAATTTTCAACTTTTTTGAAGCCGAAATCTTTTCATTAAAATTTTCAACTTTTTAGAAACTGAAATACTTCATGAAAATGTTCGACTTTTTTAAAGCCGAAATCCTGTCGTGATAATTTTCAACTTTTTTGAAGCCGAAATACTTCATGAAAATGTTCGAATTTTTTAAAGCCGAAATCCTGTCGTGAAAATTTTCAACCTTTTTGAAGCCGAAATACTTCATGAAAATGTTCGACTTTTTTGAAGCCGAAATCCTGTAGTGAAAATTTTCAACTTTTTTGAAGCCGAAATACTTCATGAAAATTTTCAAATTTTTTGAATCCGAAATACTTCATGAAAATGTTCGACTTTTTTAAAGCCGAAATCCTGTCGTGAAAATTTTCACCTTTTTTGAAGCCGAAATCTTTTCATGAAAATTTTCAACTTTTTTGAAGCCGAAATCTTTTCATGAAAATTTTCAACTTCTTTGAAGCTGAAATACTTCATGAAAATGTTCGACTTTTTTAACGCAGAAATCCTGTCGTGAAAATGTTTGACTTTTTTAAAGCCGAAATCCTGTCGTGAAAATTTTCAACCTTTTTGAAGCCGAAATACTTCATGAAAATGTTCGACTTTTTTAAAGCCGAAATCCTGTCGTGAAAATTTTCAACTTTTTTGAAGCCGAAATCTTTTCATGAAAATTTTCAACTTTTTTGAAGCCGAAATCTTTTCATGAAAATTTTCAACTTCTTTGAAGCTGAAATACTTCATGAAAATGTTCGACTTTTTTAACGCAGAAATCCTGTCGTGAAAATGTTTGACTTTTTTAAAGCCGAAATCCTGTCGTGAAAATTTTCAACCTTTTTGAAGCCGAAATACTTCATGAAAATGTTCGACTTTTTTGAAGCTGAAATACTTCATGAAAATGTTCGACTTTTTTAACGCAGAAATCCTGTCGTGAAAATGTTTGACTTTTTTAAAGCCGAAATCCTGTCGTGAAAATTTTCAACTTTTTTGAAGCCGAAATCTTTTCATGAAAATTTTCAACTTTTTTGAAGCCGAAATCTTTTCATGAAAATTTTCAACTTTTTTGAAGCTGATATACTTCATGAAAATGTTCGACTTTTTTAACGCAGAAATCCTGTCGTGAAAATTTTCAACCTTTTTGAAGCCGAAATACTTCATGAAAATGTTCGACTTTTTTAACGCCGAAATCCTGTCGTGAAAATTTTCAACTTTTTTGAAGCCGAAATCTTTTCATGAAAATTTTCAACTTTTTTGAAGCCGAAATCTTTTCATGAAAATTTTCAACTTTTTTGAAGCTGAAATACTTCATGAAAATGTTCGACTTTTTTAACGCAGAAATCCTGTCGTGAAAATGTTCAACTTTTTTGAATCCGAAATACTTCATGAAAATTTTCAAATTTTTTGAATCCGAAATACTTCATGAAAATGTTCAACTTTTTTAAAGCCGAAATCCTGTCGTGAAAATTTTCAAATTTTTTGAAGCCGAAATCTTTTCATGAAAATTTCCAACTTTTTTGAAGTCGAAATCTTTTCATGAAAATTTTCAACTTTTTTGAAGCTGAAATCTTTTCATGAAAATTTTCAACTTTTTAGAAACTGAAATACTTCATGAAAATGTTCGACTTTTTTAACGCAGAAATCCTGTCGTGAAAATGTTTGACTTTTTTAAAGCCGAAATCCTATCGTGAAAATTTTCAACTTTTTTGAAGCCGAAATCATTTCATGAAAATTTTCAACTTTTTTGAAGCCGAAATCTTTTCATGAAAATTTTCAACTTTTTTGAAGCTGAAATACTTCATGAAAATGTTCGACTTTTTTAACGCAGAAATCCTGTCGTGAAAATGTTTGACTTTTTTAACGCCGAAATCCTGTCGTGAAAATTTTCAACTTTTTTGAAGCCGAAATCTTTTCATGAAAATTTTCAACTTTTTTGAAGCCGAAATCTTTTCATGAAAATTTTCAACTTTTTTGAAGCTGAAATACTTCATGAAAATGTTCGACTTTTTTAACGCAGAAATCCTGTCGTGAAAATATTCAACTTTTTTGAATCCGAAATACTTCATGAAAATTTTCAAATTTTTTGAATCCGAAATACTTCATGAAAATGTTCGACTTTTTTAAAGCCGAAACCCTGTCGTGAAAATTTTCAACTTTTTTGAAGCCAAAATCTTTTCATGAAAATTTTCAACTTTTTTGAAGCCGAAATCTTTTCATGAAAATTTTCAACTTTTTAGAAGTTGAAATACTTCATGAAAATGTTCGACTTTTTTAAAGCCGAAATCCTGTCGTGATAATTTTCAACTTTTTTGAAGCCGAAATACTTCATGAAAATGTTCGACTTTTTTAACGCAGAAATCCTGTCGTGAAAATGTTCAACTTTTTTGAATCCGAAATACTTCATGAAAATTTTCAAATTTTTTGAATCCGAAATACTTCATGAAAATTTTCAACTTTTTTGAAGCCGAAATCTTTTCATGAAAATTTTCAACTTTTTAGAAACTGAAATACTTCATGAAAATGTTCGACTTTTTTATCGCAGAAATCCTATCGTGAAAATGTTTGACTTTTTTAAAGCCGAAATCCTGTCGTGAAAATTTTCAACTTTTTTGAAGCCGAAATACTTCATGAAAATGTTCGACTTTTTTAAAGCCGAAATCCTGTCGTGAAAATTTTCAACCTTTTTGAAGCCGAAATACTTCATGAAAATGTTCGACTTTTTTAAAGCCGAAATCCTGTAGTGAAAATTTTCAACTTTTTTGAATCCCAAATACTTCATGAAAATGTTGGACTTTTTTAACGCCGAAATCCTGTCGTGAAAATTTTCAACTCTTTTGAAGCCGAAATCTTCTCATGAAAATTTTCAACTTTTTTGAAGCCGAAATCTTTTCATGAAAATTTTCAACTTTTTTGAAGCTGAAATACTTCATGAAAATGTTCGACTTTTTTAAAGCCGAAATCCTGTCGTGAAAATTTTCAACTTTTTTGTAGCCGAAATCTTTTCATGAAAATTTTCAACTTTTTTGAAGCCGAAATCTTTTCATGAAAATTTTCAACTTCTTTGAAGCTGAAATACTTCATGAAAATGTTCGACTTTTTTAAGGCAGAAATCCTGTCGTGAAAATGTTTGACTTTTTTAAAGCCGAAATCCTGTCGTGAAAATTTTCAACTTTTTTGAAGCCGAAATCTTTTCATGAAAATTTTCAACTTTTTTGAAGCCGAAATCTTTTCATGAAAATTTTCAACTTTTTTGAAGCTGAAATACTTCATGAAAATGTTCGACTTTTTTAAGGCAGAAATCCTGTCGTGAAAATGTTTGACTTTTTTAAAGCCGAAATCCTGTCGTGAAAATTTTCAACTTTTTTGAAGCTGAAATCTTTTCATGAAAATTTTCAACTTTTTTGAAGCCGAAATCTTTTCATGAAAACTTTCAACTTTTTTGAAGCCGAAATCTTTTCATGAAAATTTTCAACTTTTTAGAAGTTGAAATACTTCATGAAAATGTTCGACTTTTTTAACGCAGAAATCCTGTTTTGAAAATGTTCAACTTTTTTGAATCCGAAATACTTCATGAAAATTTTCAAATTTTTTGAATCCGAAATACTTCATGAAAATGTTCGACTTTTTTAAAGCCGAAATCCTGTCGTGAAAATTTTCAACTTTTTTGAAGCCGAAATCTTTTCATGAAAATTTTCAACTTTTTTGAAGCCGAAATCTTTTCATGAAAATTTTCAACTTTTTAGAAACTGAAATACTTCATGAAAATGTTCGACTTTTTTAACGCAGAAATCCTGTCGTGAAAATGTTTGACTTTTTTAAAGCCGAAATCCTGTCGTGAAAATTTTCAACTTTTTTGAAGCCGAAATACTTCATGAAAATGTTCGACTTTTTTAAAGCCGAAATCCTGTCGTGAAAATTTTCAACCTTTTTGAAGCCGAAATACTTCATGAAAATGTTCGACTTTTTTAAAGCCGAAATCCTGTAGTGAAAATTTTCAACTTTTTTGAATCCCAAATACTTCATGAAAATGTTCGACTTTTTTAACGCCGAAATCCTGTCGTGAAAATTTTCAACTCTTTTGAAGCCGAAATCTTCTCATGAAAATTTTCAACTTTTTTGAAGCCGAAATCTTTTCATGAAAATTTTCAACTTTTTTGAAGCTGAAATACTTCATGAAAATGTTCGACTTTTTTAAAGCCGAAATCCTGTCGTGAAAATTTTCAACTTTTTTGAAGCCGAAATCTTTTCATGAAAATTTTCAACTTTTTTGAAGCCGAAATCTTTTCATGAAAATTTTCAACTTCTTTGAAGCTGAAATACTTCATGAAAATGTTCGACTTTTTTAACGCAGAAATCCTGTCGTGAAAATGTTTGACTTTTTTAAAGCCGAAATCCTGTCGTGAAAATTTTCAACTTTTTTGAAGCCGAAATCTTTTCATGAAAATTTTCAACTTTTTTGAAGCCGAAATCTTTTCATGAAAATTTTCAACTTTTTTGAAGCTGATATACTTCATGAAAATGTTCGACTTTTTTAACGCAGAAATCCTGTCGTGAAAATTTTCAACCTTTTTGAAGCCGAAATACTTCATGAAAATGTTCGACTTTTTTAACGCCGAAATCCTGTCGTGAAAATTTTCAACTTTTTTGAAGCCGAAATCTTTTCATGAAAATTTTCAACTTTTTTGAAGCCGAAATCTTTTCATGAAAATTTTCAACTTTTTTGAAGCTGAAATACTTCATGAAAATGTTCGACTTTTTTAACGCAGAAATCCTGTCGTGAAAATGTTCAACTTTTTTGAATCCGAAATACTTCATGAAAATTTTCAAATTTTTTGAATCCGAAATACTTCATGAAAATGTTCGACTTTTTTAAAGCCGAAATCCTGTCGTGAAAATTTTCAAATTTTTTGAAGCCGAAATCTTTTCATGAAAATTTTCAACTTTTTTGAAGTCGAAATCTTTTCATGAAAATTTTCAACTTTTTTGAAGCCGAAATCTTTTCATGAAAATTTTCAACTTTTTAGAAACTGAAATACTTCATGAAAATGTTCGACTTTTTTAACGCAGAAATCCTGTCGTGAAAATGTTTGACTTTTTTAAAGCCGAAATCCTATCGTGAAAATTTTCAACTTTTTTGAAGCCGAAATCATTTCATGAAAATTTTCAACTTTTTTGAAGCCGAAATCTTTTCATGAAAATTTTCAACTTTTTTGAAGCTGAAATACTTCATGAAAATGTTCGACTTTTTTAACGCAGAAATCCTGTCGTGAAAATTTTCAACCTTTTTGAAGCCGAAATACTTCATGAAAATGTTCGACTTTTTTAAAGCCGAAATCCTGTAGTGAAAATTTTCAAGTTTTTTGAAGCCGAAATACTTCATGAAAATTTTCAAATTTTTTGAATCCGAAATACTTCATGAAAATGTTCGACTTTTTTAAAGCCGAAATCCTGTCGTGAAAATTTTCAACTTTTTTGAAGCCGAAATCTTTTCATGAAAATTTTCAACTTTTTTGAAGCCGAAATCTTTTCATGAAAATTTTCAACTTTTTAGAAACTGAAATACTTCATGAAAATGTTCGACTTTTTTAACGCAGAAATCCTGTCGTGAAAATGTTTGACTTTTTTAAAGCCGAAATCCTGTCGTGAAAATTTTCAACTTTTTTGAAGCCGAAATACTTCATGAAAATGTTCGACTTTTTTAAAGCCGAAATCCTGTCGTGAAAATTTTCAACCTTTTTGAAGTCGAAATACTTCATGAAAATGTTCGACTTTTTTAAAGCCGAAATCCTGTAGTGAAAATTTTCAACTTTTTTGAATCCCAAATACTTCATGAAAATGTTCGACTTTTTTAACGCCGAAATCCTGTCGTGAAAATTTTCAACTCTTTTGAAGCCGAAATCTTCTCATGAAAATTTTCAACTTTTTTGAAGCCAAAATCTTTTCATGAAAATTTTCAACTTTTTTGAAGCTGAAATACTTCATGAAAATGTTCGACTTTTTTAAAGCCGAAATCCTGTCGTGAAAATTTTCAACTTTTTTGAAGCCGAAATCTTTTCATGAAAATTTTCAACTTTTTTGAAGCCGAAATCTTTTCATGAAAATTTTCAACTTCTTTGAAGCTGAAATACTTCATGAAAATGTTCGACTTTTTTAACGCAGAAATCCTGTCGTGAAAATGTTTGACTTTTTTAAAGCCGAAATCCTGTCGTGAAAATTTTCAACCTTTTTGAAGCCGAAATACTTCATGAAAATGTTCGACTTTTTTAAAGCCGAAATCCTGTAGTGAAAATTTTCAACTTTTTTGAAGCCGAAATACTTCATGAAAATTTTCAAATTTTTTGAATCCGAAATACTTCATGAAAATGTTCGACTTTTTTAAAGCCGAAATCCTGTCGTGAAAATTTTCAACTTTTTTGAAGCCGAAATCTTTTCATGAAAATTTTCAACTTTTTTGAAGCCGAAATCTTTTCATGAAAATTTTCAACTTTTTAGAAACTGAAATACTTCATGAAAATGTTCGACTTTTTTAACGCAGAAATCCTGTCGTGAAAATGTTTGACTTTTTTAAAGCCGAAATCCTGTCGTGAAAATTTTCAACTTTTTTGAATCCCAAATACTTCATGAAAATGTTCGACTTTTTTAACGCCGAAATCCTGTCGTGAAAATTTTCAACTCTTTTGAAGCCGAAATCTTCTCATGAAAATTTTCAACTTTTTTGAAGCCGAAATCTTTTCATGAAAATTTTCAACTTTTTTGAAGCTGAAATACTTCATGAAAATGTTCGACTTTTTTAAAGCCGAAATCCTGTCGTGAAAATTTTCAACTTTTTTGAAGCCGAAATCTTTTCATGAAAATTTTCAACTTTTTTGAAGCCGAAATCTTTTCATTAAAATTTTCAACTTTTTAGAAACTGAAATACTTCATGAAAATGTTCGACTTTTTTAAAGCCGAAATCCTGTCGTGATAATTTTCAACTTTTTTGAAGCCGAAATACTTCATGAAAATGTTCGAATTTTTTAAAGCCGAAATCCTGTCGTGAAAATTTTCAACCTTTTTGAAGCCGAAATACTTCATGAAAATGTTCGACTTTTTTAAAGCCGAAATCCTGTAGTGAAAATTTTCAACTTTTTTGAAGCCGAAATACTTCATGAAAATTTTCAAATTTTTTGAATCCGAAATACTTCATGAAAATGTTCGACTTTTTTAAAGCCGAAATCCTGTCGTGAAAATTTTCAACTTTTTTGAAGCCGAAATCTTTTCATGAAAATTTTCAACTTTTTTGAAGCCGAAATCTTTTCATGAAAATTTTCAACTTCTTTGAAGCTGAAATACTTCATGAAAATGTTCGACTTTTTTAACGCAGAAATCCTGTCGTGAAAATGTTTGACTTTTTTAAAGCCGAAATCCTGTCGTGAAAATTTTCAACCTTTTTGAAGCCGAAATACTTCATGAAAATGTTCGACTTTTTTAAAGCCGAAATCCTGTCGTGAAAATTTTCAACTTTTTTGAAGCCGAAATCTTTTCATGAAAATTTTCAACTTTTTTGAAGCCGAAATCTTTTCATGAAAATTTTCAACTTCTTTGAAGCTGAAATACTTCATGAAAATGTTCTACTTTTTTAACGCAGAAATCCTGTCGTGAAAATGTTTGACTTTTTTAAAGCCGAAATCCTGTCGTGAAAATTTTCAACCTTTTTGAAGCCGAAATACTTCATGAAAATGTTCGACTTTTTTAAAGCCGAAATCCTGTAGTGAAAATTTTCAAGTTTTTTGAAGCCGAAATACTTCATGAAAATTTTCAAATTTTTTGAATCCGAAATACTTCATGAAAATGTTCGACTTTTTTAACGCCGAAATCCTGTCGTGAAAATTTTCAACTTTTTTGAAGCCGAAATCTTATCATGAAAATTTTCAACTTTTTTGAAGCCGAAATCTTTTCATGAAAATTTTCAACTTTTTTGAAGCTGAAATACTTCATGAAAATGTTCGACTTTTTTAACGCAGAAATCCTGTCGTGAAAATGTTCAACTTTTTTGAATCCGAAATACTTCATGAAAATTTTCAAATTTTTTGAATCCGAAATACTTCATGAAAATGTTCGACTTTTTTAAAGCCGAAATCCTGTCGTGAAAATTTTCAAATTTTTTGAAGCCGAAATCTTTTCATGAAAATTTTCAACTTTTTTGAAGTCGAAATCTTTTCATGAAAATTTTCAACTTTTTTGAAGCCGAAATCTTTTCATGAAAATTTTCAACTTTTTAGAAACTGAAATACTTCATGAAAATGTTCGACTTTTTTAACGCAGAAATCCTGTCGTGAAAATGTTTGACTTTTTTAAAGCCGAAATCCTATCGTGAAAATTTTCAACTTTTTTGAAGCCGAAATCATTTCATGAAAATTTTCAACTTTTTTGAAGCCGAAATCTTTTCATGAAAATTTTCAACTTTTTTGAAGCTGAAATACTTCATGAAAATGTTCGACTTTTTTAACGCAGAAATGCTGTCGTGAAAATTTTCAACCTTTTTGAAGCCGAAATACTTCATGAAAATGTTCGACTTTTTTAAAGCCGAAATCCTGTAGTGAAAATTTTCAAGTTTTTTGAAGCCGAAATACTTCATGAAAATTTTCAAATTTTTTGAATCCGAAATACTTCATGAAAATGTTCGACTTTTTTAAAGCCGAAATCCTGTCGTGAAAATTTTCAACTTTTTTGAAGCCGAAATCTTTTCATGAAAATTTTCAACTTTTTTGAAGCCGAAATCTTTTCATGAAAATTTTCAACTTTTTAGAAACTGAAATACTTCATGAAAATGTTCGACTTTTTTAACGCAGAAATCCTGTCGTGAAAATGTTTGACTTTTTTAAAGCCGAAATCCTGTCGTGAAAATTTTCAACTTTTTTGAAGCCGAAATACTTCATGAAAATGTTCGACTTTTTTAAAGCCGAAATCCTGTCGTGAAAATTTTCAACCTTTTTGAAGTCGAAATACTTCATGAAAATGTTCGAATTTTTTAAAGCCGAAATCCTGTAGTGAAAATTTTCAACTTTTTTGAATCCCAAATACTTCATGAAAATGTTCGACTTTTTTAACGCCGAAATCCTGTCGTGAAAATTTTCAACTCTTTTGAAGCCGAAATCTTCTCATGAAAATTTTCAACTTTTTTGAAGCCAAAATCTTTTCATGAAAATTTTCAACTTTTTTGAAGCTGAAATACTTCATGAAAATGTTCGACTTTTTTAAAGCCGAAATCCTGTCGTGAAAATTTTCAACTTTTTTGAAGCCGAAATCTTTTCATGAAAATTTTCAACTTTTTTGAAGCCGAAATCTTTTCATGAAAATTTTCAACTTCTTTGAAGCTGAAATACTTCATGAAAATGTTCGACTTTTTTAACGCAGAAATCCTGTCGTGAAAATGTTTGACTTTTTTAAAGCCGAAATCCTGTCGTGAAAATTTTCAACCTTTTTGAAGCCGAAATACTTCATGAAAATGTTCGACTTTTTTAAAGCCGAAATCCTGTAGTGAAAATTTTCAACTTTTTTGAAGCCGAAATACTTCATGAAAATTTTCAAATTTTTTGAATCCGAAATACTTCATGAAAATGTTCGACTTTTTTAAAGCCGAAATCCTGTCGTGAAAATTTTCAACTTTTTTGAAGCCGAAATCTTTTCATGAAAATTTTCAACTTTTTTGAAGCCGAAATCTTTTCATGAAAATTTTCAACTTTTTAGAAACTGAAATACTTCATGAAAATGTTCGACTTTTTTAACGCAGAAATCCTGTCGTGAAAATGTTTGACTTTTTTAAAGCCGAAATCCTGTCGTGAAAATTTTCAACTTTTTTGAATCCCAAATACTTCATGAAAATGTTCGACTTTTTTAACGCCGAAATCCTGTCGTGAAAATTTTCAACTCTTTTGAAGCCGAAATCTTCTCATGAAAATTTTCAACTTTTTTGAAGCCGAAATCTTTTCATGAAAATTTTCAACTTTTTTGAAGCTGAAATACTTCATGAAAATGTTCGACTTTTTTAAAGCCGAAATCCTGTCGTGAAAATTTTCAACTTTTTTGAAGCCGAAATCTTTTCATGAAAATTTTCAACTTTTTTGAAGCCGAAATCTTTTCATTAAAATTTTCAACTTTTTAGAAACTGAAATACTTCATGAAAATGTTCGACTTTTTTAAAGCCGAAATCCTGTCGTGATAATTTTCAACTTTTTTGAAGCCGAAATACTTCATGAAAATGTTCGAATTTTTTAAAGCCGAAATCCTGTCGTGAAAATTTTCAACCTTTTTGAAGCCGAAATACTTCATGAAAATGTTCGACTTTTTTAAAGCCGAAATCCTGTAGTGAAAATTTTCAACTTTTTTGAAGCCGAAATACTTCATGAAAATTTTCAAATTTTTTGAATCCGAAATACTTCATGAAAATGTTCGACTTTTTTAAAGCCGAAATCCTGTCGTGAAAATTTTCAACTTTTTTGAAGCCGAAATCTTTTCATGAAAATTTTCAACTTTTTTGAAGCCGAAATCTTTTCATGAAAATTTTCAACTTCTTTGAAGCTGAAATACTTCATGAAAATGTTCGACTTTTTTAACGCAGAAATCCTGTCGTGAAAATGTTTGACTTTTTTAAAGCCGAAATCCTGTCGTGAAAATTTTCAACCTTTTTGAAGCCGAAATACTTCATGAAAATGTTCGACTTTTTTAAAGCCGAAATCCTGTCGTGAAAATTTTCAACTTTTTTGAAGCCGAAATCTTTTCATGAAAATTTTCAACTTTTTTGAAGCCGAAATCTTTTCATGAAAATTTTCAACTTCTTTGAAGCTGAAATACTTCATGAAAATGTTCGACTTTTTTAACGCAGAAATCCTGTCGTGAAAATGTTTGACTTTTTTAAAGCCGAAATCCTGTCGTGAAAATTTTCAACCTTTTTGAAGCCGAAATACTTCATGAAAATGTTCGACTTTTTTAAAGCCGAAATCCTGTAGTGAAAATTTTCAAGTTTTTTGAAGCCGAAATACTTCATGAAAATTTTCAAATTTTTTGAATCCGAAATACTTCATGAAAATGTTCGACTTTTTTAAAGCCGAAATCCTGTCGTGAAAATTTTCAACTTTTTTGAAGCCGAAATCTTTTCATGAAAATTTTCAACTTTTTTGAAGCCGAAATCTTTTCATGAAGATTTTCAACTTTTTAGAAACTGAAATACTTCATGAAAATGTTCGACTTTTTTAACGCAGAAATCCTGTCGTGAAAATGTTTGACTTTTTTAAAGCCGAAATCCTGTCGTGAAAATTTTCAACTTTTTTGAAGCCGAAATACTTCATGAAAATGTTCGACTTTTTTAAAGCCGAAATCCTGTCGTGAAAATTTTCAACCTTTTTGAAGTCGAAATACTTCATGAAAATGTTCGACTGTTTTAAAGCCGAAATCCTGTAGTGAAAATTTTCAACTTTTTTGAATCCCAAATACTTCATGAAAATGTTCGACTTTTTTAACGCCGAAATCCTGTCGTGAAAATTTTCAACTCTTTTGAAGCCGAAATCTTCTCATGAAAATTTTCAACTTTTTTGAAGCCGAAATCTTTTCATGAAAATTTTCAACTTTTTTGAAGCTGAAATACTTCATGAAAATGTTCGACTTTTTTAAAGCCGAAATCCTGTCGTGAAAATTTTCAACTTTTTTGAAGCCGAAATCTTTTCATGAAAATTTTCAACTTTTTTGAAGCCGAAATCTTTTCATGAAAATTTTCAACTTCTTTGAAGCTGAAATACTTCATGAAAATGTTCGACTTTTTTAACGCAGAAATCCTGTCGTGAAAATGTTTGACTTTTTTAAAGCCGAAATCCTGTCGTGAAAATTTTCAACCTTTTTGAAGCCGAAATACTTCATGAAAATGTTCGACTTTTTTAAAGCCGAAATCCTGTAGTGAAAATTTTCAACTTTTTTGAAGCCGAAATACTTCATGAAAATTTTCAAATTTTTTGAATCCGAAATACTTCATGAAAATGTTCGACTTTTTTAAAGCCGAAATCCTGTCGTGAAAATTTTCAACTTTTTTGAAGCCGAAATCTTTTCATGAAAATTTTCAACTTTTTTGAAGCCGAAATCTTTTCATGAAAATTTTCAACTTTTTAGAAACTGAAATACTTCATGAAAATGTTCGACTTTTTTAACGCAGAAATCCTGTCGTAAAAATGTTTGACTTTTTTAAAGCCGAAATCCTGTCGTGAAAATTTTCAACTTTTTTGAATCCCAAATACTTCATGAAAATGTTCGACTTTTTTAACGCCGAAATCCTGTCGTGAAAATTTTCAACTCTTTTGAAGCCGAAATCTTCTCATGAAAATTTTCAACTTTTTTGAAGCCGAAATCTTTTCATGAAAATTTTCAACTTTTTTGAAGCTGAAATACTTCATGAAAATGTTCGACTTTTTTAAAGCCGAAATCCTGTCGTGAAAATTTTCAACTTTTTTGAAGCCGAAATCTTTTCATGAAAATTTTCAACTTTTTTGAAGCCGAAATCTTTTCATGAAGATTTTCAACTTTTTAGAAACTGAAATACTTCATGAAAATGTTCGACTTTTTTAACGCAGAAATCCTGTCGTGAAAATGTTTGACTTTTTTAAAGCCGAAATCCTGTCGTGAAAATTTTCAACTTTTTTGAAGCCGAAATACTTCATGAAAATGTTCGACTTTTTTAAAGCCGAAATCCTGTCGTGAAAATTTTCAACCTTTTTGAAGTCGAAATACTTCATGAAAATGTTCGACTGTTTTAAAGCCGAAATCCTGTAGTGAAAATTTTCAACTTTTTTGAATCCCAAATACTTCATGAAAATGTTCGACTTTTTTAACGCCGAAATCCTGTCGTGAAAATTTTCAACTCTTTTGAAGCCGAAATCTTCTCATGAAAATTTTCAACTTTTTTGAAGCCGAAATCTTTTCATGAAAATTTTCAACTTTTTTGAAGCTGAAATACTTCATGAAAATGTTCGACTTTTTTAAAGCCGAAATCCTGTCGTGAAAATTTTCAACTTTTTTGAAGCCGAAATCTTTTCATGAAAATTTTCAACTTTTTTGAAGCCGAAATCTTTTCATGAAAATTTTCAACTTCTTTGAAGCTGAAATACTTCATGAAAATGTTCGACTTTTTTAACGCAGAAATCCTGTCGTGAAAATGTTTGACTTTTTTAAAGCCGAAATCCTGTCGTGAAAATTTTCAACCTTTTTGAAGCCGAAATACTTCATGAAAATGTTCGACTTTTTTAAAGCCGAAATCCTGTAGTGAAAATTTTCAACTTTTTTGAAGCCGAAATACTTCATGAAAATTTTCAAATTTTTTGAATCCGAAATACTTCATGAAAATGTTCGACTTTTTTAAAGCCGAAATCCTGTCGTGAAAATTTTCAACTTTTTTGAAGCCGAAATCTTTTCATGAAAATTTTCAACTTTTTTGAAGCCGAAATCTTTTCATGAAAATTTTCAACTTTTTAGAAACTGAAATACTTCATGAAAATGTTCGACTTTTTTAACGCAGAAATCCTGTCGTAAAAATGTTTGACTTTTTTAAAGCCGAAATCCTGTCGTGAAAATTTTCAACTTTTTTGAATCCCAAATACTTCATGAAAATGTTCGACTTTTTTAACGCCGAAATCCTGTCGTGAAAATTTTCAACTCTTTTGAAGCCGAAATCTTCTCATGAAAATTTTCAACTTTTTTGAAGCCGAAATCTTTTCATGAAAATTTTCAACTTTTTTGAAGCTGAAATACTTCATGAAAATGTTCGACTTTTTTAAAGCCGAAATCCTGTCGTGAAAATTTTCAACTTTTTTGAAGCCGAAATCTTTTCATGAAAATTTTCAACTTTTTTGAAGCCGAAATCTTTTCATGAAGATTTTCAACTTTTTAGAAACTGAAATACTTCATGAAAATGTTCGACTTTTTTAACGCAGAAATCCTGTCGTGAAAATGTTTGACTTTTTTAAAGCCGAAATCCTGTCGTGAAAATTTTCAACTTTTTTGAAGCCGAAATACTTCATGAAAATGTTCGACTTTTTTAAAGCCGAAATCCTGTCGTGAAAATTTTCAACCTTTTTGAAGTCGAAATACTTCATGAAAATATTCGACTGTTTTAAAGCCGAAATCCTGTAGTGAAAATTTTCAACTTTTTTGAATCCCAAATACTTCATGAAAATGTTCGACTTTTTTAACGCCGAAATCCTGTCGTGAAAATTTTCAACTCTTTTGAAGCCGAAATCTTCTCATGAAAATTTTCAACTTTTTTGAAGCCGAAATCTTTTCATGAAAATTTTCAACTTTTTTGAAGCTGAAATACTTCATGAAAATGTTCGACTTTTTTAAAGCCGAAATCCTGTCGTGAAAATTTTCAACTTTTTTGAAGCCGAAATCTTTTCATGAAAATTTTCAACTTTTTTGAAGCCGAAATCTTTTCATGAAAATTTTCAACTTCTTTGAAGCTGAAATACTTCATGAAAATGTTCGACTTTTTTAACGCAGAAATCCTGTCGTGAAAATGTTTGACTTTTTTAAAGCCGAAATCCTGTCGTGAAAATTTTCAACCTTTTTGAAGCCGAAATACTTCATGAAAATGTTCGACTTTTTTAAAGCCGAAATCCTGTAGTGAAAATTTTCAACTTTTTTGAAGCCGAAATACTTCATGAAAATTTTCAAATTTTTTGAATCCGAAATACTTCATGAAAATGTTCGACTTTTTTAAAGCCGAAATCCTGTCGTGAAAATTTTCAACTTTTTTGAAGCCGAAATCTTTTCATGAAAATTTTCAACTTTTTTGAAGCCGAAATCTTTTCATGAAAATTTTCAACTTTTTAGAAACTGAAATACTTCATGAAAATGTTCGACTTTTTTAACGCAGAAATCCTGTCGTAAAAATGTTTGACTTTTTTAAAGCCGAAATCCTGTCGTGAAAATTTTCAACTTTTTTGAATCCCAAATACTTCATGAAAATGTTCGACTTTTTTAACGCCGAAATCCTGTCGTGAAAATTTTCAACTCTTTTGAAGCCGAAATCTTCTCATGAAAATTTTCAACTTTTTTGAAGCCGAAATCTTTTCATGAAAATTTTCAACTTTTTTGAAGCTGAAATACTTCATGAAAATGTTCGACTTTTTTAAAGCCGAAATCCTGTCGTGAAAATTTTCAACTTTTTTGAAGCCGAAATCTTTTCATGAAAATTTTCAACTTTTTTGAAGCCGAAATCTTTTCATTAAAATTTTCAACTTTTTAGAAACTGAAATACTTCATGAAAATGTTCGACTTTTTTAAAGCCGAAATCCTGTCGTGATAATTTTCAACTTTTTTGAAGCCGAAATACTTCATGAAAATGTTCGAATTTTTTAAAGCCGAAATCCTGTCGTGAAAATTTTCAACCTTTTTGAAGCCGAAATACTTCATGAAAATGTTCGACTTTTTTAAAGCCGAAATCCTGTAGTGAAAATTTTCAACTTTTTTGAAGCCGAAATACTTCATGAAAATTTTCAAATTTTTTGAATCCGAAATACTTCATGAAAATGTTCGACTTTTTTAAAGCCGAAATCCTGTCGTGAAAATTTTCAACTTTTTTGAAGCCGAAATCTTTTCATGAAAATTTTCAACTTTTTTGAAGCCGAAATCTTTTCATGAAAATTTTCAACTTCTTTGAAGCTGAAATACTTCATGAAAATGTTCGACTTTTTTAACGCAGAAATCCTGTCGTGAAAATGTTTGACTTTTTTAAAGCCGAAATCCTGTCGTGAAAATTTTCAACCTTTTTGAAGCCGAAATACTTCATGAAAATGTTCGACTTTTTTAAAGCCGAAATCCTGTCGTGAAAATTTTCAACTTTTTTGAAGCCGAAATCTTTTCATGAAAATTTTCAACTTTTTTGAAGCCGAAATCTTTTCATGAAAATTTTCAACTTCTTTGAAGCTGAAATACTTCATGAAAATGTTCGACTTTTTTAACGCAGAAATCCTGTCGTGAAAATGTTTGACTTTTTTAAAGCCGAAATCCTGTCGTGAAAATTTTCAACCTTTTTGAAGCCGAAATACTTCATGAAAATGTTCGACTTTTTTAAAGCCGAAATCCTGTAGTGAAAATTTTCAAGTTTTTTGAAGCCGAAATACTTCATGAAAATTTTCAAATTTTTTGAATCCGAAATACTTCATGAAAATGTTCGACTTTTTTAAAGCCGAAATCCTGTCGTGAAAATTTTCAACTTTTTTGAAGCCGAAATCTTTTCATGAAAATTTTCAACTTTTTTGAAGCCGAAATCTTTTCATGAAGATTTTCAACTTTTTAGAAACTGAAATACTTCATGAAAATGTTCGACTTTTTTAACGCAGAAATCCTGTCGTGAAAATGTTTGACTTTTTTAAAGCCGAAATCCTGTCGTGAAAATTTTCAACTTTTTTGAAGCCGAAATACTTCATGAAAATGTTCGACTTTTTTAAAGCCGAAATCCTGTCGTGAAAATTTTCAACCTTTTTGAAGTCGAAATACTTCATGAAAATGTTCGACTGTTTTAAAGCCGAAATCCTGTAGTGAAAATTTTCAACTTTTTTGAATCCCAAATACTTCATGAAAATGTTCGACTTTTTTAACGCCGAAATCCTGTCGTGAAAATTTTCAACTCTTTTGAAGCCGAAATCTTCTCATGAAAATTTTCAACTTTTTTGAAGCCGAAATCTTTTCATGAAAATTTTCAACTTTTTTGAAGCTGAAATACTTCATGAAAATGTTCGACTTTTTTAAAGCCGAAATCCTGTCGTGAAAATTTTCAACTTTTTTGAAGCCGAAATCTTTTCATGAAAATTTTCAACTTTTTTGAAGCCGAAATCTTTTCATGAAAATTTTCAACTTCTTTGAAGCTGAAATACTTCATGAAAATGTTCGACTTTTTTAACGCAGAAATCCTGTCGTGAAAATGTTTGACTTTTTTAAAGCCGAAATCCTGTCGTGAAAATTTTCAACCTTTTTGAAGCCGAAATACTTCATGAAAATGTTCGACTTTTTTAAAGCCGAAATCCTGTAGTGAAAATTTTCAACTTTTTTGAAGCCGAAATACTTCATGAAAATTTTCAAATTTTTTGAATCCGAAATACTTCATGAAAATGTTCGACTTTTTTAAAGCCGAAATCCTGTCGTGAAAATTTTCAACTTTTTTGAAGCCGAAATCTTTTCATGAAAATTTTCAACTTTTTTGAAGCCGAAATCTTTTCATGAAAATTTTCAACTTTTTAGAAACTGAAATACTCCATGAAAATGTTCGACTTTTTTAACGCAGAAATCCTGTCGTAAAAATGTTTGACTTTTTTAAAGCCGAAATCCTGTCGTGAAAATTTTCAACTTTTTTGAATCCCCAATACTTCATGAAAATGTTCGACTTTTTTAACGCCGAAATCCTGTCGTGAAAATTTTCAACTCTTTTGAAGCCGAAATCTTCTCATGAAAATTTTCAACTTTTTTGAAGCCGAAATCTTTTCATGAAAATTTTCAACTTTTTTGAAGCTGAAATACTTCATGAAAATGTTCGACTTTTTTAAAGCCGAAATCCTGTCGTGAAAATTTTCAACTTTTTTGAAGCCGAAATCTTTTCATGAAAATTTTCAACTTTTTTGAAGCCGAAATCTTTTCATTAAAATTTTCAACTTTTTAGAAACTGAAATACTTCATGAAAATGTTCGACTTTTTTAAAGCCGAAATCCTGTCGTGATAATTTTCAACTTTTTTGAAGCCGAAATACTTCATGAAAATGTTCGAATTTTTTAAAGCCGAAATCCTGTCGTGAAAATTTTCAACCTTTTTGAAGCCGAAATACTTCATGAAAATGTTCGACTTTTTTAAAGCCGAAATCCTGTAGTGAAAATTTTCAACTTTTTTGAAGCCGAAATACTTCATGAAAATTTTCAAATTTTTTGAATCCGAAATACTTCATGAAAATGTTCGACTTTTTTAAAGCCGAAATCCTGTCGTGAAAATTTTCAACTTTTTTGAAGCCGAAATCTTTTCATGAAAATTTTCAACTTTTTTGAAGCCGAAATCTTTTCATGAAAATTTTCAACTTCTTTGAAGCTGAAATACTTCATGAAAATGTTCGACTTTTTTAACGCAGAAATCCTGTCGTGAAAATGTTTGACTTTTTTAAAGCCGAAATCCTGTCGTGAAAATTTTCAACCTTTTTGAAGCCGAAATACTTCATGAAAATGTTCGACTTTTTTAAAGCCGAAATCCTGTCGTGAAAATTTTCAACTTTTTTGAAGCCGAAATCTTTTCATGAAAATTTTCAACTTTTTTGAAGCCGAAATCTTTTCATGAAAATTTTCAACTTCTTTGAAGCTGAAATACTTCATGAAAATGTTCGACTTTTTTAACGCAGAAATCCTGTCGTGAAAATGTTTGACTTTTTTAAAGCCGAAATCCTGTCGTGAAAATTTTCAACCTTTTTGAAGCCGAAATACTTCATGAAAATGTTCGACTTTTTTAAAGCCGAAATCCTGTAGTGAAAATTTTCAACTTTTTTGAAGCCGAAATACTTCATGAAAATTTTCAAATTTTTTGAATCCGAAATACTTCATGAAAATGTTCGACTTTTTTAAAGCCGAAATCCTGTCGTGAAAATTTTCAACTTTTTTGAAGCCGAAATCTTTTCATGAAAATTTTCAACTTTTTTGAAGCCGAAATCTTTTCATGAAAATTTTCAACTTTTTAGAAACTGAAATACTTCATGAAAATGTTCGACTTTTTTAACGCAGAAATCCTGTCGTGAAAATGTTTGACTTTTTTAAAGCCGAAATCCTGTCGTGAAAATTTTCAACTTTTTTGAATCCCAAATACTTCATGAAAATGTTCGACTTTTTTAACGCCGAAATCCTGTCGTGAAAATTTTCAACTCTTTTGAAGCCGAAATCTTCTCATGAAAATTTTCAACTTTTTTGAAGCCGAAATCTTTTCATGAAAATTTTCAACTTTTTTGAAGCTGAAATACTTCATGAAAATGTTCGACTTTTTTAAAGCCGAAATCCTGTCGTGAAAATTTTCAACTTTTTTGAAGTCGAAATCTTTTCATGAAAATTTTCAACTTTTTTGAAGCCGAAATCTTTTCATTAAAATTTTCAACTTTTTAGAAACTGAAATACTTCATGAAAATGTTCGACTTTTTTAAAGCCGAAATCCTGTCGTGATAATTTTCAACTTTTTTGAAGCCGAAATACTTCATGAAAATGTTCGAATCTTTTAAAGCCGAAATCCTGTCGTGAAAATTTTCAACCTTTTTGAAGCCGAAATACTTCATGAAAATGTTCGACTTTTTTAAAGCCGAAATCCTGTAGTGAAAATTTTCAACTTTTTTGAAGCCGAAATACTTCATGAAAATTTTTAAATTTTTTGAATCCGAAATACTTCATGAAAATGTTCGACTTTTTTAAAGCCGAAATCCTGTCGTGAAAATTTTCAACTTTTTTGAAGCCGAAATCTTTTCATGAAAATTTTCAACTTTTTTGAAGCCGAAATCTTTTCATGAAAATTTTCAACTTTTTAGAAACTGAAATACTTCATGAAAATGTTCGACTTTTTTAACGCAGAAATCCTGTCGTGAAAATGTTTGACTTTTTTAAAGCCGAAATCCTGTCGTGAAAATTTTCAACTTTTTTGAATCCCAAATACTTCATGAAAATGTTCGACTTTTTTAACGCCGAAATCCTGTCGTGAAAATTTTCAACTCTTTTGAAGCCGAAATCTTCTCATGAAAATTTTCAACTTTTTTGAAGCCGAAATCTTTTCATGAAAATTTTCAACTTTTTTGAAGCTGAAATACTTCATGAAAATGTTCGACTTTTTTAAAGCCGAAATCCTGTCGTGAAAATTTTCAACTTTTTTGAAGCCGAAATCTTTTCATGAAAATTTTCAACTTTTTTGAAGCCGAAATCTTTTCATTAAAATTTTCAACTTTTTAGAAACTGAAATACTTCATGAAAATGTTCGACTTTTTTAAAGCCGAAATCCTGTCGTGATAATTTTCAACTTTTTTGAAGCCGAAATACTTCATGAAAATGTTCGAATTTTTTAAAGCCGAAATCCTGTCGTGAAAATTTTCAACCTTTTTGAAGCCGAAATACTTCATGAAAATGTTCGACTTTTTTAAAGCCGAAATCCTGTAGTGAAAATTTTCAACTTTTTTGAAGCCGAAATACTTCATGAAAATTTTCAAATTTTTTGAATCCGAAATACTTCATGAAAATGTTCGACTTTTTTAAAGCCGAAATCCTGTCGTGAAAATTTTCAACTTTTTAGAAACTGAAATACTTCATGAAAATGTTCGACTTTTTTAACGCAGAAATCCTGTCGTGAAAATGTTTGACTTTTTTAAAGCCGAAATCCTGTCGTGAAAATTTTCAACTTTTTTGAATCCCAAATACTTCATGAAAATGTTCGACTTTTTTAAAGCCGAAATCCTGTCGTGAAAATTTTCAACTCTTTTGAAGCCGAAATCTTCTCATGAAAATTTTCAACTTTTTTGAAGCCGAAATCTTTTCATGAAAATTTTCAACTTTTTTGAAGCTGAAAAAATTCATGAAAATGTTCGACTTTTTTAAAGCCGAAATGCTGTCGTGAAAATTTTCAACTTTTTTGAAGCCGAAATCTTTTCATGAAAATTTTCAACTTTTTTGAAGCCGAAATCTTTTCATGAAAATTTTCAACTTCTTTGAAGCTGAAATACTTCATGAAAATGTTCGACTTTTTTAACGCAGAAATCCTGTCGTGAAAATGTTTGACTTTTTTAAAGCCGAAATCCTGTCGTGAAAATTTTCAACCTTTTTGAAGCCGAAATACTTCATGAAAATGTTCGACTTTTTTAAAGCCGAAATCCTGTAGTGAAAATTTTCAACTTTTTTGAAGCCGAAATACTTCATGAAAATTTTCAAATTTTTTGAATCCGAAATACTTCATGAAAATGTTCGACTTTTTTAAAGCCGAAATCCTGTCGTGAAAATTTTCAACTTTTTTGAAGCCGAAATCTTTTCATGAAAATTTTCAACTTTTTTGAAGCCGAAATCTTTTCATGAAAATTTTCAACTTCTTTGAAGCTGAAATACTTCATGAAAATGTTCGACTTTTTTAGCGCAGAAATCCTGTCGTGAAAATGTTTGACTTTTTTAAAGCCGAAATCCTGTCGTGAAAATTTTCAACCTTTTTGAAGCCGAAATACTTCATGAAAATGTTCGACTTTTTTAAATCCGAAATCCTGTAGTGAAAATTTTCAACTTTTTTGAAGCCGAAATCCTGTCGTGAAAATTTTCAACTTTTTTGAATCCCAAATACTTCATGAAAATGTTCGACTTTTTTAACGCCGAAATCCTGTCGTGAAAATTTTCAACTCTTTTGAAGCCGAAATCTTCTCATGAAAATTTTCAACTTTTTTGAAGCCGAAATCTTTTCATGAAAATTTTCAACTTTTTTGAAGCTGAAATACTTCATGAAAATGTTCGACTTTTTTAAAGCCGAAATCCTGTCGTGAAAATTTTCAACTTTTTTGAAGCCGAAATCTTTTCATGAAAATTTTCAACTTTTTTGAAGCCGAAATACTTCATGAAAATTTTCAAATTTTTTGAATCCGAAATACTTCATGAAAATGTTCGACTTTTTTAAAGCCGAAATCCTGTCGTGAAAATTTTCAACTTTTTTGAAGCCGAAATACTTCATGAAAATGTTCGACTTTTTTAAAGCCGAAATCCTGTCGTGAAAATTTTCAACTTTTTTGAAGCCGAAATACTTCATGAAAATGTTCGACTTTTTTAAAGCCGAAATCCTGTAGTGAAAATTTTCAACTTTTTTGAATCCCAAATACTTCATGAAAATGTTCGACTTTTTTAACGCCGAAATCCTGTCGTGAAAATTTTCAACTCTTTTGAAGCCGAAATCTTCTCATGAAAATTTTCAACTTTTTTGAAGCCGAAATCTTTTCATGAAAATTTTCAACTTTTTTGAAGCTGAAATACTTCATGAAAATGTTAGACTTTTTTAAAGCCGAAATCCTGTCGTGAAAATTTTCAACTTTTTTGAAGCCGAAATCTTTTCATGAAAATTTTCAACATTTTTGAAGCCGAAATCTTTTCATGAAAATTTTCAACTTCTTTGAAGCTGAAATACTTCATGAAAATGTTCGACTTTTTTAACGCAGAAATCCTGTCGTGAAAATGTTTGACTTTTTTAAAGCCGAAATCCTGTCGTGAAAATTTTCAACCTTTTTGAAGCCGAAATACTTAATGAAAATGTTCGACTTTTTTAAAGCCGAAATCCTGTAGTGAAAATTTTCAACTTTTTTGAAGCCGAAATACTTCATGAAAATTTTCAAATTTTTTGAATCCGAAATACTTCATGAAAATGTTCGACTTTTTTAAAGCCGAAATCCTGTCGTGAAAATTTTCAACTTTTTTGAAGCCGAAATCTTTTCATGAAAATTTTCAACTTTTTTGAAGCCGAAATCTTTTCATGAAAATTTTCAACTTTTTAGAAACTGAAATACTTCATGAAAATGTTCGACTTTTTTAACGCAGAAATCCTGTCGTGAAAATGTTTGACTTTTTTAAAGCCGAAATCCTGTCGTGAAAATTTTCAACTTTTTTGAATCCCAAATACTTCATGAAAATGTTCGACTTTTTTAACGCCGAAATCCTGTCGTGAAAATTTTCAACTCTTTTGAAGCCGAAATCTTCTCATGAAAATTTTCAACTTTTTTGAAGCCGAAATCTTTTCATGAAAATTTTCAACTTTTTTGAAGCTGAAATACTTCATGAAAATGTTCGACTTTTTTAAAGCCGAAATCCTGTCGTGAAAATTTTCAACTTTTTTGAAGCCGAAATCCTGTCGTGAAAATTTTCAACTTTTTTGAATCCCAAATACTTCATGAAAATGTTCGACTTTTTTAACGCCGAAATCCTGTCGTGAAAATTTTCAACTCTTTTGAAGCCGAAATCTTCTCATGAAAATTTTCAACTTTTTTGAAGCCGAAATCTTTTCATGAAAATTTTCAACTTTTTTGAAGCTGAAATACTTCATGAAAATGTTCGACTTTTTTAAAGCCGAAATCCTGTCGTGAAAATTTTCAACTTTTTTGAAGCCGAAATCTTTTCATGAAAATTTTCAACTTTTTTGAAGCCGAAATCTTTTCATGAAAATTTTCAACTTCTTTGAAGCTGAAATACTTCATGAAAATGTTCGACTTTTTTAACGCAGAAATCCTGTCGTGAAAATGTTTGACTTTTTTAAAGCCGAAATCCTGTCGTGAAAATTTTCAACCTTTTTGAAGCCGAAATACTTCATGAAAATGTTCGACTTTTTTAAAGCCGAAATCCTGTAGTGAAAATTTTCAACTTTTTTGAAGCCGAAATACTTCATGAAAATTTTCAAATTTTTTGAATCCGAAATACTTCATGAAAATTTTCGACTTTTTTAAAGCCGAAATCCTGTCGTGAAAATTTTCAACTTTTTTGAAGCCGAAATCTTTTCATGAAAATTTTCAACTTTTTTGAAGCCGAAATCTTTTCATGAAAATTTTCAACTTTTTAGAAACTGAAATACTTCATGAAAATGTTCGACTTTTTTAACGCAGAAATCCTGTCGTGAAAATGTTTGACTTTTTTAAAGCCGAAATCCTGTCGTGAAAATTTTCAACTTTTTTGAAGCCGAAATACTTCATGAAAATGTTCGACTTTTTTAAAGCCGAAATCCTGTCGTGAAAATTTTCAACCTTTTTGAAGCCGAAATACTTCATGAAAATGTTCGACTTTTTTAAAGCCGAAATCCTGTAGTGAAAATTTTCAACTTTTTTGAATCCCAAATACTTCATGAAAATGTTCGACATTTTTAACGCCGAAATCCTGTCGTGAAAATTTTCAACTCTTTTGAAGCCGAAATCTTCTCATGAAAATTTTCAACTTTTTTGAAGCCGAAATCTTTTCATGAAAATTTTCAACTTTTTTGAAGCTGAAATACTTCATGAAAATGTTAGACTTTTTTAAAGCCGAAATCCTGTCGTGAAAATTTTCAACTTTTTTGAAGCCGAAATCTTTTCATGAAAATTTTCAACATTTTTGAAGCCGAAATCTTTTCATGAAAATTTTCAACTTCTTTGAAGCTGAAATACTTCATGAAAATGTTCGACTTTTTTAACGCAGAAATCCTGTCGTGAAAATGTTTGACTTTTTTAAAGCCGAAATCCTGTCGTGAAAATTTTCAACCTTTTTGAAGCCGAAATACTTCATGAAAATGTTCGACTTTTTTAAAGCCGAAATCCTGTAGTGAAAATTTTCAACTTTTTTGAAGCCGAAATACTTCATGAAAATTTTCAAATTTTTTGAATCCGAAATACTTCATGAAAATGTTCGACTTTTTTAAAGCCGAAATCCTGTCGTGAAAATTTTCAACTTTTTTGAAGCCGAAATCTTTTCATGAAAATTTTCAACTTTTTTGAAGCCGAAATCTTTTCATGAAAATTTTCAACTTTTTAGAAACTGAAATACTTCATGAAAATGTTCGACTTTTTTAACGCAGAAATCCTGTCGTGAAAATGTTTGACTTTTTTAAAGCCGAAATCCTGTCGTGAAAATTTTCAACTTTTTTGAATCCCAAATACTTCATGAAAATGTTCGACTTTTTTAACGCCGAAATCCTGTCGTGAAAATTTTCAACTCTTTTGAAGCCGAAATCTTCTCATGAAAATTTTCAACTTTTTTGAAGCCGAAATCTTTTCATGAAAATTTTCAACTTTTTTGAAGCTGAAATACTTCATGAAAATGTTCGACTTTTTTAAAGCCGAAATCCTGTCGTGAAAATTTTCAACTTTTTTGAAGCCGAAATCTTTTCATGAAAATTTTCAACTTTTTTGAAGCCGAAATCTTTTCATGAAAATTTTCAACCTTTTTGAAGCCGAAATACTTCATGAAAATGTTCGACTTTTTTAAAGCCGAAATCCTGTAGTGAAAATTTTCAACTTTTTTGAATCCCAAATACTTCATGAAAATGTTCGACTTTTTTAACGCCGAAATCCTGTCGTGAAAATTTTCAACTCTTTTGAAGCCGAAATCTTCTCATGAAAATTTTCAACTTTTTTGAAGCCGAAATCTTTTCATGAAAATTTTCAACTTTTTTGAAGCTGAAATACTTCATGAAAATGTTAGACTTTTTTAAAGCCGAAATCCTGTCGTGAAAATTTTCAACTTTTTTGAAGCCGAAATCTTTTCATGAAAATTTTCAACATTTTTGAAGCCGAAATCTTTTCATGAAAATTTTCAACTTCTTTGAAGCTGAAATACTTCATGAAAATGTTCGACTTTTTTAACGCAGAAATCCTGTCGTGAAAATGTTTGACTTTTTTAAAGCCGAAATCCTGTCGTGAAAATTTTCAACCTTTTTGAAGCCGAAATACTTCATGAAAATGTTCGACTTTTTTAAAGCCGAAATCCTGTCGTGAAAATTTTCAACTCTTTTGAAGCCGAAATCTTCTCATGAAAATTTTCAACTTTTTTGAAGCCGAAATCTTTTCATGAAAATTTTCAACTTTTTTGAAGCTGAAATACTTCATGAAAATGTTCGACTTTTTTAAAGCCGAAATCCTGTCGTGAAAATTTTCAACTTTTTTGAAGCCGAAATCTTTTCATGAAAATTTTCAACTTTTTTGAAGCCGAAATCTTTTCATGAAAATTTTCAACTTCTTTGAAGCTGAAATACTTCATGAAAATGTTCGACTTTTTTAACGCAGAAATCCTGTCGTGAAAATGTTTGACTTTTTTAAAGCCGAAATCCTGTCGTGAAAATTTTCAACCTTTTTGAAGCCGAAATACTTCATGAAAATGTTCGACTTTTTTAAAGCCGAAATCCTGTAGTGAAAATTTTCAACTTTTTTGAAGCCGAAATACTTCATGAAAATTTTCAAATTTTTTGAATCCGAAATACTTCATGAAAATGTTCGACTTTTTTAAAGCCGAAATCCTGTCGTGAAAATTTTCAACTTTTTTGAAGCCGAAATCTTTTCATGAAAATTTTCAACTTTTTTGAAGCCGAAATCTTTTCATGAAAATTTTCAACTTTTTAGAAACTGAAATACTTCATGAAAATGTTCGACTTTTTTAACGCAGAAATCCTGTCGTGAAAATGTTTGACTTTTTTAAAGCCGAAATCCTGTCGTGAAAATTTTCAACTTTTTTGAAGCCGAAATACTTCATGAAAATGTTCGACTTTTTTAAAGCCGAAATCCTGTCGTGAAAATTTTCAACCTTTTTGAAGCCGAAATACTTCATGAAAATGTTCGACTTTTTTAAAGCCGAAATCCTGTAGTGAAAATTTTCAACTTTTTTGAATCCCAAATACTTCATGAAAATGTTCGACATTTTTAACGCCGAAATCCTGTCGTGAAAATTTTCAACTCTTTTGAAGCCGAAATCTTCTCATGAAAATTTTCAACTTTTTTGAAGCCGAAATCTTTTCATGAAAATTTTCAACTTTTTTGAAGCTGAAATACTTCATGAAAATGTTAGACTTTTTTAAAGCCGAAATCCTGTCGTGAAAATTTTCAACTTTTTTGAAGCCGAAATCTTTTCATGAAAATTTTCAACATTTTTGAAGCCGAAATCTTTTCATGAAAATTTTCAACTTCTTTGAAGCTGAAATACTTCATGAAAATGTTCGACTTTTTTAACGCAGAAATCCTGTCGTGAAAATGTTTGACTTTTTTAAAGCCGAAATCCTGTCGTGAAAATTTTCAACCTTTTTGAAGCCGAAATACTTCATGAAAATGTTCGACTTTTTTAAAGCCGAAATCCTGTAGTGAAAATTTTCAACTTTTTTGAAGCCGAAATACTTCATGAAAATTTTCAAATTTTTTGAATCCGAAATACTTCATGAAAATGTTCGACTTTTTTAAAGCCGAAATCCTGTCGTGAAAATTTTCAACTTTTTTGAAGCCGAAATCTTTTCATGAAAATTTTCAACTTTTTTGAAGCCGAAATCTTTTCATGAAAATTTTCAACTTTTTAGAAACTGAAATACTTCATGAAAATGTTCGACTTTTTTAACGCAGAAATCCTGTCGTGAAAATGTTTGACTTTTTTAAAGCCGAAATCCTGTCGTGAAAATTTTCAACTTTTTTGAATCCCAAATACTTCATGAAAATGTTCGACTTTTTTAACGCCGAAATCCTGTCGTGAAAATTTTCAACTCTTTTGAAGCCGAAATCTTCTCATGAAAATTTTCAACTTTTTTGAAGCCGAAATCTTTTCATGAAAATTTTCAACTTTTTTGAAGCTGAAATACTTCATGAAAATGTTCGACTTTTTTAAAGCCGAAATCCTGTCGTGAAAATTTTCAACTTTTTTGAAGCCGAAATCTTTTCATGAAAATTTTCAACTTTTTTGAAGCCGAAATCTTTTCATGAAAATTTTCAACCTTTTTGAAGCCGAAATACTTCATGAAAATGTTCGACTTTTTTAAAGCCGAAATCCTGTAGTGAAAATTTTCAACTTTTTTGAATCCCAAATACTTCATGAAAATGTTCGACTTTTTTAACGCCGAAATCCTGTCGTGAAAATTTTCAACTCTTTTGAAGCCGAAATCTTCTCATGAAAATTTTCAACTTTTTTGAAGCCGAAATCTTTTCATGAAAATTTTCAACTTTTTTGAAGCTGAAATACTTCATGAAAATGTTAGACTTTTTTAAAGCCGAAATCCTGTCGTGAAAATTTTCAACTTTTTTGAAGCCGAAATCTTTTCATGAAAATTTTCAACATTTTTGAAGCCGAAATCTTTTCATGAAAATTTTCAACTTCTTTGAAGCTGAAATACTTCATGAAAATGTTCGACTTTTTTAACGCAGAAATCCTGTCGTGAAAATGTTTGACTTTTTTAAAGCCGAAATCCTGTCGTGAAAATTTTCAACCTTTTTGAAGCCGAAATACTTCATGAAAATGTTCGACTTTTTTAAAGCCGAAATCCTGTAGTGAAAATTTTCAACTTTTTTGAAGCCGAAATACTTCATGAAAATTTTCAAATTTTTTGAATCCGAAATACTTCATGAAAATGTTCGACTTTTTTAAAGCCGAAATCCTGTCGTGAAAATTTTCAACTTTTTTGAAGCCGAAATCTTTTCATGAAAATTTTCAACTTTTTTGAAGCCGAAATCTTTTCATGAAAATTTTCAACTTTTTAGAAACTGAAATACTTCATGAAAATGTTCGACTTTTTTAACGCAGAAATCCTGTCGTGAAAATGTTTGACTTTTTTAAAGCCGAAATCCTGTCGTGAAAATTTTCAACTTTTTTGAATCCCAAATACTTCATGAAAATGTTCGACTTTTTTAACGCCGAAATCCTGTCGTGAAAATTTTCAACTCTTTTGAAGCCGAAATCTTCTCATGAAAATTTTCAACTTTTTTGAAGCCGAAATCTTTTCATGAAAATTTTCAACTTTTTTGAAGCTGAAATACTTCATGAAAATGTTCGACTTTTTTAAAGCCGAAATCCTGTCGTGAAAATTTTCAACTTTTTTGAAGCCGAAATCTTTTCATGAAAATTTTCAACTTTTTTGAAGCCGAAATCTTTTCATGAAAATTTTCAACTTCTTTGAAGCTGAAATACTTCATGAAAATGTTCGACTTTTTTAACGCAGAAATCCTGTCGTGAAAATGTTTGACTTTTTTAAAGCCGAAATCCTGTCGTGAAAATTTTCAACCTTTTTGAAGCCGAAATACTTCATGAAAATGTTCGACTTTTTTAAAGCCGAAATCCTGTAGTGAAAATTTTAAACTTTTTTGAAGCCGAATTTCTTCATGAATACTTTCAATTGACCCACCCCCCTCACGAAAAAGTTGAAAAAAGACGAAACACCCCCCCTTACAAAAAAGTTGAAAAAAGACGAAACACCCCCCCTCACGAAAAAGTTGAAAAAAGATGAAACACCTCCCCCTTACGAAAACTTTTTTGAAGCCGAATTTCTTCATGAAAATTTTCAACTTTTTTGAAGCCGAAATACTTCATGAAAATTTTAAACTTTTTTGAAGCCTTATTTCTTCATGAATATTTTCAACCTTTTTGAAGCCGAATTTCTTCATGAAAATTTTAAACTATTTTGAAGCCCAAATACTTCATGAAAATTTTAAACTTTTTTGAAGCCGAATTTCTTCATGAATACTTTCAATTGACCCACCCCCCTCACGAAAAAGTTGAAAAAAGACGAAACACCCCCCTCTCACGAAAAAGTTGAAAAAAGACGAAACACCCCCCCCCCTTACGAAAAAGTTGAAAAAAGACGAAACACCCCCCCCTTACGAAAAAGTTGAAAAAAGACGAAACACCCCCCCCCTTACGAAAAAGTTGAAAAAAGACGAAACACCCCCCCCTTGCGAAAACTTTTTTGAATCCGAATTTCTTCATGAAAATTTTCAACTTTTTTGAAGCCCAAATACTTCATGAAAATTTTCAACTTTTTTGAAGCCGAATTTCTTCTTGAAGACTTTCAATTGACCCACCCCCCTCACGAAAAAGTTGAAAAAAGACGAAACACCCCCTCTTACGAAAAAGTTGAAAAAAGACGAAACACCCCCCCCTCACGAAAAAGTTGAAAAAAGACGAAACACCCCCCTCTCACGAAAAAGTTGAAAAAAGACGAAACACCCCCCCTAACGAAAAAGTTTAAAAAAGACGAAACTCCCCCCCTTGCGAAAACTTTTTTGAAGCCGAATTTCATCATGAAAATTTTCAACTCTTTTGAAGCCGAAATCTTCTCATGAAAATTTTCAACTTTTTTGAAGCCGAAATCTTTTCATGAAAATTTTCAACTTTTTTGAAGCTGAAATACTTCATGAAAATGTTCGACTTTTTTAAAGCCGAAATCCTGTCGTGAAAATTTTCAACTTTTTTGAAGCCGAAATCTTTTCATGAAAATTTTCAACTTTTTTGAAGCCGAAATCTTTTCATGAAAATTTTCAACTTCTTTGAAGCTGAAATACTTCATGAAAATGTTCGACTTTTTTAACGCAGAAATCCTGTCGTGAAAATGTTTGACTTTTTTAAAGCCGAAATCCTGTCGTGAAAATTTTCAACCTTTTTGAAGCCGAAATACTTCATGAAAATGTTCGACTTTTTTAAAGCCGAAATCCTGTAGTGAAAATTTTAAACTTTTTTGAAGCCCAAATACTTCATGAAAATTTTCAACTTTTTTGAAGCCGAATTTCTTCATGAATACTTTCAATTGACCCACCCCCCTCACGAAAAAGTTGAAAAAAGACGAAACACCCCCCCTTACAAAAAAGTTGAAAAAAGACGAAACACCCCCCCTCACGAAAAAGTTGAAAAAAGATGAAACACCTCCCCCTTACGAAAACGTTTTTGAAGCCGAATTTCTTCATGAAAATTTTCAACTTTTTTGAAGCCGAAATACTTCATGAAAATTTTAAACTTTTTTGAAGCCTTATTTCTTCATGAATATTTTCAACCTTTTTGAAGCCGAATTTCTTCATGAAAATTTTAAACTATTTTGAAGCCCAAATACTTCATGAAAATTTTAAACTTTTTTGAAGCCGAATTTCTTCATGAATACTTTCAATTGACCCACCCCCCTCACGAAAAAGTTGAAAAAAGACGAAACACCCCCCTCTCACGAAAAAGTTGAAAAAAGACGAAACACCCCCCCCCTTACGAAAAAGTTGAAAAAAGACGAAACACCCCCCCCTTACGAAAAAGTTGAAAAAAGACGAAACACCCCCCCCCTTACGAAAAAGTTGAAAAAAGACGAAACACCCCCCCCTTGCGAAAACTTTTTTGAATCCGAATTTCTTCATGAAAATTTTCAACTTTTTTGAAGCCCAAATACTTCATGAAAATTTTCAACTTTTTTGAAGCCGAATTTCTTCTTGAAGACTTTCAATTGACCCACCCCCCTCACGAAAAAGTTGAAAAAAGACGAAACACCCCCTCTTACGAAAAAGTTGAAAAAAGACGAAACACCCCCCCCTCACGAAAAAGTTGAAAAAAGACGAAACACCCCCCTCTCACGAAAAAGTTGAAAAAAGACGAAACACCCCCCCTAACGAAAAAGTTTAAAAAAGACGAAACTCCCCCCCTTGCGAAAACTTTTTTGAAGCCGAATTTCATCATGAAAATTTTCAACTTTTTTGAAGCCCAAATACTTCATGAAAATTTTCAACTTTTTTGAAGCCGAATTTCTTCATGAATATTTTCAATTGACCCACCCCCCTCACAAAAAAGTTGAAAAAAGACGAAACACCCCCCTCTTACGAAAAAGTTGAAAAAAGACGAAACACCCCCCCCTTACGAAAAAGTTGAAAAAAGACGAAACACCCCCCCCTTGCGAAAACTTTTTTGAATCCGAATTTCTTCATGAAAATTTTCAACTTTTTTGAAGCCCAAATACTTCATGAAAATTTTCAACTTTTTTGAAGCCGAATTTCTTCATGAAGACTTTCAATTGACCCACCCCCCTCACGAAAAAGTTGAAAAAAGACGAAACACCCCCTCTTACGAAAAAGTTGAAAAAAGACGAAACACCCCCCTTTTACGAAAAAGTTGAAAAAAGACGAAACACCCCCCCCTTGCGAAAACTTTTTTGAAGCCGAATTACTTCATGAAAATTTTCAACTTTTTTTAAGCCCAATAACTTCATGAAAATTTTCAACTTTTTTGAAGCCGAATTTCTTCATGAATACTTTCAATTGACCCACCCCCCTCACGAAAAAGTTGAAAAAAGACGAAACACCCCCCCTTACGAAAAAGTTGAAAAAAGACGAAACACACCCCCTCACGAAAAAGTTGAAAAAAGATGAAACACCTCCCCCTTACGAAAACTTTTTTGAAGCCGAATTTCTTCATGAAAATTTTCAACTTTTTTGAAGCCGAAATACTTCATGAAAATTTTAAACTTTTTTGAAGCCGAATTTCTTCATGAATATTTTCAACCTTTTTGAAGCCGAATTTCTTCATGAAAATTTTAAACTATTTTGAAGCCCAAATACTTCATGAAAATTTTAAACTTTTTTGAAGCCGAATTTCTTCATGAATACTTTCAATTGACCCACCCCCCTCACGAAAAAGTTGAAAAAAGACGAAACACCCCCCTCTCACGAAAAAGTTGAAAAAAGACGAAACACCCCCCCCTTACGAAAAAGTTGAAAAAAGACGAAACACCCCCCCTTGCGAAAACTTTTTTGAATCCGAATTTCTTCATGAAAATTTTCAACTTTTTTGAAGCCCAAATACTTCATGAAAATTTTCAACTTTTTTGAAGCCGAATTTCTTCATGAAGACTTTCAATTGACCCACCCCCCTCACGAAAAAGTTGAAAAAAGACGAAACACCCCCCTCTTACGAAAAAGTTGAAAAAAGACGAAACACCCCCCCCTTACGAAAAAGTTGAAAAAAGACGAAACACCCCCCCCTTGCGAAAACTTTTTTGAAGCCGAATTACTTCATGAAAATTTTCAACTTTTTTTAAGCCCAATAACTTCATGAAAATTTTCAACTTTTTTTAAGCCGAATTTCTTCATGAATACTTTCAATTGACCCACCCCCCTCACGAAAAAGTTGAAAAAAGACGAAACACCCCCCCTTACGAAAAAGTTGAAAAAAGACGAAACACACCCCCTCACGAAAAAGTTGAAAAAAGATGAAACACCTCCCCCTTACGAAAACTTTTTTGAAGCCGAATTTCTTCATGAAAATTTTCAACTTTTTTGAAGCCGAAATACTTCATGAAAATTTTAAACTTTTTTGAAGCCGAATTTCTTCATGAATATTTTCAACCTTTTTGAAGCCGAATTTCTTCATGAAGACTTTCAATTGACCCACCCCCCTCACGAAAAAGTTGAAAAAAGACGAAACACCCCCCCTTACGAAAAAGTTGAAAAAAGACGAAACACCCCCCCCTTGCGAAAACTTTTTTGAAGCCGAATTTCTTCATGAATACTTTCAATTGACCTACCCCCCTCACGAAAAAGTTGAAAAAAGACGAAACACCCCCCCTTACGAAAAAGTTGAAAAAAGACGAAACACCCCCCCTCACGAAAAAGTTGAAAAAAGATGAAACACCTCCTTTTTTGAAGCCGAATTTCTTCATGAAAATTTTCAACTTTTTTGAAGCCGAAATACTTCATGAAAATTTTAAACTTTTTTGAAGCCGAATTGCTTCATGAATATTTTCAACCTTTTTGAATCCGAATTTCTTCATGAAAATTTTAAACTATTTTGAAGCCCAAATACTTCATGAAAATTTTCAACTTTTTTGAAGCCGAATTTCTTCATGAATACTTTCAATTGACCCACCCCCCTCACGAAAAAGTTGAAAAAAGACGAAACACCCCCCTCTCACGAAAAAGTTGAAAAATGACGAAACACCCCCCCCTTACGAAAAAGTTGAAAAAAGACGAAACACCCCCCCTTGCGAAAACTTTTTTGAAGCCGAATTTCATCATGAAAATTTTCAACTTTTTTGAAGCCCAAATACTTCATGAAAATTTTCAACTTTTTTGAAGCCGAATTTCTTCATGAATATTTTCAATTGACCCACCCCCCTCACGAAAAAGTTGAAAAAAGACGAAACACCCCCCTTACGAAAAAGTTGAAAAAAGACGAAACACCCCCCCCTTACGAAAAAGTTGAAAAAAGACGAAACACCCCCCCCTTACGAAAAAGTTGAAAAAAGACGAAACACCCCCCCCTTGCGAAAACTTTTTTGAATCCGAATTTCTTCATGAAAATTTTCAACTTTTTTGAAGCCCAAATACTTCATGAAAATTTTCAACTTTTTTGAAGCCGAATTTCTTCATGAAGACTTTCAATTGACCCACCCCCCTCACGAAAAAGTTGAAAAAAGACGAAACACCCCCTCTTACGAAAAAGTTGAAAAAAGACGAAACACCCCCCCCTTACGAAAAAGTTGAAAAAAGACGAAACACCCCCCCCTTGCGAAAACTTTTTTGAAGCCGAATTACTTCATGAAAATTTTCAACTTTTTTTAAGCCCAATAACTTCATGAAAATTTTCAACTTTTTTGAAGCCGAATTTCTTCATGAATACTTTCAATTGACCCACCCCCCTCACGAAAAAGTTGAAAAAAGACGAAACACCCCCCTTACGAAAAAGTTGAAAAAAGACGAAACACACCCCCTCACGAAAAAGTTGAAAAAAGATGAAACACCTCCCCCTTACGAAAACTTTTTTGAAGCCGAATTTCTTCATGAAAATTTTCAACTTTTTTGAAGCCGAAATACTTCATGAAAATTTTAAACTTTTTTGAAGCCGAATTTCTTCATGAATATTTTCAATTGACCCACCCCCCTCACGAAAAAGTTGAAAAAAGACGAAACACCCCCCCTTACGAAAAAGTTGAAAAAAGACGAAACACCCCCCCTCACGAAAAAGTTGAAAAAAGATGAAACACCTCCCCCTTACGAAAACTTTTTTGAAGCCGAATTTCTTCATGAAAATTTTCAACTTTTTTGAAGCCTAAATACTTCATGAAAATTTTAAACTTTTTTGAAGCCGAATTTCTTCATGAATATTTTCAACCTTTTTGAAGCCGAATTTCTTCATGAAAATTTTAAACTTTTTTGAAGCCCAAATACTTCATGAAAATTTTCAACTTTTTTGAAGCCGAATTTCTTCATGAATACTTTCAATTGACCCACCCCCCTCACGAAAAAGTTGAAAAAAGACGAAACACCCCCCCCTTACGAAAAAGTTGAAAAAAGACGAAACACCCCCCCCTTGCGAAAACTTTTTTGAAGCCGAATTTCTTCATGAAAATTTTCAACTTTTTTGAAGCCCAAATACTTCATGAAAATTTTCAACTTTTTTGAAGCCGAATTTCTTCATGAATATTTTCAATTGACCCACCCCCCTCACGAAAAAGTTGAAAAAAGACGAAACACCCCCCTCTTACGAAAAAGTTGAAAAAAGACGAAACACCCCCCCTTACGAAAAAGTTGAAAAAAGACGAAACACCCCCCCCCTTACGAAAAAGTTGAAAAAAGATGAAACACCTCCCCCTTACGAAAACTTTTTTGAAGCCGAATTTCTTCATGAAAATTTTCAACTTTTTTGAAGCCGAAATACTTCATGAAAATTTTAAACTTTTTTGAAGTCGAATTTCTTCATGAATATTTTCAACCTTTTTGAAGCCGAATTTCTTCATGAATATTTTCAACTTTTTTGAAGCCTAAATACTTCATGAAAATTTTCAACTTTTTTGAAGCCGAATTTCTTCATAAAGACTTTAAATTGACGTACCCCCCTCACGAAAAAGTTGAAAAAAGACGAAACACCCCCTCTTACGAAAAAGTTGAAAAAAGACGAAACACCCCCCCTTACGAAAAATTTGAAAAAAGACGAAACACCCCCCCCTTGCGAAAACTTTTTTGAATCCGAATTTCTTCATGAAAATTTTCAACTTTTTTGAAGCCCAAATACTTCATGAAAATTTTCAACTTTTTTGAAGCCGAATTTCTTCATGAAGACTTTCAATTGACCCACCCCCCTCACGAAAAAGTTGAAAAAAGACGAAACACCCCCTCTTACGAAAAAGTTGAAAAAAGACGAAACACCCCCCCCTTACGAAAAAGTTGAAAAAAGACGAAACACCCCCCCCTTGCGAAAACTTTTTTGAAGCCGAATTACTTCATGAAAATTTTCAACTTTTTTTAAGCCCAATAACTTCATGAAAATTTTCAACTTTTTTGAAGCCGAATTTCTTCATGAATACTTTCAATTGACCCACCCCCCTCACGAAAAAGTTGAAAAAAGACGAAACACCCCCCCTTACGAAAAAGTTGAAAAAAGACGAAACACACCCCCTCACGAAAAAGTTGAAAAAAGATGAAACACCTCCCCCTTACGAAAACTTTTTTGAAGCCGAATTTCTTCATGAAAATTTTCAACTTTTTTGAAGCCGAAATACTTCATGAAAATTTTAAACTTTTTTGAAGCCGAATTTCTTCATGAATATTTTCAACCTTTTTGAAGCCGAATTTCTTCATGAAAATTTTAAACTATTTTGAAGCCCAAATACTTCATGAAAATTTTCAACTTTTTTGAAGCCGAATTTCTTCATGAAGACTTTCAATTGACCCACCCCCCTCACGAAAAAGTTGAAAAAAGACGAAACACCCCCCTCTCACGAAAAAGTTGAAAAAAGACGAAACACCCCCCCCCTTACGAAAAAGTTGAAAAAAGACGAAACACCCCCCCCTTGCGAAAACTTTTTTGAAGCCGAATTTCTTCATGAAAATTTTCAACTTTTTTGAAGCCTAAATACTTCATGAAAATTTTCAACTTTTTTGAAGCCGAATTTCTTCATGAATATTTTCAATTGACCCACCCCCCTCACGAAAAAGTTGAAAAAAGACGAAACACCCCCCTCTTACGAAAAAGTTGAAAAAAGACGAAACACCCCCCCCTTACGAAAAAGTTGAAAAAAGACGAAACACCCCCCCTAACGAAAAAGTTGAAAAAATACGAAACAACCCCCCTTGCGAAAACTTTTTTGAATCCGAATTTCTTCATGAAAATTTTCAACTTTTTTGAAGCCCAAATACTTCATGAAAATTTTCAACTTTTTTGAAGCCGAATTTCTTCATGAAGACTTTCAATTGACCCATCCCCCTCACGAAAAAGTTGAAAAAAGACGAAACACCCCCTCTTACGAAAAAGTTGAAAAAAGACGAAACACCCCCCCCTTACGAAAAAGTTGAAAAAAGACGAAACACCCCCCCCTTGCGAAAACTTTTTTGAAGCCGAATTTCTTCATGAAAATTTTCAACTTTTTTGAAGCCGAATTTCTTCATGAATATTTTCAACTTTTTTGAAGCCGAATTTCTTCATGAATACTTTCAATTGACCCACCCCCCTCACGAAAAAGTTGAAAAAAGACGAAACACCCCCCCTTACGAAAAAGTTGAAAAAAGACGAAACACCCCCCCTCACGAAAAAGTTGAAAAAAGATGAAACACCTCCCCCTTACGAAAACTTTTTTGAAGCCGAATTTCTTCATGAAAATTTTCAACTTTTTTGAAGCCGAATTTCTTCATGAAAATTTTAAACTATTTTGAAGCCCAAATACTTCATGAAAATTTTCAACTTTTTTGAAGCCGAATTTCTTCATGAATACTTTCAATTGACCCACCCCCCTCACGAAAAAGTTGAAAAAAGACGAAACACCCCCCTCTCACGAAAAAGTTGAAAAAAGACGAAACACCCCCCCCTTACGAAAAAGTTGAAAAAAGACGAAACACCCCCCCTTGCGAAAACTTTTTTGAAGCCGAATTTCATCATGAAAATTTTCAACTTTTTTGAAGCCCAAATACTTCATGAAAATTTTCAACTTTTTTGAAGCCGAATTTCTTCATGAATATTTTCAATTGACGTACCCCACTCACGAAAAAGTTGAAAAAAGACGAAACACCCCCCTCTTACGAAAAAGTTGAAAAAAGACGAAACACCCCCCCCTTACGAAAAAGTTGAAAAAAGACGAAACACCCCCCCCTTACGAAAAAGTTGAAAAAAGACGAAACACCCCCCCCTTGCGAAAACTTTTTTGAATCCGAATTTCTTAATGAAAATTTTCAACTTTTTTGAAGCCCAAATACTTCATGAAAATTTTCAACTTTTTTGAAGCCGAATTTCTTCATGAATATTTTCAACCTTTTTGAAGCCGAATTTCTTCATGAAAATTTTAAACTATTTTGAAGCCCAAATACTTCATGAAAATTTTCAACTTTTTTGAAGCCGAATTTCTTCATGAATACTTTCAATTGACCCACCCCCCTCACGAAAAAGTTGAAAAAAGACGAAACACCCCCCTCTCACGAAAAAGTTGAAAAAAGACGAAACACCCCCCCCTTACGAAAAAGTTGAAAAAAGACGAAACACCCCCCCTTGCGAAAACTTTTTTGAATCCGAATTTCTTCATGAAAATTTTCAACTTTTTTGAAGCCCAAATACTTCATGAAAATTTTCAACTTTTTTGAAGCCGAATTTCTTCATGAAGACTTTCAATTGACCCACCCCCCTCACGAAAAAGTTGAAAAAAGACGAAACACCCCCCTCTTAAGAAAAAGTTGAAAAAAGACGAAACACCCCCCCTTACGAAAAAGTTGAAAAAAGACGAAACACCCCCCCCTTGCGAAAACTTTTTTGAAGCCGAATTACTTCATGAAAATTTTCAACTTTTTTTAAGCCCAATAACTTCATGAAAATTTTCAACTTTTTTTAAGCCGAATTTCTTCATGAATACTTTCAATTGACCCACCCCCCTCACGAAAAAGTTGAAAAAAGACGAAACACCCCCCCTTACGAAAAAGTTGAAAAAAGACGAAACACACCCCCTCACGAAAAAGTTGAAAAAAGATGAAACACCTCCCCCTTACGAAAACTTTTTTGAAGCCGAATTTCTTCATGAAAATTTTCAACTTTTTTGAAGCCGAAATACTTCATGAAAATTTTAAACTTTTTTGAAGTCGAATTTCTTCATGAATATTTTCAATTGACCCACCCCCCTCACGAAAAAGTTGAAAAAAGACGAAACCCCCCCTATTACGAAAAAGTTGAAAAAAGACGAAACACCCCCCCCTTACGAAAAAGTTGAAAAAAGACGAAACACCCCCCCCTTGCGAAAACTTTTTTGAAGCCGAATTTCTTCATGAAAATTTTCAACTTTTTTGAAGCCGAATTTCTTCATGAATATTTTCAACTTTTTTGAAGCCGAATTTCTTCATGAATACTTTCAATTGACCTACCCCCCTCACGAAAAAGTTGAAAAAAGACGAAACACCCCCCCTTACGAAAAAGTTGAAAAAAGACGAAACACCCCCCCTCACGAAAAAGTTGAAAAAAGATGAAACACCTCCCCCTTACGAAAACTTTTTTGAAGCCGAATTTCTTCATGAAAATTTTCAACTTTTTTGAAGCCGAAATACTTCATGAAAATTTTAAACTTTTTTGAAGCCGAATTTCTTCATGAATATTTTCAACCTTTTTGAAGCCGAATTTCTTCATGAAAATTTTAAACTATTTTGAAGCCCAAATACTTCATGAAAATTTTCAACTTTTTTGAAGCCGAATTTCTTCATGAATACTTTCAATTGACCCACCCCCCTCACGAAAAAGTTGAAAAAAGACGAAACACCCCCCTCTCACGAAAAAGTTGAAAAAAGACGAAACACCCCCCCCTTACGAAAAAGTTGAAAAAAGACGAAACACCCCCCCTTGCGAAAACTTTTTTGAATCCGAATTTCTTCATGAAAATTTTCAACTTTTTTGAAGCCCAAATACTTCATGAAAATTTTCAACTTTTTTGAAGCCGAATTTCTTCATGAAGACTTTCAATTGACCCACCCCCCTCACGAAAAAGTTGAAAAAAGACGAAACACCCCCCTCTTAAGAAAAAGTTGAAAAAAGACGAAACACCCCCCCTTACGAAAAAGTTGAAAAAAGACGAAACACCCCCCCCTTGCGAAAACTTTTTTGAAGCCGAATTACTTCATGAAAATTTTCAACTTTTTTTAAGCCCAATAACTTCATGAAAATTTTCAACTTTTTTTAAGCCGAATTTCTTCATGAATACTTTCAATTGACCCACCCCCCTCACGAAAAAGTTGAAAAAAGACGAAACACCCCCCCTTACGAAAAAGTTGAAAAAAGACGAAACACACCCCCTCACGAAAAAGTTGAAAAAAGATGAAACACCTCCCCCTTACGAAAACTTTTTTGAAGCCGAATTTCTTCATGAAAATTTTCAACTTTTTTGAAGCCGAAATACTTCATGAAAATTTTAAACTTTTTTGAAGTCGAATTTCTTCATGAATATTTTCAACCTTTTTGAAGCCGAATTTCTTCATGAAGACTTTCAATTGACCCACCCCCCTCACGAAAAAGTTGAAAAAAGACGAAACACCCCCCCTTACGAAAAAGTTGAAAAAAGACGAAACACCCCCCCCTTGCGAAAACTTTTTTGAAGCCGAATTTCTTCATGAATACTTTCAATTGACCTACCCCCCTCACGAAAAAGTTGAAAAAAGACGAAACACCCCCCCTTACGAAAAAGTTGAAAAAAGACGAAACACCCCCCCTCACGAAAAAGTTGAAAAAAGATGAAACACCTCCTTTTTTGAAGCCGAATTTCTTCATGAAAATTTTCAACTTTTTTGAAGCCGAAATACTTCATGAAAATTTTAAACTTTTTTGAAGCCGAATTGCTTCATGAATATTTTCAACCTTTTTGAATCCGAATTTCTTCATGAAAATTTTAAACTATTTTGAAGCCCAAATACTTCATGAAAATTTTCAACTTTTTTGAAGCCGAATTTCTTCATGAATACTTTCAATTGACCCACCCCCCTCACGAAAAAGTTGAAAAAAGACGAAACACCCCCCTCTCACGAAAAAGTTGAAAAATGACGAAACACCCCCCCCTTACGAAAAAGTTGAAAAAAGACGAAACACCCCCCCTTGCGAAAACTTTTTTGAAGCCGAATTTCATCATGAAAATTTTCAACTTTTTTGAAGCCCAAATACTTCATGAAAATTTTCAACTTTTTTGAAGCCGAATTTCTTCATGAATATTTTCAATTGACCCACCCCCCTCACGAAAAAGTTGAAAAAAGACGAAACACCCCCCTTACGAAAAAGTTGAAAAAAGACGAAACACCCCCCCCTTACGAAAAAGTTGAAAAAAGACGAAACACCCCCCCCTTACGAAAAAGTTGAAAAAAGACGAAACACCCCCCCCTTGCGAAAACTTTTTTGAATCCGAATTTCTTCATGAAAATTTTCAACTTTTTTGAAGCCCAAATACTTCATGAAAATTTTCAACTTTTTTGAAGCCGAATTTCTTCATGAAGACTTTCAATTGACCCACCCCCCTCACGAAAAAGTTGAAAAAAGACGAAACACCCCCTCTTACGAAAAAGTTGAAAAAAGACGAAACACCCCCCCCTTACGAAAAAGTTGAAAAAAGACGAAACACCCCCCCCTTGCGAAAACTTTTTTGAAGCCGAATTACTTCATGAAAATTTTCAACTTTTTTTAAGCCCAATAACTTCATGAAAATTTTCAACTTTTTTGAAGCCGAATTTCTTCATGAATACTTTCAATTGACCCACCCCCCTCACGAAAAAGTTGAAAAAAGACGAAACACCCCCCTTACGAAAAAGTTGAAAAAAGACGAAACACACCCCCTCACGAAAAAGTTGAAAAAAGATGAAACACCTCCCCCTTACGAAAACTTTTTTGAAGCCGAATTTCTTCATGAAAATTTTCAACTTTTTTGAAGCCGAAATACTTCATGAAAATTTTAAACTTTTTTGAAGCCGAATTTCTTCATGAATATTTTCAATTGACCCACCCCCCTCACGAAAAAGTTGAAAAAAGACGAAACACCCCCCCTTACGAAAAAGTTGAAAAAAGACGAAACACCCCCCCTCACGAAAAAGTTGAAAAAAGATGAAACACCTCCCCCTTACGAAAACTTTTTTGAAGCCGAATTTCTTCATGAAAATTTTCAACTTTTTTGAAGCCTAAATACTTCATGAAAATTTTAAACTTTTTTGAAGCCGAATTTCTTCATGAATATTTTCAACCTTTTTGAAGCCGAATTTCTTCATGAAAATTTTAAACTTTTTTGAAGCCCAAATACTTCATGAAAATTTTCAACTTTTTTGAAGCCGAATTTCTTCATGAATACTTTCAATTGACCCACCCCCCTCACGAAAAAGTTGAAAAAAGACGAAACACCCCCCCCTTACGAAAAAGTTGAAAAAAGACGAAACACCCCCCCCTTGCGAAAACTTTTTTGAAGCCGAATTTCTTCATGAAAATTTTAAACTTTTTTGAAGCCGAATTTCTTCATGAATATTTTCAACCTTTTTGAAGCCGAATTTCTTCATGAAGACTTTCAATTGACCCACCCCCCTCACGAAAAAGTTGAAAAAAGACGAAACATCCCCCTTACGAAAAAGTTGAAAAAAGACGAAACACCCCCCCCTTGCGAAAACTTTTTTGAAGCCGAATTTCTTCATGAATACTTTCAATTGACCTACCCCCCTCACGAAAAAGTTGAAAAAAGACGAAACACCCCCCCTTACGAAAAAGTTGAAAAAAGACGAAACACCCCCCCTCACGAAAAAGTTGAAAAAAGATGAAACACCTCCTTTTTTGAAGCCGAATTTCTTCATGAAAATTTTCAACTTTTTTGAAGCCGAAATACTTCATGAAAATTTTAAACTTTTTTGAAGCCGAATTGCTTCATGAATATTTTCAACCTTTTTGAATCCGAATTTCTTCATGAAAATTTTAAACTATTTTGAAGCCCAAATACTTCATGAAAATTTTCAACTTTTTTGAAGCCGAATTTCTTCATGAATACTTTCAATTGACCCACCCCCCTCACGAAAAAGTTGAAAAAAGACGAAACACCCCCCTCTCACGAAAAAGTTGAAAAATGACGAAACACCCCCCCCTTACGAAAAAGTTGAAAAAAGACGAAACACCCCCCCTTGCGAAAACTTTTTTGAAGCCGAATTTCATCATGAAAATTTTCAACTTTTTTGAAGCCCAAATACTTCATGAAAATTTTCAACTTTTTTGAAGCCGAATTTCTTCATGAATATTTTCAATTGACCCACCCCCCTCACGAAAAAGTTGAAAAAAGACGAAACACCCCCCTTACGAAAAAGTTGAAAAAAGACGAAACACCCCCCCCTTACGAAAAAGTTGAAAAAAGACGAAACACCCCCCCCTTACGAAAAAGTTGAAAAAAGACGAAACACCCCCCCCTTGCGAAAACTTTTTTGAATCCGAATTTCTTCATGAAAATTTTCAACTTTTTTGAAGCCCAAATACTTCATGAAAATTTTCAACTTTTTTGAAGCCGAATTTCTTCATGAAGACTTTCAATTGACCCACCCCCCTCACGAAAAAGTTGAAAAAAGACGAAACACCCCCTCTTACGAAAAAGTTGAAAAAAGACGAAACACCCCCCCCTTACGAAAAAGTTGAAAAAAGACGAAACACCCCCCCCTTGCGAAAACTTTTTTGAAGCCGAATTACTTCATGAAAATTTTCAACTTTTTTTAAGCCCAATAACTTCATGAAAATTTTCAACTTTTTTGAAGCCGAATTTCTTCATGAATACTTTCAATTGACCCACCCCCCTCACGAAAAAGTTGAAAAAAGACGAAACACCCCCCTTACGAAAAAGTTGAAAAAAGACGAAACACACCCCCTCACGAAAAAGTTGAAAAAAGATGAAACACCTCCCCCTTACGAAAACTTTTTTGAAGCCGAATTTCTTCATGAAAATTTTCAACTTTTTTGAAGCCGAAATACTTCATGAAAATTTTAAACTTTTTTGAAGCCGAATTTCTTCATGAATATTTTCAATTGACCCACCCCCCTCACGAAAAAGTTGAAAAAAGACGAAACACCCCCCCTTACGAAAAAGTTGAAAAAAGACGAAACACCCCCCCTCACGAAAAAGTTGAAAAAAGATGAAACACCTCCCCCTTACGAAAACTTTTTTGAAGCCGAATTTCTTCATGAAAATTTTCAACTTTTTTGAAGCCTAAATACTTCATGAAAATTTTAAACTTTTTTGAAGCCGAATTTCTTCATGAATATTTTCAACCTTTTTGAAGCCGAATTTCTTCATGAAAATTTTAAACTTTTTTGAAGCCCAAATACTTCATGAAAATTTTCAACTTTTTTGAAGCCGAATTTCTTCATGAATACTTTCAATTGACCCACCCCCCTCACGAAAAAGTTGAAAAAAGACGAAACACCCCCCCCTTACGAAAAAGTTGAAAAAAGACGAAAAACCCCCCCCTTGCGAAAACTTTTTTGAAGCCGAATTTCTTCATGAAAATTTTCAACTTTTTTGAAGCCCAAATACTTCATGAAAATTTTCAACTTTTTTGAAGCCGAATTTCTTCATGAATATTTTCAATTGACCGACCCCCCTCACGAAAAAGTTGAAAAAAGACGAAACACCCCCCTCTTACGAAAAAGTTGAAAAAAGACGAAACACCCCCCCTTACGAAAAAGTTGAAAAAAGACGAAACACCCCCCCCTTACGAAAAAGTTGAAAAAAGATGAAACACCTCCCCCTTACGAAAACTTTTTTGAAGCCGAATTTCTTCATGAAAATTTTCAACTTTTTTGAAGCCGAAATACTTCATGAAAATTTTAAACTTTTTTGAAGCCGAATTTCTTCATGAATATTTTCAACCTTTTTGAAGCCGAATTTCTTCATGAATATTTTCAACTTTTTTGAAGCCTAAATACTTCATGAAAATTTTCAACTTTTTTGAAGCCGAATTTCTTCATAAAGACTTTAAATTGACCCACCCCCCTCACGAAAAAGTTGAAAAAAGACGAAACACCCCCTCTTACGAAAAAGTTGAAAAAAGACGAAACACCCCCCCCTTGCGAAAACTTTTTTGAAGCCGAATTACTTCATGAAAATTTTCAACTTTTTTGAAGCCCAAATACTTCATGAAAATTTTCAACTTTTTTGAAGCCGAATTTCTTCATGAATATTTTCAATTGACCCACCCCCCTCACGAAAAAGTTGAAAAAAGACGAAACACCCCCCCTTACGAAAAAGTTGAAAAAAGACGAAACACCCCCCCTCACGAAAAAGTTGAAAAAAGATGAAACACCTCCCCCTTACGAAAACTTTTTTGAAGCCGAATTTCTTCATGAAAATTTTCAACTTTTTTGAAGCCTAAATACTTCATGAAAATTTTAAACTTTTTTGAAGCCGAATTTCTTCATGAATATTTTCAACCTTTTTGAAGCCGAATTTCTTCATGAAAATTTTAAACTTTTTTGAAGCCCAAATACTTCATGAAAATTTTCAACTTTTTTGAAGCCGAATTTCTTCATGAATACTTTCAATTGACCCACCCCCTCACGAAAAAGTTGAAAAAAGACGAAACACCCCCCCCTTACGAAAAAGTTGAAAAAAGACGAAACACCCCCCCCTTACGAAAAAGATGAAAGAAGACGAAACACCCCCCCCTTGCGAAAACTTTTTTGAATCCGAATTTCTTCATGAATACTTTCAATTGACCCACCCCCCTCACGAAAAAGTTGAAAAAAGACGAAACACCCCCCCCTTACGAAAAAGTTGAAAAAAGACGAAACACCCCCCCTTACGAAAAAGTTGAAAAAAGACGAAACACCCCCCCTCACAAAAAAGTTGAAAAAAGACGAAACACCTCCCCCTTACGAAAACTTTTTTGAAGCCGAATTTCTTCATGAAAATTTTCAACTTTTTTGAAGCCTAAATACTTCATGAAAATGTTCAACTTTTTTGAAGCCGAATTTCTTCATGAATATTTTCAATTGACCCACCCCCCTCACGAAAAAGTTGAAAAAAGACGAAACACCCCCCTCTTACGAAAAAGTTGAAAAAAGACGAAACACCCCCCCCTTACGAAAAAGTTGAAAAAAGACGAAACACCCCCCCCTCACGAAAAAGTTGAAAAAAGACGAAACACCCCCCCCTTGCGAAAACGTTTTTGAATCCGAATTTCTTCATGAAGATTTTGAACTTTTTTGAAGCCCAAATACTTCATGAAAATTTTCAACTTTTTTGAAGCCGAATTTCTTCATGAATACTTTCAATTGACCCACCCCCTCACGAAAAAGTTGAAAAAAGACGAAACACCCCCCTCTTACGAAAAAGTTGAAAAAAGACGAAACACCCCCCCCTTACGAAAAAGTTGAAAAAAGACGAAACACCCCCTCTTACGAAAAAGTTGAAAAAAGACGAAACACCCCCCCTCACGAAAAATTTTAAAAAAGACGAAACACCTCCCCCTCACGAAAACTTTTTTGAAGCCGAATTTCTTCATGAAAATTTTCAACTTTTTTGAAGCCTAAATACTTCATGAAAATTTTCAACTTTTTTGAAGCCGAATTTCTTCATGAATATTTTCAATTGACCCACCCCCCTCACGAAAAAGTTGAAAGAAGACGAAACACCCACCTCTTACGAAAAAGTTGAAAAAAGACGAAACACCCCCCCCCTTACGAAAAAGTTGAAAAAAGACGAAACACCCCCCCCTTGCGAAAACTTTTTTGAATCCGAATTTCTTCATGAAAATTTTCAACTTTTTTGAAGCCCAAATACTTCATGAAAACTTTCAACTTTTTTGAAGCCGAATTTCTTCATGAAGACTTTCAATTGACCCACCCCCCTCACGAAAAAGTTGAAAACAGATGAAACACCCCCCCTTACGAAAAAGTTGAAAAAAGACGAAACACCCCCCCTCACGAAAAAGTTGAAAAAAGATGAAGCACCTCCCCCTTACGAAAACTTTTTTGAAGCCGAATTTCTTCATGAAAATTTTCAACTTTTTTGAAGCCGAAATACTTCATGAAAATTTTAAACTTTTTTGAAGCCGAATTTCTTCATGAATATTTTCAACCTTTTTGAAGCCGAATTTCTTCATGATAATTTTAAACTTTTTTGAAGCCCAAATACTTCATGAAAATTTTCAACTTTTTTGAAGCCGAATTTCTTCATGAATACTTTCAATTGACCCACCCCCCTCACGAAAAAGTTGAAAAAAGACGAAACACCCCCCTCTCACGAAAAAGTTGAAAAAAGACGAAACACCCTCCCTTGCGAAAACTTTTTTGAAGCCGAATTTCTTCATTAAAATTTTCAACTTTTTTGAAGCCTAAATACTTCATGAAAATTTTCAACTTTTTTGAAGCCGAATTTCTTCATGAATATTTTCAATTGACCCACCCCCCTCAGGAAAAAGTTGAAAAAAGACGAAACACCCCCCTCTTACGAAAAAGTTGAAAAAAGACGAAACACCCCCCCCTTAACGAAAAAGTTGAAAAAAGACGAAACACCTCCCCCTCACGAAAAAGTTGAAAAAAGACGAAACACCCCCCCCTTGCGAAAAATTTTTTGAATCCGAATTTCTTCATGAAAATTTTCAACTTTTTTGAAGCCCAAATACTTCATGAAAATTTTCAACTTTTTTGAAGCCGAATTTCTTCATGAATACTTTCAATTGACCCACCCCCCTCACGAAAAAGTTGAAAAAAGACGAAACACCCCCCCTTACGAAAAAGTTGAAAAAAGACGAAATACCCCCCCTCACGAAAAAGTTGAAAAAAGATGAAACACCTCCCCCTTACGAAAACTTTTTTGAAGCCGAATTTCTTCATGAAAATTTTCAACTTTTTTGAAGCCTAAATACTTCATGAAAATTTTCAACTTTTTTGAAGCCGAATTTCTTCATGAATATTTTCAATTGACCCACCCCCCTCACGAAAAAGTTGAAAAAAGACGAAACACCCCCCTCTTACGAAAAAGTTGAAAAAAGACGAAACACCCCCCCCTTAACGAAAAAGTTGAAAAAAGACGAAACACCTCCCCCTCACGAAAAAGTTGAAAAAAGACGAAACACCCCCCCCTTGCGAAAACTTTTTTGAATCCGAATTTCTTCATGAAAATTTTCAACTTTTTTGAAGCCCAAATACTTCATGAAAATTTTCAACTTTTTTGAAGCCGAATTTCTTCATGAATACTTTCAATTGACCCACCCCCCTCACGAAAAAGTTGAAAAAAGACGAAACACCCCCCTCTCACGAAAAAGTTGAAAAAAGACGAAACACCCTCCCTTGCGAAAACTTTTTTGAAGCCGAATTTCTTCATGAAAATTTTCAACTTTTTTGAAGCCTAAATACTTCATGAAAATTTTCAACTTTTTTGAAGCCGAATTTCTTCATGAATATTTTCAATTGACCCACCCCCCTCACGAAAAAGTTGAAAAAAGACGAAACACCCCCCTCTTACGAAAAAGTTGAAAAAAGACGAAACACCCCCCCCTTAACGAAAAAGTTGAAAAAAGACGAAACACCTCCCCCTCACGAAAAAGTTGAAAAAAGACGAAACACCCCCCCCTTGCGAAAACTTTTTTGAATCCGAATTTCTTCATGAAAATTTTCAACTTTTTTGAAGCCCAAATACTTCATGAAAATTTTAAACTTTTTTGAAGCCGAATTTCTTCATGAATACTTTCAATTGACCCACCCCCCTCACGAAAAAGTTGAAAAAAGACGAAACACCCCCCTCTTACGAAAAAGTTGAAAAAAGACGAAACACCCCCCCCTTACGAAAAAGTTGAAAAAAGACGAAACACCCCCCCCCTTGAGAAAACTTTTTTGAAGCCGAATTTCTTCATGAAAATTTTCAACTTTTTTGAAGCCCAAATACTTCATGAAAATTTTCAACTTTTTTGAAGCCGAATTTCTTCATGAAAATTTTAAACTTTTTTGAAGCCCAAATACTTCATGAAAATTTTCAACTTTTTTGAAGCCGAATTTCTTCATGAATATTTTCAACTTTTTTGAAGCCCATATACTTCCTGAAAATTTTCAACTTTTTTGAAGCCCAAATACTTCATGAAAATTTTCAATTGACCAACCCCCCCTCATGAAAAAGTTGAAAAAAGAGGAAACACCCCCCCTTACGAAAAAGTTGAAAAAAGACGAAACACCCCCCCTTGCGAAAACTTTTTTGAAGCCGAATTTCTTCATGAAAATTTTCAACTTTTTTGAAGCCCAAATACTTCATGAAAATTTTCATCTTTTTTGAAGCCGAATTTCTTCATGAAAATTTTAAACTTTTTTGAAGCCGAATTTCTTCATCAAAATTTAAAACATTTTTGAAGTCCAAATACTTCATGAAAATTTTAAACTTTTTTGAAGCCGAATTTCTTCATGAAAATTTAAAACATTTTTGAAGCCCAAATACTTCATGAAAATTTTCAACTTTTTTGAAGCCGAATTTCTTCATGAATATTTTCAATTGACCCACCCCCCCTCACGAAAAAGTTGAAAAAAGACGAAACACCCCCCTCTTACGAAAAAGTTGAAAAAAGACGAAAAACCCCCCCCTCGCGAAAACTTTTTTGAAGCCGAATTTCTTCATGAAAATTTTCAACTTTTTTGAAGCCGAATTTCTTCATGAATATTTTCAACTTTTTTGAAGCCCAAATACTTCATGAAAATTTTCAACTTTTTTGAAACCCAAATACTTCATGAAAATTTTCAACTTTTTTGAAGCCCAAATACTTCATGAAAACGTTCATCTTTTTTGAAGCCGAATTTCTTCATGAAAATTTAAAAAAATTTTGAAGCCCAAATACTTCATGAAAATTTTAAACTTTTTTGAAGCCGAATTTCTTCATGAATATTTTCAACTTTTTTGAAGCCCAAATACTTCATGAAAATTTTCAACTTTTTTGAAGCCCAAATACTTCATGAAAACGTTCAACTTTTTTGAAGCCGAATTTCTTCATGAAAATTTTCAACTTTTTTGAAGCCCAAATACTTCATGAAAATTTTCAACTTTTTTGAAGCCGAATTTCTTCATGAAAATTTTCAACTTTTTTGTAGCCGAATTTCTTCATGAATATTTTCAACTTTTTTGAAGCCCAAATACTTCAAGAAAATTTCAAACTTTTTTGAAGCCAAATTTCTTCATGAATATTTTCAATTGACCCACCCCCCCTCACGAAAAAGTTGAAAAAAGACGAAACACCCCCCTCTTACGAAAAAGTTGAAAAAGACGAAACACCCCCCCCCTTGCGAAAACTTTTTTGAAGCCGAATTTCTTCATGAAAATTTTCAACTTTTTTGAAGCCCAAATACTTCATGAAAATTTTCATCTTTTTTGAAGCCAAATTTCCTCATGAATATTTTCAACTTTTTTGAAGCCCAAATACTTCATGAAAATTTTCAACTTTTTTGAAGCCGAATTTCTTCATGAAAATTTTCAACTTTTTTGAAGCCCAAATACTTCATGAAAATTTTCATCTTTTTTGAACCCGAATTTCTTCATGAAAATTTTAAACTTTTTTGAAGCTGAATTTCTTCATGAAAATTTAAAACATTTTTGAAGCCCAAATACTTCATGAAAATTTTCAACTTTTTTGAAGCCCAAATACTTCATGAAAATTTTCAACTTTTTTGAAGCCGAATTTCTTCATGAAAATTTTCAACTTTTTTGAAGCCCAAATACTTCATGAAAATTTTCAACTTTTTTGAAGCCCAAATACTTCATGAAAACGTTCATCTTTTTTGAAGCCGAATTTCTTCATGAAAATTTTCAACTTTTTTGAAGCCCAAATACTTCATGAAAATTTTCATCTTTTTTGAACCCGAATTTCTTCATGAAAATTTTAAACTTTTTTGAAGCTGAATTTCTTCATGAAAATTTAAAACATTTTTGAAGCCCAAATACTTCATGAAAATTTTCAACTTTTTTGAAGCCCAAATACTTCATGAAAATGTTCATCTTTTTTGAACCCGAATTTCTTCATGAAAATTTTAAACTTTTTTGAAGCTGAATTTCTTCATGAAAATTTAAAACATTTTTGAAGCCCAAATACTTCATGAAAATTTTCAACTTTTTTGAAGCCCAAAAACTTCATGAAAATTTTCAACTTTTTTGAAGCCGAATTTCTTCATGAAAATTTTCAACTTTTTTGAAGCCCAAATACTTCATGAAAATTTTCAACTTTTTTGAAGCCCAAATACTTCATGAAAACGTTCATCTTTTTTGAAGCCGAATTTCTTCATGAAAATTTTCAACTTTTTTGAAGCCCAAATACTTCATGAAAATTTTCATCTTTTTTGAAGCCGAATTTCTTCATGAAAATTTTAAACTTTTTTGAAGCCGAATTTCTTCATGAAAATTTAAAACATTTTTGAAGCCCAAATACTTCATGAAAATTTTCAACCTTTTTGAAGCCGAATTTCTTCATGAAATTTTTAAACTTTTTTGAAGCCCAAATACTTCATGAAAATTTTCAACTTTTTTGAAGCCGAATTTCTTCATGAATATTTTCAATTGACCCACCCCCCCTCACGAAAAAGTTGAAAGAAGACGAAACACCCCCCTCTTACAAAAAAGGTGAAAAAAGACGAAACACCCCCCCCCTTGCGAAAACTTTTTTGAAGCCGAATTTCTTCATGAAAATTTTCAACTTTTTTGAAGCCCAAATACTTCATGAAAATTTTCATCTTTTTTGAAGCCAAATTTCTTCATGAATATTTTCAACTTTTTTGAAATCCAAATACTTCATGAAAATTTTCAACTTTTTTGAAGCCCAAATAATTCATGAAAACGTTCATCTTTTTTGAAGCCGAATTTCTTCATGAAAATTTTCAACTTTTTTGAAGCCCAAATACTTCATGAAAATTTTCAACTTTTTTGAAGCCGAATTTCTTCATGAAAATTTTCAACTTTTTTGTAGCCGAATTTCTTCATGAATATTTTCAACTTTTTTGAAGCCCAAATACTTAATGAAAATTTTAAACTTTTTTGAAGCCAAATTTCTTCATGAATATTTTCAATTGACCCACCCCCCCTCACGAAAAAGTTGAAAAAAGACGAAACACCCCCCTCTTACGAAAAAGTTGAAAAAAGACGAAACACCCCCCCCTTGCGAAAACTTTTTTGAAGCCGAATTTCTTAATGAAAATTTTCAACTTTTTTGAAGCCCAAATACTTCATGAAAATTTTCATCTTTTTTGAAGCCGAATTTCTTCATGAAAATTTGTAAATTTTTTGAAGCCGAATTTTTTCATGAAAATTTTCAACTTTTTTGAAGCCCAAATACTTCATGAAAATTTTCAACTTTTTTGAAGCCCAAATACTTCATGAAAATTTTCAACTTTTTTGAAGCCCAAATACTTCATGAAAATTTTCAACTTTTTTGAAGCCCAAATACTTCATGAAAACGTTCATCTTTTTTGAAGCCGAATTTCTTCATGAAAATTTTAAACTTTTTTGATGCCGAATTTCTTCATGAAAATTTAAAACATTTTTGAAGCCCAAATACTTCATGAAAATTTTCAACCTTTTTGAAGCCGAATTTCTTCATGAAATTTTTAAACTTTTTTGAAGCCCAAATACTTCATGAAAATTTTCAACTTTTTTGAAGCCGAATTTCTTCATGAATATTTTCAATTGACCCACCCCCCCTCACGAAAAAGTTGAAAGAAGACGAAACACCCCCCTCTTACGAAAAAGTTGAAAAAAGACGAAACACCCCCCCCCCTTGCGAAAACTTTTTTGAAGCCGAATTTCTTCATGAAAATTTTCAACTTTTTTGAAGCCCAAATACTTCATGAAAATTTTCATCTTTTTTGAAGCCAAATTTCTTCATGAATATTTTCAACTTTTTTGAAGCCCAAATACTTCATGAAAATTTTCAACTTTTTTGAAGCCCAAATACTTCATGAAAATTTTCAACTTTTTTGAAGCCCAAATACTTCATGAAAACGTTCATCTTTTTTGAAGCCGAATTTCTTCATGAAAATTTTCAACTTTTTTGAAGCCCAAATACTTCATGAAAATTTTCAACTTTTTTGAAGCCGAATTTCTGCATGAAAATTTTCAACTTTTTTGTAGCCGAATTTCTTCATGAATATTTTCAACTTTTTTGAAGCCCAAATACTTAATGAAAATTTTAAACTTTTTTGAAGCCAAATTTCTTCATGAATATTTTCAATTGACCCACCCCCCCTCACGAAAAAGTTGAAAAAAGACGAAACACCCCCCTCTTACGAAAAAGTTGAAAAAAGACGAAACACCCCCCCCTTGCGAAAACTTTTTTGAAGCCGAATTTCTTAATGAAAATTTTCAACTTTTTTGAAGCCCAAATACTTCATGAAAATTTTCATCTTTTTTGAAGCCGAATTTCTTCATGAAAATTTGTAAATTTTTTGAAGCCGAATTTTTTCATGAAAATTTTCAACTTTTTTGAAGCCCAAATACTTCATGAAAATTTTCAACTTTTTTGAAGCCCAAATACTTCATGAAAATTTTCAACTTTTTTGAAGCCCAAATACTTCATGAAAATTTTCAACTTTTTTGAAGCCTAATTTCTTCATGAAAATTTTAAACTTTTTTGAAGCCGAATTTCTTCATGAAAATTTAAAAAAATTTTCAAACCCAAATACTTCATGAAAATTTCCAACTTTTTTGAAGCCCAAATACTTCATGAAAATTTTCATCTTTTTTGAAGCCGAATTTCTTCATGAAAATTTCAAAAAATTTTGAAACCATATTTCTTCATGAAAATTTAAAACATTTTTGAAGCCCAAATACTTCATGAAAATTTTCAACTTTTTTGAAGCCGAATTTCTTCATGAATATTTTCAACTTTTTTAAGCCCAAATACTTCATGAAAATTTTCAACTTTTTTGAAGCCGAATTTCTTCATGAAAATTTTAAACTTTTTTAAAGCCCAAATACTTCATGAAAATTTTCAACTTTTTTGAAGCCGAATTTGTTCATGAATATTTTCAATTGACCCACCCCCTCACGAAAAATTTGAAAAAAGACGAAACAACCCCCCTTACGAAAAAGTTGAAAAAAGATGAAACACCCCCCCCCCTTGCGAAAAATTTTTTGAAGCCGAATTTCTTCATGAATATTTTCAATTGACCTACCCCCTCACGAAAAAGTTGAAAAAAGACGAAACACACCCCTCTTATGAAAAAGTTGAAAAAAGACGAAACACCCTTGCGAAAAGCAGAATTTCGTCATGAAAATTTTCAACTTTTTTGAAGCCCAAATTCTTCATGAAAATTTTCAACTTTTTTGAAGCCGAATTTCTTCATGAAAATTTAAAAAAAATTTCAAGCCCAAATACTTCATGAATATTTTCAACTTTTTTGAAGCCGAATTTCTTCATGAATATTTTCAACTTTTTGGAAGCCCAAATACTTCATGAAAATTTTCAACTTTTTTGAAGCCGAATTTCTTCATGAATATTTTCAATTGACCCACCCCCCCTCACGAAAAAGTTGAAAAAAGACGAAACACCCCCCCCTTACGAAAAAGTTGAAAAAAGACGAAACACCCTCCCCTTGCGAAAACTTTTTTGAAGCCGAATTTCTTCATGAAAATTTTCAACTTTTTTGAAGCCCAAATACTTCATGAAAATTTTCAACTTTTTTGAAGCCGAATTTCTTCATGAATATTTTCAACTTTTTTGAAGCCCAAATACTTCATGAAAATTTTCAACTTTTTTGAAGCCGAATTTCTTCATGAATATTTTCAATTGACCCACCCCCCCTCACGAAAAAGTTGAAAAAAGACGAAACAGCCCCCTCTTACGAAAAAGTTGAAAAAAGACGAAACACCCCCCCCTTGCGAAAACTTTTTTGAAGCCCAAATACTTCATGAAAATTTTCAACTTTTTTGAAGCCGAATTTCTTCATGAAGACTTTCAATTGACCCAACACCTCACGAAAAAGTTGAAAAAAGACGAAACACCCCCTCTTACGAAAAAGTTGAAAAAAGACGAAACACCCCCCCTTACGAAAAAGTTGAAAAAAGACGAAACACCCCCCCCTCACGGAAAAGTTGAAAAAAGACGAAACACCCCCCCCCTTACGAAAAAGTTGAAAAAAGACGAAACACCCCCCCCTTGCGAAAACTTTTTTGAATCCGAATTTCTTCATGAAAATTTTCAACTTTTTTGAAGCCCAAATACTTCATGAAAATTTTCAACTTTTTTAAAGCCGAATTTCTTCATGAATACTTTCAATTGACCCACCCCCCTCACGAAAAAGTTGAAAAAAGACGAAACACCCCCCCTTACGAAAAAGTTGAAAAAAGACGAAACACCCCCCCTCACGAAAAAGTTGAAAAAAGATGAAACACCTCCCCCTTACGAAAACTTTTTTGAAGCCGAATTTCTTCATGAAAATTTTCAACTTTTTTGAAGCCGAAATACTTCATGAAAATTTTAAACTTTTTTGAAGCCGAATTTCTTCATGAATATTTTCAACCTTTTTGAAGCCGAATTTCTTCATGAAAATTTTAAACTTTTTTGAAGCCCAAATACTTCATGAAAATTTTCAACTTTTTTGAAGCCGAATTTCTTCATGAATATTTTCAATTTACCCACCCCCCTCACAAAAAAGTTGAAAAAAGACGAAACACCCCCCTCTTACGAAAAAGTTGAAAAAAGACGAAACACCCCCCCCTTACGAAAAAGTTGAAAAAAGACAAAACACCCCCCCCTTACGAAAAAGTTGAAAAAAGACGAAACACCCCCCCTTGCGAAAACTTTTTTGAATCCGAATTTCTTCATGAAAATTTTCAACTTTTTTGAAGCCGAATTTCTTCATGAATACTTTCAATTGACCCACCCCCTCACGAAAAAGTTCAAAAAAGACGAAACACCCCCCCTTACGAAAAAGTTGAAAAAAGACGAAACACCCCCCCTCACGAAAAAGTTGAAAAAAGATGAAACACCTCCCCTTTACGAAAACTTTTTTGAAGCCGAATTTCTTCATGAAAATTTTCAACTTTTTTGAAGCCGAAATACTTCATGAAAATTTTAAACTTTTTTGAAGCCGAATTTCTTCATGAATATTTTCAACCTTTTTGAAGCCGAATTTCTTCATGAAAATTTTCAACTTTTTTGAAGCCCAAATACTTCATGAAAATTTTCAACTTTTTTGAAGCCGAATTTCTTCATGAATACTTTCAATTGACCCACCCCCCTCACGAAAAAGTTGAAAAAAGACGAAACACCCCCCCCTTACGAAAAAGTTGAAAAAAGACGAAACACCCCCCCCTTGCGAAAACTTTTTTGAAGCCGAATTTCTTCATGAAAATTTTCAACTTTTTTGAAGCCCAAATACTTCATGAAAATTTTCAACTTTTTTGAAGCCGAATTTCTTCATGAATATTTTCAATTGACCCACCCCCCTCACGAAAAAGTTGAAAAAAGACGAAACACCCCCCTCTTACGAAAAAGTTGAAAAAAGACGAAACACCCCCCCCTCACGAAAAAGTTGAAAAAATACGAAACACCCCCCCCTTACGAAAAAGTTGAAAAAAGACGAAACACCCCCCCCTATGGAAAACTTTTTTGAATCCGAATTTCTTCATGAAAATTTTCAACTTTTTTGAAGCCCAAATACTTCATGAAAATTTTAAACTTTTTTGAATCCGAATTTCTTCATGAATACTTTCAATTGACCCACCCCCCTCACGAAAAAGTTGAAAAAAGACGAAACACCCCCCCCTTACGAAAAAGTTGAAAAAAGACGAAACACCCCCCCCTTGCGAAAACTTTTTTGAATCCGAATTTCTTCATGAAAATTTTCAACTTTTTTGAAGCCCAAATACTTCAAGAAAATTTTCAACTTTTTTGAAGCCGAATTTCTTCATGAATACTTTCAATTGACCCACCCCCTCTTACGAAAAAGTTGAAAAAAGACGAAACACCCCCCCCTTACGAAAAAGTTGAAAAAAGACGAAACACCCCCCCTTACGAAAAAGTTGAAAAAAGACGAAACAACCCCCCTCACAAAAAAGTTGAAAAAAGACGAAACACCTCCCCCTTACGAAAACTTTTTTGAAGCCGAATTTCTTCATGAAAATTTTCAACTTTTTTGAAGCCTAAATACTTCATGAAAATTTTCAACTTTTTTGAAGCCGAATTTCTTCATGAATATTTTCAATTGACCCACCCCCCTCACGAAAAAGTTGAAAAAAGACGAAACACCCCCCTCTTACGAAAAAGTTGAAAAAAGACGAAACACCCCCCCCTTACGAAAAAGTTGAAAAAAGACGAAACACCCCCCCCTTACGAAAAAGTTGAAAAAAGACGAAACACCCCCCCCTTGCGAAAACTTTTTTGAATCCGAATTTCTTCATGAATACTTTCAATTGACCCACCCCCTCACGAAAAAGTTGAAAAAAGACGAAACACACCCCTCTTAAGAAAAAGTTGAAAAAAGACGAAACACCCCCCCTTACGAAAAAGTTGAAAAAAGACGAAACACCCCCCCTCACGAAAAATTTAAAAAAAGACGAAACACCTCCCCCTCACGAAAACTTTTTTGAAGCCGAATTTCTTCATGAAAATTTTCAACTTTTTTGAAGCCCAAATACTTCATGAAAATTTTCAACTTTTTTGAAGCCGAATTTCTTCATGAATATTTTCAATTGACCCACCCCCCTCACGAAAAAGTTGAAAAAAGACGAAACACCCCCCTCTTACGAAAAAGTTGAAAAAAGACGAAACACCACCCGTAACGAAAAAGTTGAAAAAAGACGAAACACCCCCCCCTTACGAAAAAGTTGAAAAAAGACGACACACCCCCCGTTGCGAAAACTTTTTTGAATCCAAATTTCTTCATGAAAATTTTCAACTTTTTTGAAGCCGAAATACTTCATGAAAATTTTTAACTTTTTTGAAGCCGAATTTCTTCATGAAAATTTTAAACTTTTTTGAAGCCCAAATACTTCATGAAAATTTTCAACTTTTTTTAAGCCCAATAGCTTCATGAAAATTTTCAACTTTTTTGAAGCCGAATTTCTTCATGAATACTTTCAATTGACCCACCCCCCTCACGAAAAAGTTGAAAAAAGACGAAACACCCCCCCTTACGAAAAAGTTGAAAAAAGACGAAACACCCCCCCTTACGAAAAAGTTGAAAAAAGACGAAACACCCCCCTCTTACGAAAAAGTTGAAAAAAGACGAAACACCTCCCCCTTACGAAAACTTTTTTGAAGCCGAATTTCTTCATGAAAATTTTCAACTTTTTTGAAGCCTAAATACTTCATGAAAATTTTCAACTTTTTTGAAGCCGAATTTCTTCATGAATATTTTCAATTGACCCACCCCCCTCACGAAAAAGTTGAAAAAAGACGAAACACCCCCCTCTTACGAAAAAGTTGAAAAAAGACGAAACACCCCCCCCTTACGAAAAAGTTGAAAAAAGACGAAACACCCCCCCTTACGAAAAAGTTGAAAAAAGACGAAACACCCCCCCTCACGAAAAATTTTAAAAAAGACGAAACACCTCCCCCTCACGAAAACTTTTTTGAAGCCGAATTTCTTCATGAAAATTTTCAACTTTTTTGAAACCTAAATACTTCATGAAAATTTTCAACTTTTTTGAAGCCGAATTTCTTTATGAATATTTTCAATTGACCCACCCCCCTCACGAAAAAGTTGAAAAAAGACGAAACACCCCCCTCTTACGAAAAAGTTGAAAAAAGACGAAACACCCCCCCCTTGCGAAAACTTTTTTGAAGCCGAATTACTTCATGAAAATTTTCAACTTTTTTTAAGCCCAATAACTTCATGAAAATTTTCAACTTTTTTGAAGCCGAATTTCTTCATGAATATTTTCAATCTTTTTGAAGCCGAATTTCTTCATGAAAATTTTCAACTTTTTTGAACCCCAAATACTTCATGAAAATTTTCAACTTTTTTGAAGCCGAATTTCTTCATGAATACTTTCAATTGACCCACCCCCCTCACGAAAAAGTTGAAAAAAGACGAAACACCCCCCCCTTACGAAAAAGTTGAAAAAAGACGAAACACCCCCCCTTACGAAAAAGTTGAAAAAAGACGAAACACCCCCCCTCACAAAAAAGTTGAAAAAAGACGAAACACCTCCCCCTTACGAAAACTTTTTTGAAGCCGAATTTCTTCATGAAAATTTTCAACTTTTTTGAAGCCTAAATACTTCATGAAAATTTTCAACTTTTTTGAAGCCGAATTTCTTCATGAATATTTTCAATTGACCCACCCCCCTCACGAAAAAGTTGAAAAAAGACGAAACACCCCCCTCTTACGAAAAAGTTGAAAAAAGACGAAACACCCCCCCCTTACGAAAAAGTTGAAAAAAGACGAAACACCCCCCCCTTACGAAAAAGTTGAAAAAAGACAAAACACCCCCCCCTTGCGAAAACTTTTTTGAATCCGAATTTCTTCATGAAAATTTTCAACTTTTTTGAAGCCCAAATACTTCATGAAAATTTTCAACTTTTTTGAAGCCGAATTTCTTCATGAATACTTTCAATTGACCCACCCCCTCACGAAAAAGTTGAAAAAAGACGAAACACCCCCCTCTTACGAAAAAGTTGAAAAAAGACGAAACACCCCCCCTTACGAAAAAGTTGAAAAAAGACGAAACACCCCCCCTCACGAAAAAGTTGAAAAAAGATGAAACACCTCCCCCTTACGAAAACTTTTTTGAAGCCGAATTTCTTCATGAAAATTTTCAACTTTTTTGAAGCCGAAATACTTCATGAAAATTTTTAACTTTTTTGAAGCCGAATTTCTTCATGAATATTTTCAACCTTTTTGAAGCGGAATTTCTTCATGAAAATTTTAAACTTTTTTGAAGCCCAAATACTTCATGAAAATTTTCAACTTTTTTGAAGCCGAATTTCTTCATGAATACTTTCAATTGACCCACCCCCCTCACGAAAAAGTTGAAAAAAGACGAAACACCCCCCTCTCACGAAAAAGTTGAAAAAAGACGAAACACCCCCCCCCTTACGAAAAAGTTGAAAAAAGACGAAACACCCCCCCTTGCGAAAACTTTTTTGAAGCCGAATTTCTTCATGAAAATTTTCAACTTTTTTGTAGCCTAAATACTTCATGAAAATTTTCAACTTTTTTGAAGCCGAATTTCTTCATGAATATTTTCAATTGACCCACCCCCCTCAAGAAAAAGTTGAAAAAAGACGAAACACCCCCCCTTACGAAAAAGTTGAAAAAAGACGAAACACCCCCCCCTTACGAAAAAGTTGAAAAAAGACGACACACCCCCCCTTGCGAAAACTTTTTTGAATCCAAATTTCTTCATGAAAATTTTCAACTTTTTTGAAGCCGAATTTCTTCATGAATACTTTCAATTGACCCACCCCCCTCACGAAAAAGTTGAAAAAAGACGAAACACCCCCCTCTCACGAAAAAGTTGAAAAAAGACGAAACACCCCCCCCCTTACGAAAAAGTTGAAAAAAGACGAAACACCCCCCCTTGCGAAAACTTTTTTGAAGCCGAATTTCTTCATGAAAATTTTCAACTTTTTTGTAGCCTAAATACTTCATGAAAATTTTCAACTTTTTTGAAGCCGAATTTCTTCATGAATATTTTCAATTGACCCACCCCCCTCACGAAAAAGTTGAAAAAAGACGAAACACCCCCCCTTACGAAAAAGTTGAAAAAAGACGAAACACCCCCCCCTTACGAAAAAGTTGAAAAAAGACGACACACCCCCCCTTGCGAAAACTTTTTTGAATCCAAATTTCTTCATGAAAATTTTCAACTTTTTTGAAGCCGAATTTCTTCATGAATACTTTCAATTGACCCACCCCCCTCACGAAAAAGTTGAAAAAAGACGAAACACCCCCCTCTCACGAAAAAGTTGAAAAAAGACGAAACACCCCCCCCCTTACGAAAAAGTTGAAAAAAGACGAAACACCCCCCCTTGCGAAAACTTTTTTGAAGCCGAATTTCTTCATGAAAATTTTCAACTTTTTTGTAGCCTAAATACTTCATGAAAATTTTCAACTTTTTTGAAGCCGAATTTCTTCATGAATATTTTCAATTGACCCACCCCCCTCACGAAAAAGTTGAAAAAAGACGAAACACCCCCCTCTTACGAAAAAGTTGAAAAAAGACGAAACACCCCCCCTTACGAAAAAGTTGAAAAAAGACGACACACCCCCCCTTGCGAAAACTTTTTTGAATCCAAATTTCTTCATGAAAATTTTCAACTTTTTTGAAGCCGAATTTCTTCATGAATATTTTCAACCTTATTGAAGCCGAATTTCTTCATGAAAATTTTAAACTTTTTTGAAGCCCAAATACTTCATGAAAATTTTCAACTTTTTTGAAGCCGAATTTCTTCATGAATACTTTCAATTGACCCACCCCCCTCACGAAAAAGTTGAAAAAAGACGAAACACCCCCCTCTCACGAAAAAGTTGAAAAAAGACGAAACACCCCCCCCCTTACGAAAAAGTTGAAAAAAGACGAAACACCCCCCCTTGCGAAAACTTTTTTGAAGCCGAATTTCTTCATGAAAATTTTCAACTTTTTTGTAGCCTAAATACTTCATGAAAATGTTCAACTTTTTTGAAGCCGAATTTCTTCATGAATATTTTCAATTGACCCACCCCCCTCACGAAAAAGTTGAAAAAAGACGAAACACCCCCCTCTTACGAAAAAGTTGAAAAAAGACGAAACACCCCCCCCTTACGAAAAAGTTGAAAAAAGACGAAACACCCCCCCCTTACGAAAAAGTTGAAAAAAGACGACACACCCCCCCCCTTGCGAAAACTTTTTTGAATCCGAATTTCTTCATGAATACTTTCAATTGACCCACCCCCCTCACGAAAAAGTTGAAAAAAGACGAAACACCCCCCCTTACGAAAAAGTTGAAAAAAGACGAAACACCCCCCCTCACGAAAAAGTTGAAAAAAGATGAAACACCTCCCCCTTACGAAAACTTTTTTGAAGCCGAATTTCTTCATGAAAATTTTCAACTTTTTTGAAGCCGAAATACTTCATGAAAATTTTAAACTTTTTTGAAGCCGAATTTCTTCATGAATACTTTCAATTGACCCACCCCCCTCACGAAAAAGTTGAAAAAAGACGAAACACCCCCCTCTCACGAAAAAGTTGAAAAAAGACGAAACACCCCCCCCCTTACGAAAAAGTTGAAAAAAGACGAAACACCCCCCCTTGCGAAAACTTTTTTGAAGCCGAATTTCTTCATGAAAATTTTCAACTTTTTTGTAGCCTAAATACTTCATGAAAATGTTCAACTTTTTTGAAGCCGAATTTCTTCATGAATATTTTCAATTGACCCACCCCCCTCACGAAAAAGTTGAAAAAAGACGAAACACCCCCCTCTTACGAAAAAGTTGAAAAAAGACGAAACACCCCCCCCTTACGAAAAAGTTGAAAAAAGACGAAACACCCCCCCCTTACGAAAAAGTTGAAAAAAGACGACACACCCCCCCCCTTGCGAAAACTTTTTTGAATCCGAATTTCTTCATGAATACTTTCAATTGACCCACCCCCCTCACGAAAAAGTTGAAAAAAGACGAAACACCCCCCCTTACGAAAAAGTTGAAAAAAGACGAAACACCCCCCCTCACGAAAAAGTTGAAAAAAGATGAAACACCTCCCCCTTACGAAAACTTTTTTGAAGCCGAATTTCTTCATGAAAATTTTCAACTTTTTTGAAGCCGAAATACTTCATGAAAATTTTAAACTTTTTTGAAGCCGAATTTCTTCATGAATATTTTCAACCTTTTTGAAGCCGAATTTCTTCATGAAAATTTTCAACTTTTTTGAAGCCCAAATACTTCATGAAAATTTTCAACTTTTTTGAAGCCGAATTTCTTCATGAATATTTTCAATTGACCCACCCCCCCTCACGAAAAAGTTGAAAAAAGACGAAACACCCCCCTCTTACGAAAAAGTTGAAAAAAGACGAAACACCTCCCCCTTACGAAAAAGTTGAAAAAAGACGAAACACCCCCCCCTTACGAAAAAGTTGAAAAAAGACGAAACACCCCCCCCTCGCGAAAACTTTTTTGAAGCCGAATTTCTTCATGAAAATTTTCAACTTTTTTGAAGCCCAAATACTTCATGAAAATTTTCAACTTTTTTGAAGCCGAATTTCTTCATGAATACTTTCAATTGACCCACCCCCCTCATGAAAAATTTGAAAAAAGACGAAACACCCCCCTCTTACGAAAAAGTTGAAAAAAGACGAAACATCCCCCCTTTGCGAAAACTTTTTTGAAGCCGAATTTCTTCATGAAAATTTTCAACTTTTTTGAAGCCGAATTTCTTCATGAATATTTTCAACTTTTTTGAAGCCCAAATACTTCATGAAAATTTTCAACTTTTTTGAAGCCGAATTTCTTCATGAATACTTTCAATTGACCCACCCCCCTCATGAAAAATTTGAAAAAAGACGAAACACCCCCCCTCACGAAAAAGTTGAAAAAAGATGAAACACCTCCCCCTTACGAAAACTTTTTTGAAGCCGAATTTCTTCATGAAAATTTTCAACTTTTTTGAAGCCGAAATACTTCATGAAAATTTTAAACTTTTTTGAAGCCGAATTTCTTCATGAATATTTTCAACCTTTTTGAAGCCGAATTTCTTCATGAAAATTTTCAACTTTTTTGAAGCCCAAATACTTCATGAAAATTTTCAACTTTTTTGAAGCCGAATTTCTTCATGAATATTTTCAATTGACCCACCCCCCCCTCACAAAAAAGTTGAAAAAAGACGAAACACCCCCCTCTTACGAAAAAGTTGAAAAAAGACGAAACACCTCCCCCTTACGAAAAAGTTGAAAAAAGACGAAACACCCCCCCCTTACGAAAAAGTTGAAAAAAGACGAAACACCCCCCCCTCGCGAAAACTTTTTTGAAGCCGAATTTCTTCATGAAAATTTTCAACTTTTTTGAAGCCCAAATACTTCATGAAAATTTTCAACTTTTTTGAAGCCGAATTTCTTCATGAATACTTTCAATTGACCCACCCCCCTCATGAAAAATTTGAAAAAAGACGAAACACCCCCCTCTTACGAAAAAGTTGAAAAAAGACGAAACATCCCCCCTTTGCGAAAACTTTTTTGAAGCCGAATTTCTTCATGAAAATTTTCAACTTTTTTGAAGCCGAATTTCTTCATGAATATTTTCAACTTTTTTGAAGCCCAAATACTTCATGAAAATTTTCAACTTTTTTGAAGCCCAAATACTTCATGAAAATTTTCAACTTTTTTGAAGCCCAAATACTTCATGAAAACGTTCATCTTTTTTGAAGCCGAATTTTTTCATGAAAATTTAAAACATTTTTGAAGCCCAAATACTTCATGAAAATTTTCAACCTTTTTGAAGCCGAATTTCTTCATGAAATTTTTAAACTTTTTTGAAGCCCAAATACTTAATGAAAATTTTCAACCTTTTTGAAGCCGAATTTCTCCATGAATATTTTCAATTGACCCACCCCCCCTCACGAAAAAGTTGAAAAAAGACGAAACACCTTACGAAAAAGTTGAAAAAAGACGAAACATCCCCCCTTTGCGAAAACTTTTTTGAAGCCGAATTTCTTCATGAAAATTTTCAACTTTTTTGAAGCCGAATTTCTTCATGAATATTTTCAACTTTTTTGAAGCCCAAATACTTCATGAAAATTTTCAACTTTTTTGAAGCCCAAATACTTCATGAAAATTTTCTACTTTTTTGAAGCCCAAATACTTCATGAAAACGTTCATCTTTTTTGAAGCCGAATTTTTTCATGAAAATTTAAAACATTTTTGAAGCCCAAATACTTCATGAAAATTTTCAACCTTTTTGAAGCCGAATTTCTTCATGAAATTTTTAAACTTTTTTGAAGCCCAAATACTTCATGAAAATTTTCAACTTTTTTGAAGCCGAATTTCTTCATGAATACTTTCAATTGACCCACCCCCTCACGAAAAAGTTGAAAAAAGACGAAACACCCCCCCTTACGAAAAAGTTGAAAAAAGACGAAACACCCCCCCCTTGCAAAAACTTTTTTGAAGCCGAATTTCTTCATGAATATTTTCAACTTTTTTGAAGCCCAAATACTTCATGAAAATTTTCAACTTTTTTGAAGCCCAAATACTTCATGAAAACGTTCAACTTTTTTGAAGCCGAATTTCTTCATGAAAATTTTCAACTTTTTTGAAGCCCAAATACTTCATGAAAAATTTCAATTGACCAACCCCCCCATATGAAAAAGTTGAAAAAAGAGGAAACACCCCCCCTTACGAAAAAGTTGAAAAAAGACGAAACACCCCCCCTTGCGAAAACTTTTTTGAAGACGAATTTCTTCATTAAAATTTTCAACTTTTTCGAAGCCCAAATACTTCATGAAAATTTTCAACTTTTTTGAAGCCGAATTTCTTCATGAATACTTTCAATTGACCCACCCCCCTCACGAAAAAGTTGAAAAAAGACGAAACACCCCCCCTTACGAAAAAGTTGAAAAAAGACGAAACACCCCCCCTCACGAAAAAGTTGAAAAAAGATGAAACACCTCCCCCTTACGAAAACTTTTTTGAAGCCGAATTTCTTCATGAAAATTTTCAACTTTTTTGAAGCCGAAATACTTCATGAAAATTTTAAACTTTTTTGAAGCCGAATTTCTTCATGAATATTTTCAACCTTTTTGAAGCCGAATTTCTTCATGAAAATTTTCAACTTTTTTGAAGCCCAAATACTTCATGAAAATTTTCAACTTTTTTGAAGCCGAATTTCTTCATGAATACTTTCAATTGACCCACCCCCCTCATGAAAAAGTTGAAAAAAGACGAAACACCCCCCTCTTACGAAAAAGTTGAAAAAAGACGAAACATCCCCCCTTTGCGAAAACTTTTTTGAAGCCGAATTTCTTCATGAATATTTTCAACTTTTTTGAAGCCCAAATATTTCATGAAAATTTTCAACTTTTTTGAAGCCCAAATGCTTCATGAAAATTTTCAACTTTTTTGAAGCCGAATTTCTTCATGAAATTTTTCAACTTTTTTGAAGCCCAAATATTTCATGAAAATTTTCAACTTTTTTGAAGCCCAAATACTTCATGAAAATTTTCAACCTTTTTGAAGCCGAATTTCTTCATGAAATTTTTAAACTTTTTTGAAGCCCAAATACGTAATGAAAATTTTCAACCTTTTTGAAGCCGAATTTCTCCATGAATATTTTCGATTGACCCACCCCCCCTCACGAAAAAGTTGAAAAAAGACGAAACACCTCCCCCTTACGAAAAAGTTGAAAAAAGACGAAACACCCCCCCTTGCGAAAACTTTTTTGAAGCCGAATTTCTTCATGAAAATTTTCAACTTTTTTGAAGCCCAAATACTTCATGAAAATTTTCAACTTTTTTGAAGCCGAATTTCTTCATGAATACTTTCAATTGACCCACCCCCTCACGAAAAAGTTGAAAAAAGACGAAACACCCCCCTCTTACGAAAAAGTTGAAAAAAGACGAAACACCCCCCCTTACGAAAAAGTTGAAAAAAGACGAAACACCCCCCCTTGCAAAAACTTTTTTGAAGCCGAATTTCTTCATGAAAATTTTCAACTTTTTTGAAGCCCAAATACTTTATGAAAATTTTCAACTTTTTTGAAGCCGAATTTCTTCATGAATATTTTCAATTGACCCACCCCCCTCACGAAAAAGTTGAAAAAAGACGAAACACCCCCCTCTTACGAAAAAGTTGAAAAAAGACGAAACACCCCCCCTTACGAAAAAGTTGAAAAAAGACGAAACACCCCCCCTTACGAAAAAGTTGAAAAAAGACGACACACCCCCCCCTTGCGAAAACTTTTTTGAATCCGAATTTCTTCATGAAAATTTTAAACTTTTTTGAAGCCGAATTTCTTCATGAATACTTTCAATTGACCCACCCCCCTCACGAAAAAGTTGAAAAAAGACGAAACACCCCCCCTTACGAAAAAGTTAAAAAAAGACGAAACACCCCCCCTCACGAAAAAGTTGAAAAAAGATGAAACACCTCCCCCTTACGAAAACTTTTTTGAAGCCGAATTTCTTCATGAAAATTTTCAACTTTTTTGAAGCCGAATTTCTTCATGAATATTTTCATTTGACCCACCCCCCTCACGAAAAAGTTGATAAAAGACAAAACACCCCCCTCTTACGAAAAAGTTGAAAAAAGACGAAACACCCCCCTCTCACGAAAAAGTTGAAAAAAGACGAAACACCCCCCCCCTTACGAAAAAGTTGAAAAAAGACGAAACACCCCCCCTTGCGAAAACTTTTTTGAAGCCGAATTTCTTCATGAAAATTTTCAACTTTTTTGAAGCCTAAATACTTCATGAAAATTTTCAACTTTTTTGAAGCCGAATTTCTTCATGAATATTTTCAACTTTTTTGAAGCCCAAATACTTTATGAAAATTTTCAACTTTTTTGAAGCCGAAATACTTCATGAAAATTTTAAACTTTTTTGAAGCCGAATTTCTTCATGAATATTTTCAACCTTTTTGAAGCCGAATTTCTTCATGAATACTTTCAATTGACCCACCCCCCTCATGAAAAAGTTGAAAAAAGACGAAACATCCCCCCTTTGCGAAAACTTTTTTGAAGCCGAATTTCTTCATGAATATTTTCAACTTTTTTGAAGCCCAAATACTTCATGAAAATTTTCAACTTTTTTGAAGCCCAAATACTTCATGAAAATTTTCAACTTTTTTGAAGCCCAAATACTTCATGAAAACGTTCATCTTTTTTGAAGCCGAATTTTTTCATGAAAATTTAAAACATTTTTGAAGCCCAAATACTTCATGAAAATTTTCAACCTTTTTGAAGCCGAATTTCTTCATGAAATTTTTAAACTTTTTTGAAGCCCAAATACTTAATGAAAATTTTCAACCTTTTTGAAGCCGAATTTCTCCATGAATATTTTCAATTGACCCACCCCCCCTCACGAAAAAGTTGAAAAAAGACGAAACACCTCCCCCTTACGAAAAAGTTGAAAAAAGACGAAACACCCCCCCTTGCGAAAACTTTTTTGAAGCCGAATTTCTTCATGAAAATTTTCAACTTTTTTGAAGCCCAAATACTTCATGAAAATTTTCAACTTTTTTGAAGCCGAATTTCTTCATGAATACTTTCAATTGACCCACCCCCTCACGAAAAAGTTGAAAAAAGACGAAACACCCCCCTCTTACGAAAAAGTTGAAAAAAGACGAAACACCCCCCCTTACGAAAAAGTTGAAAAAAGACGAAACACCCCCCCCTTGCAAAAACTTTTTTGAAGCCGAATTTCTTCATGAAAATTTTCAACTTTTTTGAAGCCCAAATACTTCATGAAAATTTTCAACTTTTTTGAAGCCGAATTTCTTCATGAAAATTTTCAACTTTTTTGAAGCCCAAATACTTCATGAAAATGTTCAACTTTTTTTAAGCCCAAATACTTCATGAAAATGTTCAACTTTTTTGAAGCCGAAATACTTCATGAAAATGTTCGACTTTTTTAAAGCCGAAAACCTGTCGTGAAAATTTTCAACTTTTTTGAAGCCCAAATACTTCATGAAAATGTTCGACTTTTTTAAAGCCGAAATCCTGTCGTGAAAATTTTCAACTTTTTTGAAGCCGAAATCTTTTCATGAAAATTTTCAACTTTTTTGAAGCCGAAATCTTTTCATGAAAATTTTTTATACTTTTTATAAGCTGAAATACTTCATGAAAATGTTCGACTTATTTAAAGCCGAAATCCTGTCGTGAAAATTTTCAACCTTTTTGAAGCCGAAATACTTCATGAAAATGTACGACTTTTTTAAAGCCGAAATCCTGTAGTGAAAATTTTCAACTTTTTTGAAGCCCAAATACTTCATGAAAATGTTCGACTTTTTTAACGCCGAAATCCTGTCGTGAAAATGTTCAACTTTTTTGAATCCGAAATACTTCATGAAAATTTTCAACTTTTCTGAAGCCGAAATCTTTTCATGAAAATTTTCAACTTTTTTGAAGCTGAAATACTTCATGAAAATGTTCGACTTTTTTAAAGCCGAAATCCTGTCGTGAAAATTTTCAACTTTTTTGAAGCCCAAATACTTCATGAAAATGTTCAACTTTTTTGAAGCCGAAATATTTCATGAAAATGTTCGACTTATTTAAAGCCGAAATCCTGTCGTGAAAATTTTCAACCTTTTTGAAGCCGAAATACTTCATGAAAATGTTTGACTTTTTTAAAGCCGAAATCCTGTAGTGAAAGTTTTCAACTTTTTTGAAGCCCAAATACTTCATGAAAATTTTCAACTTTTTTGAAGCCGAAATCTTTTCATGAAAATTTTCAACTTTTTTGAAGCTGAAATACTTCATGAAAATGTTCGACTTTTTTCAAGCCGAAATCCTGTAGTGAAAATTTTCAACTTTTTTGAAGCCCAAATACTTCATGAAAATGTTCAACTTTTTTGAAGCCCAAAAACTTCATGAAAATGTTCAACTTTTTTGAAGCCCAAAAACTTCATGAAAATGTTCAACTTTTTTGAAGCCGAAATACTTCATGAAAATGTTCGACTTTTTTAAAGCCGAAATCCTGTCGTGAAAATTTTCAACCTTTTTGAAGCCGAAATACTTCATGAAAATGTTCGACTTTTTTAAAGCCGAAATCCTGTAGTGAAAATTTTCAACTTTTTTGAAGCCCTAATACTTCATGAAAATGTTCGACTTTTTTAACGCCGAAATCCTGTCGTGAAAATGTTCAACTTTTTTGAATCCGAAATACTTCATGAAAATGTTCAACTTTTTTTAAGCCCAAATACTTCATGAAAATGTTCAACTTTTTTGAAGCCGAAATACTTCATGAAAATGTTCGACTTTTTTAAAGCCGAAAACCTGTCGTGAAAATTTTCAACTTTTTTGAAGCCCAAATACTTCATGAAAATGTTCGACTTTTTTAAAGCCGAAATCCTGTCGTGAAAATTTTCAACTTTTTTCAAGCCGAAATACTTCATGAAAATTTTCAACTTTTTTGAAGCCGAAATCTTTTCATGAAAATTTTCAACTTTTTTGAAGCTGAAATACTTCATGAAAATGTTCGACTTTTTTAAAGCCGAAATCCTGTCGTGAAAATTTTCAACTTTTTTCAAGCCGAAATCTTTTCATGAAAATTTTCAACTTTTTTGAAGCCGAAATCTTTTCATGAAAATTTTCAACTTTTTTGAAGCTGAAATACTTCATGAAAATGTTCGACTTTTTTAAAGCCGAAATCCTGTCGTGAAAATTTTCAACTTTTTTCAAGCCGAAATCTTTTCATGAAAATTTTCAACTTTTTTGAAGCCGAAATCTTTTCATGAAAATTTTCAACTTTTTTGAAGCTGAAATACTTCATGAAAATGTTCGACTTTTTTAAAGCCGAAATCCTGTAGTGAAAATTTTCAACTTTTTTGAAGCCCAAATACTTCATGAAAATGTTCAACTTTTTTGAAGCCGAAATATTTCATGAAAATGTTCGACTTATTTAAAGCCGAAATCCTGTCGTGAAAATTTTCAACCTTTTTGAAGCCGAAATACTTCATGAAAATGATCGACTTTTTTAAAGCCGAAATCCTGTAGTGAAAGTTTTCAACTTTTTTGAAGCCCAAATACTTCATGAAAATTTTCAACTTTTTTGAAGCCGAAATCTTTTCATGAAAATTTTCAACTTTTTTGAAGCTGAAATACTTCATGAAAATGTTCGACTTTTTTAAAGCCGAAATCCTGTCGTGAAAATTTTCAACTTTTTTGAAGCCGAAATCTTTTCATGAAAATTTTCAACTTTTTTGAAGCCGAAATCTTTTCATGAAAATTTTCAACTTTTTTGAAGCTGACATACTTCATGAAAATGTTCGACTTTTTTAAAGCCGAAATCCTGTAGTGAAAATTTTCAACTTTTTTGAAGCCCAAATACTTCATGAAAATGTTCAACTTTTTTGAAGCCCAAAAACTTCGTGAAAATGTTCAACTTTTTTGAAGCCGAAATACTTCATGAAAATGTTCGACTTTTTTAAAGCCGAAATCCTGTCGTGAAAATTTTCAACCTTTTTGAAGCCGAAATACTTCATGAAAATGTTTGACTTTTTTAAAGCCGAAATCCTGTAGTGAAAATTTTCAACTTTTTTGAAGCCCTAATACTTCATGAAAATGTTCGACTTTTTTAACGCCGAAATCCTGTCGTGAAAATGTTCAACTTTTTTGAATCCGAAATACTTCATGAAAATTTTCAACTTTTTTGAAGCCGAAATCTTTTCATGAAAATTTTCAACTTTTTTGAAGCTGAAATACTTCATGAAAGTGTTCGACTTTTTTAAAGCCGAAATCCTGTAGTGAAAATTTTCAACTTTTTTGAAGCCCAAATACTTCATGAAAATGTTCAACTTTTTTTAAGCCCAAATACTTCATGAAAATGTTCAACTTTTTTGAAGCCGAAATACTTCATGAAAATGTTCGACTTTTTTAAAGCCGAAATCCTGTCGTGAAAATTTTCAACTTTTTTGAAGCCCAAATACTTCATGAAAATGTTCGACTTTTTTACAGCCGAAATCTTTTCATGAAAATTTTCAACTTTTTTAAAGCCGAAATCTTTTCATGAAAATTTTCAACTTTTTTGAAGCCGAAATCTTTTCATGAAAATTTTCAACTTTTTTGAAGCCGAAATACTTCATGAAAATGTTCGACTTTTTTAAATCCGAAATCTTGTAGTGAAAATTTTCAACTTTTTTGAAGCCCAAATACTTCATGAAAATGTTCGACTTTTTTAACGCCGAAATCCTGTCGTGAAAATGTTCAACTTTTTTGAAGCCGAAATCTTTTCATGAAAATTTTCAACTTTTTTGAAGCCGAAATCTTTTCATGAAAATTTTTTATACTTTTTATAAGCTGAAATACTTCATGAAAATGTTCGACTTTTTTAAAGCCGAAATCCTGTAGTGAAAATTTTCAACTTTTTTGAAGCTGAAATACTTCATGAAAATGTTCGACTTTTTTAAAGCCGAAATCCTGTAGTGAAAATTTTCAACTTTTTTGAAGCCCAAATAATTCATGAAAATGTTCAACTTTTTTGAAGCCGAAGTACTTCATGAAAATGTTCGACTTTTTTAAAGCCGAAATCCTGTCGTGAAAATTTTCAACCTTTTTGAAGCCGAAATACTTCATGAAAATGTTCGACCTTTTTAAAGCCGAAATCCTGTAGTGAAAATTTTCAACTTTTTTGAAGCCGAAATACTTCATGAAAATGTTCGACTTTTTTAAAGCCGAAATCCTGTCGTGAATATTTTCAACTTTTTGGAAGCCCATATACTTCATGAAAATGTTCGACCTTTTTAAAGCCGAAATCCTGTAGTGAAAATTTTCAACTTTTTTGAAGCCGAAATACTTCATGAAAATGTTCGACTTTTTTAAAGCCGAAATCCTGTCGTGAAAATTTTCAACTTTTTTCAAGCCGAAATCTTTTCATGAAAATTTTCAACTTTTTTGAAGCCGAAATCTTTTCATGAAAATTTTCAACTTTTTTGAAGCTGAAATACTTCATGAAAATGTTCGACTTTTTTAAAGCCGAAATCCTGTAGTGAAAATTTTCAACTTTTTTGAAGCCCAGATACTTCATGAAAATGTTCAACTTTTTTGAAGCCCAAATACTTCATGAAAATGTTCAACTTTTTTGAAGCCGAAATACTTCTTGAAAATGTTCGACTTTTTTAAAGCCGAAATCCTGTCGTGAAAATTTTCAACCTTTTTGAAGCCGAAATACTTCTTGAAAATGTTCGACCTTTTTAAAGCCGAAATCCTGTAGTGAAAATTTTCAACTTTTTTGAAGCCCAAATACTTCATGAAAATGTTCGACTTTTTTAAAGCCGAAATCCTGTCGTGAATATTTTCAACTTTTTGGAAGCCCAAATTCTTCATGAAAATGTTCAACTTTTTTGAAGCCGAAATACTTCATGAAAATGTTCAACTTTTTTGAAGCTGATATCCTGTCGTGAAAATTTTCAACTTTTTTGAATCTGAAATCTTTTCATGAAAATTTTCGACTTTTTTAAAGCTGAAATACTGTCATGAAAATGTTCAACTTTTTTGAAGCTGAAATACTTCATGAAAATGTTCGACTTTTTTAAAGCCGAAATCCTGTCGTGAAAATTTTCAACTTTTTTGAATCTGAAATACTTCATGAAAATGTTCAACTTTTTTGAAGCCCAAATACTTCATGAAAATTGTCAACTTTTTTGAAGCCCAAATACTTCATGAACATTTTCAACTTTTTTGAAGCCGAAATACTGTCATGAAAATGTTCAACTTTTTTGAAGCTGAAATACTTCATGAAAATGTTCGACTTTTTTAAAGCCGAAATACTGTCATGAAAATGTTCGACTTTTTTAAAGCCGAAATACTGTCATGAAAATTTTCAACTTTTTTGAAGCACAAATATTTCATGAAAATTTTCACCTTTTTTGAATCCGAAATACTGTCATAAAAATGTTCAACATTTTTGAAGCCGAAATACTTCATGAAAATTTTCAACTTTTTTTTTTAACTGAAATCTTTTCCTGAAAATGTTCAACATTTTTGAAGCTGAAATACTGCATGAAAATGTTAGACTTGTTTAAAGCCGAAATCCTGTCGTGAAAATGTTCAACTTTTTTGAAGCTGAAATACTTCATGAAAATGTTCGACTTTTTTAAAGCCGAAATCTTTTCATGAAAATGTTCAACTTTTTTGAAGCTGAAATACTTCATGAAAATGGTCGACTTTTTTAAAGCCGAAATCCTGTCGTGAAAATTTTCAACTTTTTTGAAGCCGAAATCATATCATGAAAATTTTCAACTTTTTTGAATCCGAAATACTTCATGAAAATTTTCAACTTTTTTCTAGCCGAAATACTTCATGAAAATTTTCAACTTTTTTGAAGCCCAAATATTTCATGAAAATGTTCACCTTTTATGAAGCCGAATTTCTTCATGAAAATTTTCAACTTTTTTGAAGCCCAAATACTTCATCAACATTTTCAACTTTTTTGAAGCCGAATTTCTTCATGGAAATTTTCAACTTTTTTCAAGCCCAAATACTTAATGAAAGTTTTCAACTTTTTTGAAGCCGAAATCTTTTCACGAAAATGTTCAACTGTTTTGACGCTGAAATTCTTTCATGAAAATTTTCGACTTTTTTGAAGCCGAAATACTTCATGAAAATTTTCAACTTTTTTGAAGCCGAAATCTTTTCATGAAAATGTTCAACTTTTTTGAAGCTGAAATACTTCATGAAAATGTTCGACTTTTTTAAAGCCGAAATCTTTTCATGAAAATGTTCAACTTTTTTGAAGCTGAAATACTGCATGAAAATGTTCGACTTTTTTAAAGCCGAAATCCTGTCGTGAAAATTTTCAACTTTTTTGAATCCGAAATACTTCATGAAAATTTTCAACTTTTTTGAATCCGACATACTTCATGAAAATTTTCAACTTTTTTGAAGCCGAAATCTTTCCAATAAAATTTTCAACTTTTTTGAAGCCGAAATCTTTTCATGAAAATGTTCAACTTTTTTGAATCTGAAATACTTCATGAAAATGGTCGACTTTTTTAAAGCCGAAATCCTGTCGTGAAAATTTTCAACTTTTTTCAAGCCGAAATCTTTTCATGAAAATTTTCAACTTTTTTCAAGCCGAAATCTTTTCATGAAAATTTTCAACTTTTTTGAAGCTGAAATACTTCATGAAAATGTTCGACTTTTTTAAAGCCGAAATCCTGTAGTGAAAATTTTCAACTTTTTTGAAGCCCAGATACTTCATGAAAATGTTCAACTTTTTTGAAGCCCAAATACTTCATGAAAATGTTCAACTTTTTTGAAGCCGAAATACTTCTTGAAAATGTTCGACTTTTTTAAAGCCGAAATCCTGTCGTGAAAATTTTCAACCTTTTTGAAGCCGAAATACTTCATGAAAATGTTCGACCTTTTTAAAGCCGAAATCCTGTAGTGAAAATCTTCAATTTTTTGAAGCCCAAATACTTCATGAAAATGTTCGACTTTTTTAAAGCCGAAATCCTGTCGTGAATATTTTCAACTTTTTGGAAGCCCAAATTCTTCATGAAAATGTTCAACTTTTTTGAAGCCGAAATACTTCATGAAAATGTTCGACTTTTTTAAAGCCGAAATCCTGTCGTGAAAATTTTCAACCTTTTTGAAGCCGAAATACTTCATGAAAATGTTCGACTTTTTTAAAGCCGAAATCCTGTAGTGAAAATTTTCAACTTTTTTGAAGCCCAAATACTTCATGAAAATGTTCGACTTTTTTAACGCCGAAATCCTGTCGTGAAAATGTTCAACTTTTTTGAAGCTGAAATACTTCATGAAAATGTTCGACTTTTTTAAAGCCGAAATACTGTCATGAAAATGTTCAACTTTTTTGAAGCTGATATCCTGTCGTGAAAATTTTCAACTTTTTTGAATCTGAAATCTTTTCATGAAAATTTTCGACTTTTTTAAAGCTGAAATACTGTCATGAAAATGTTCAACTTTTTTGAAGCTGAAATACTTCATGAAAATGTTCGACTTTTTTAAAGCCGAAATCCTGTCGTGAAAATTTTCAACTTTTTTGAATCTGAAATACTTCATGAAAATGTTCAACTTTTTTGAAGCCCAAATACTTCATGAAAATTGTCAACTTTTTTGAAGCCGAAATACTGTCATGAAAATGTTCAACTTTTTTGAAGCTGAAATACTTCATGAAAATGTTCGACTTTTTTAAAGCCGAAATACTGTCATGAAAATGTTCGACTTTTTTAAAGCCGAAATACTGTCATGAAAATTTTCAACTTTTTTGAAGCCCAAATATTTCATGAAAATTTTCACCTTTTTTGAATCCGAAATACTGTCATAAAAATGTTCAACATTTTTGAAGCCGAAATACTTCATGAAAATTTTCAACTTTTTTGGAACTGAAATCTTTTCCTGAAAATGTTCAACATTTTTGAAGCTGAAATACTTCATGAAAATGTTCGACTTTTTTAAAGCCGAAATCATTTCATGAAAATGTTCAACTTTTTTGAAGCTGAAATACTGCATGAAAATGTTAGACTTGTTTAAAGCCGAAATCCTGTCGTGAAAATGTTCAACTTTTTTGAAGCTGAAATACTGCATGAAAATGTTCGACTTTTTTAAAGCCGAAATCCTGTCGTGAAAATTTTCAACTTTTTTGAAGCCGAAATCTTTCCATGAAAATGTTCAACTTTTTTGAATCAGAAATACTTCATGAAAATGGTCGACTTTTTTAAAGCCGAAATCCTGTCATGAAAATTTTCAACTTTTTTGAAGCCGAAATCTTATCATGAAAATTTTCAACTTTTTTCTAGCCGAAATACTTCATGAAAATTTTCAACTTTTTTGAAGCCCAAATATTTCATGAACATTTTCAACTTTTTTGAAGCCGAAATACTGTCATGAAAATGTTCAACTTTTTTGAAGCTGAAATACTTCATGAAAATGTTCGACTTTTTTAAAGCCGAAATACTGTCATGAAAATGTTCGACTTTTTTAAAGCCGAAATACTGTCATGAAAATTTTCAACTTTTTTGAAGCCCAAATATTTCATGAAAATTTTCACCTTTTTTGAATCCGAAATACTGTCATAAAAATGTTCAACATTTTTGAAGCCGAAATACTTCATGAAAATTTTCAACTTTTTTGGAACTGAAATCTTTTACTGAAAATGTTCAACATTTTTGAAGCTGAAAAACTTCATGAAAATGTTCGACTTTTTTAAAGCCGAAATCATTTCATGAAAATGTTCAACTTTTTTGAAGCTGAAATACTGCATGAAAATGTTAGACTTGTTTAAAGCCGAAATCCTGTCGTGAAAATGTTCAACTTTTTTGAAGCTGAAATACTTCATGAAAATGTTCGACTTCTTTAAAGCCGAAATCTTTTCATGAAAATGTTCAACTTTTTTGAAGCTGAAATACTGCATGAAAATGTTCGACTTTTTTAAAGCCGAAATCCTGTCGTGAAAATTTTCAACTTTTTTGAAGCCGAAATCTTTCTATGAAAATGTTCAACTTTTTTGAATCAGAAATACTTCATGAAAATGGTCGACTTTTTTAAAGCCGAAATCCTGTCATGAAAATTTTCAACTTTTTTGAAGCCGAAATCTTATCATGAAAATTTTCAACTTTTTTGAATCCGAAATACTTCATGAAAATTTTCAACTTTTTTCTAGCCGAAATACTTCATGAAAATTTTCAACTTTTTTGAAGCCCAAATATTTCATGAAAATTTTCACCTTTTTTGAAGCCGAATTTCTTCATGAAAATTTTCAACTTTTTTGAAGCCCAAATACTTCATGAACATTTTCAACTTTTTTGAAGCCGAATTTCTTCATGGAAATTTTCACCTTTTTTGAATCCGAAATACTGTCATAAAAATGTTCAACATTTTTGAAGCCGAAATCTTTCTATGAAAATGTTCAACTTTTTTGAATCAGAAATACTTCATGAAAATGGTCGACTTTTTTAAAGCCGAAATCCTGTCATGAAAATTTTCAACTTTTTTGAAGCCGAAATCTTATCATGAAAATTTTCAACTTTTTTGAATCCGAAATACTTCATGAAAATTTTCAACTTTTTTCTAGCCGAAATACTTCATGAAAATTTTCAACTTTTTTGAAGCCCAAATATTTCATGAAAATTTTCACCTTTTTTGAAGCCGAATTTCTTCATGAAAATTTTCAACTTTTTTGAAGCCCAAATACTTCATGAACATTTTCAACTTTTTTGAAGCCGAATTTCTTCATGGAAATTTTCACCTTTTTTGAATCCGAAATACTGTCATAAAAATGTTCAACATTTTTGAAGCCGAAATACTTCATGAAAATTTTCAACTTTTTTGGAACTGAAATCTTTTCCTGAAAATGTTCAACATTTTTGAAGCTGAAATACTTCATGAAAATGTTCGACTTTTTTAAAGCCGAAATCATTTCATGAAAATGTTCAACTTTTTTGAAGCTGAAATACTGCATGAAAATGTTAGACTGGTTTAAAGCCGAAATCCTGTCGTGAAAATGTTCAACTTTTTTGAAGCTGAAATACTGCATGAAAATGTTCGACTTTTTTAAAGCCGAAATCCTGTCGTGAAAATTTTCAACTTTTTTGAAGCCGAAATCTTTCCATGAAAATGTTCAACTTTTTTGAATCAGAAATACTTCATGAAAATGGTCGACTTTTTTAAAGCCGAAATCCTGTCATGAAAATTTTCAACTTTTTTGAAGCCGAAATCTTATCATGAAAATTTTCAACTTTTTTGAATCCGAAATACTTCATGAAAATTTTCAACTTTTTTCTAGCCGAAATACTTCATGAAAATTTTCAACTTTTTTGAAGCCCAAATACTTAATGAAAGTTTTCAACTTTTTTGAAGCCGAAATCTTTTCACGAAAATGTTCAACTGTTTTGACGCTGAAATTCTTTCATGAAAATTTTCGACTTTTTTGAAGCCGAAATACTTCATGAAAATTTTCAACTTTTTTGAAGCCGAAATCTTTTCATGAAAATGTTCAACTTTTTTGAAGCTGAAATACTTCATGAAAATGTTCGACTTTTTTAAAGCCGAAATCTTTTCATGAAAATGTTCAACTTTTTTGAAGCTGAAATACTGCATGAAAATGTTCGACTTTTTTAAAGCCGAAATCCTGTCGTGAAAATTTTCAACTTTTTTGAATCCGAAATACTTCATGAAAATTTTCAACTTTTTTGAATCCGACATACTTCATGAAAATTTTCAACTTTTTTGAAGCCGAAATCTTTCCATTAAAATTTTCAACTTTTTTGAAGCCGAAATCTTTTCATGAAAATGTTCAACTTTTTTGAATCTGAAATACTTCATGAAAATGGTCGACTTTTTTAAAGCCGAAATCCTGTCGTGAAAATTTTCACCTTTTTTGAATCCGAAATACTTCATGAAAATTTTCAACTTTTTTCTAGCCGAAATACTTCATGAAAATTTTCAACTTTTTTGAAGCCCAAATATTTCATGAAAATTATCACCTTTTTTGAAGCCGAATTTCTTCATGAAAATTTTCAACTTTTTTGAAGCCCAAATACTTCATGAACATTTTCAACTTTTTTGAAGCCGAATTTCTTCATGGAAATTTTCAACTTTTTTCAAGCCCAAATACTTCATGAAATTTTTCAACTTTTTTGAAGCCGACATCTTTTCACGAAAATGTTCAACTGTTTTGAAGCTGAAATTCTTTCATGAAAATTTTCGACTTTTTTGAAGCCGAAATACTTCATGAAAATGGTCGACTTTTTTAAAGCCGAAATCCTGTTTTGAAAATTTTCAACTTTTTTGAATCTGAAATACTTCATGAAAATTTTCAACTTTTTTGAAGCCGAAATACTGTCATGAAAATTTTCAACTTTTTTGAAACCGAAATCTTTTCATGAAAATTTTCAACTTTTTTGAAGCTTAAATACTGCATGAAAATGTTCAACTTTTTTGAAGCCGAAATCCTGTCATGAAAATGTTCAACTTATTGAAGATAAAATACTTCATGAAAATGTTCAACCTTTTTGGAACTGATATCTTTTCCTGAAAATTTTCAACTTTTTTGAAGCTGAAATACTTCATGAAAATGTTCGACTTTTTTAAAGCCGAAATACTGTCATGAAAATGTTCGACTTTTTCAAAGCCGAAATACTGTCATGAAAATTTTCAACTTTTTTGAAGCCCAAATATTTCATGAAAATTTTCACCTTTTTTGAAGCCGAAATATTTCATGAAAATTTTCACCTTTTTTGAAGCCGAATTTCTTCATGAAAATTTTCAACTTTTTTGAAGCCCAAATACTTCATGAACATTTTCAACTTTTTTGAAGCCGAATTTCTTCATGGAAATTTTCACCTTTTTTGAATCCGAAATACTGTCATAAAAATGTTCAACATTTTTGAAGCCGAAATCTTTCTATGAAAATGTTCAACTTTTTTGAATCAGAAATACTTCATGAAAATGGTCGACTTTTTTAAAGCCGAAATCCTGTCATGAAAATTTTCAACTTTTTTGAAGCCGAAATCTTATCATGAAAATTTTCAACTTTTTTGAATCCGAAATACTTCATGAAAATTTTCAACTTTTTTCTAGCCGAAATACTTCATGAAAATTTTCAACTTTTTTGAAGCCCAAATATTTCATGAAAATTTTCACCTTTTTTGAAGCCGAATTTCTTCATGAAAATTTTCAACTTTTTTGAAGCCCAAATACTTCATGAACATTTTCAACTTTTTTGAAGCCGAATTTCTTCATGGAAATTTTCACCTTTTTTGAATCCGAAATACTGTCATAAAAATGTTCAACATTTTTGAAGCCGAAATACTTCATGAAAATTTTCAACTTTTTTGGAACTGAAATCTTTTCCTGAAAATGTTCAACATTTTTGAAGCTGAAATACTTCATGAAAATGTTCGACTTTTTTAAAGCCGAAATCATTTCATGAAAATGTTCAACTTTTTTGAAGCTGAAATACTGCATGAAAATGTTAGACTGGTTTAAAGCCGAAATCCTGTCGTGAAAATGTTCAACTTTTTTGAAGCTGAAATACTGCATGAAAATGTTCGACTTTTTTAAAGCCGAAATCCTGTCGTGAAAATTTTCAACTTTTTTGAAGCCGAAATCTTTCCATGAAAATGTTCAACTTTTTTGAATCAGAAATACTTCATGAAAATGGTCGACTTTTTTAAAGCCGAAATCCTGTCATGAAAATTTTCAACTTTTTTGAAGCCGAAATCTTATCATGAAAATTTTCAACTTTTTTGAATCCGAAATACTTCATGAAAATTTTCAACTTTTTTCTAGCCGAAATACTTCATGAAAATTTTCAACTTTTTTGAAGCCCAAATACTTAATGAAAGTTTTCAACTTTTTTGAAGCCGAAATCTTTTCACGAAAATGTTCAACTGTTTTGACGCTGAAATTCTTTCATGAAAATTTTCGACTTTTTTGAAGCCGAAATACTTCATGAAAATTTTCAACTTTTTTGAAGCCGAAATCTTTTCATGAAAATGTTCAACTTTTTTGAAGCTGAAATACTTCATGAAAATGTTCGACTTTTTTAAAGCCGAAATCTTTTCATGAAAATGTTCAACTTTTTTGAAGCTGAAATACTGCATGAAAATGTTCGACTTTTTTAAAGCCGAAATCCTGTCGTGAAAATTTTCAACTTTTTTGAATCCGAAATACTTCATGAAAATTTTCAACTTTTTTGAATCCGACATACTTCATGAAAATTTTCAACTTTTTTGAAGCCGAAATCTTTCCATTAAAATTTTCAACTTTTTTGAAGCCGAAATCTTTTCATGAAAATGTTCAACTTTTTTGAATCTGAAATACTTCATGAAAATGGTCGACTTTTTTAAAGCCGAAATCCTGTCGTGAAAATTTTCACCTTTTTTGAATCCGAAATACTTCATGAAAATTTTCAACTTTTTTCTAGCCGAAATACTTCATGAAAATTTTCAACTTTTTTGAAGCCCAAATATTTCATGAAAATTATCACCTTTTTTGAAGCCGAATTTCTTCATGAAAATTTTCAACTTTTTTGAAGCCCAAATACTTCATGAACATTTTCAACTTTTTTGAAGCCGAATTTCTTCATGGAAATTTTCAACTTTTTTCAAGCCCAAATACTTCATGAAATTTTTCAACTTTTTTGAAGCCGACATCTTTTCACGAAAATGTTCAACTGTTTTGAAGCTGAAATTCTTTCATGAAAATTTTCGACTTTTTTGAAGCCGAAATACTTCATGAAAATGGTCGACTTTTTTAAAGCCGAAATCCTGTTTTGAAAATTTTCAACTTTTTTGAATCTGAAATACTTCATGAAAATTTTCAACTTTTTTGAAGCCGAAATACTGTCATGAAAATTTTCAACTTTTTTGAAACCGAAATCTTTTCATGAAAATTTTCAACTTTTTTGAAGCTTAAATACTGCATGAAAATGTTCAACTTTTTTGAAGCCGAAATCCTGTCATGAAAATGTTCAACTTATTGAAGATAAAATACTTCATGAAAATGTTCAACCTTTTTGGAACTGATATCTTTTCCTGAAAATTTTCAACTTTTTTGAAGCTGAAATACTTCATGAAAATGTTCGACTTTTTTAAAGCCGAAATACTATCATGAAAATGTTCGACTTTTTCAAAGCCGAAATACTGTCATGAAAATTTTCAACTTTTTTGAAGCCCAAATATTTCATGAAAATTTTCACCTTTTTTGAAGCCGAAATACTGTCATGAAAATGTTCAACCTTTTTGAAGCCGGAATACTTCATGAAAATTTTCAACTTTTTTGAAGCCGAAATTTTGTCGTGAAAATTTTCAACTTTTTTGAAGCCGAAATCTTTTCATGAAAATTTTCAACTTTTTTGAAGCTGAAATACTGCATGAAAATGTTCAACTTTTTTGAAGCCGAAATCCTGTCGTGAAAATTTTCACCTTTTTTGAATCCGAAATACTTCATGAAAATTTTCAACTTTTTTCTAGCCGAAATACTTCATGAAAATTTTCAACTTTTTTGAAGCCGAAATCTTTTCATGAAAATGTTCAACTTTTTTGAAGCTGAAATACTTCATGAAAATGGTCGACTTTTTTAAAGCCGAAATCCTGTCGTGAAAATTTTCAACTTTTTTGAAGCTGAAATACTTCATGAAAATTTTCAACTTTTTTGAAGCCCAAATATTTCATGAAAATTTTCACCTTTTTTGAAGCCGAATTTCTTCATGAAAATTTTCAACTTTTTTGAAGCCCAAATACTTCATGAACATTTTCAACTTTTTTGAAGCCGAATTTCTTCATGGAAATTTTCAACTTTTTTCAAGCCCAAATACTTAATGAAAGTTTTCAACTTTTTTGAAGCCGAAATCTTTTCACGAAAATGTTCAACTGTTTTGACGCTGAAATTCTTTCATGAAAATTTTCGACTTTTTTGAAGCCGAAATACTTCATGAAAATTTTCAACTTTTTTGAATCCGACATACTTCATGAAAATTTTCAACTTTTTTGAAGCCGAAATCTTTCCATTAAAATTTTCAACTTTTTTGAAGCCGAAATCTTTTCATGAAAATGTTCAACTTTTTTGAATCTGAAATACTTCATGAAAATGGTCGACTTTTTTAAAGCCGAAATCCTGTCGTGAAAATTTTCACCTTTTTTGAATCCGAAATACTTCATGAAAATTTTCAACTTTTTTCTAGCCGAAATACTTCATGAAAATTTTCAACTTTTTTGAATCCGACATACTTCATGAAAATTTTCAACTTTTTTGAAGCCGAAATCTTTCCATTAAAATTTTCAACTTTTTTGAAGCCGAAATCTTTTCATGAAAATGTTCAACTTCTTTGAATCTGAAATACTTCATGAAAATGGTCGACTTTTTTAAAGCCGAAATCCTGTCGTGAAAATTTTCACCTTTTTTGAATCCGAAATACTTCATGAAAATTTTCAACTTTTTTCTAGCCGAAATACTTCATGAAAATTTTCAACTTTTTTGAAGCCCAAATATTTCATGAAAATTATCACCTTTTTTGAAGCCGAATTTCTTCATGAAAATTTTCAACTTTTTTGAAGCCCAAATACTTCATGAACATTTTCAACTTTTTTGAAGCCGAATTTCTTCATGGAAATTTTCAACTTTTTTCAAGCCCAAATACTTCATGAAATTTTTCAACTTTTTTGAAGCCGACATCTTTTCACGAAAATGTTCAACTGTTTTGAAGCTGAAATTCTTTCATGAAAATTTTCGACTTTTTTGAAGCCGAAATACTTCATGAAAATGGTCGACTTTTTTAAAGCCGAAATCCTGTTTTGAAAATTTTCAACTTTTTTGAATCTGAAATACTTCATGAAAATTTTCAACTTTTTTGAAGCCGAAATACTGTCATGAAAATTTTCAACTTTTTTGAAACCGAAATCTTTTCATGAAAATTTTCAACTTTTTTGAAGCTTAAATACTGCATGAAAATGTTCAACTTTTTTGAAGCCGAAATCCTGTCATGAAAATGTTCAACTTATTGAAGATAAAATACTTCATGAAAATGTTCAACCTTTTTGGAACTGATATCTTTTCCTGAAAATTTTCAACTTTTTTGAAGCTGAAATACTTCATGAAAATGTTCGACTTTTTTAAAGCCGAAATACTGTCATGAAAATGTTCGACTTTTTCAAAGCCGAAATACTGTCATGAAAATTTTCAACTTTTTTGAAGCCCAAATATTTCATGAAAATTTTCACCTTTTTTGAAGCCGAAATACTGTCATGAAAATGTTCAACCTTTTTGAAGCCGGAATACTTCATGAAAATTTTCAACTTTTTTGAAGCCGAAATTTTGTCGTGAAAATTTTCAACTTTTTTGAAGCCGAAATCTTTTCATGAAAATTTTCAACTTTTTTGAAGCCGAAATCCTGTCGTGAAAATTTTCACCTTTTTTGAATCCGAAATACTTCATGAAAATTTTCAACTTTTTTCTAGCCGAAATACTTCATGAAAATTTTCAACTTTTTTGAAGCCGAAATCTTTTCATGAAAATGTTCAACTTTTTTGAAGCTGAAATACTTCATGAAAATGGTCGACTTTTTTAAAGCCGAAATCCTGTCGTGAAAATTTTCAACTTTTTTGAAGCTGAAATACTTCATGAAAATTTTCAACTTTTTTGAAGCCCAAATATTTCATGAAAATTTTCACCTTTTTTGAAGCCGAATTTCTTCATGAAAATTTTCAACTTTTTTGAAGCCCAAATACTTCATGAACATTTTCAACTTTTTTGAAGCCGAATTTCTTCATGGAAATTTTCAACTTTTTTCAAGCCCAAATACTTAATGAAAGTTTTCAACTTTTTTGAAGCCGAAATCTTTTCACGAAAATGTTCAACTGTTTTGACGCTGAAATTCTTTCATGAAAATTTTCGACTTTTTTGAAGCCGAAATACTTCATGAAAATTTTCAACTTTTTTGAAGCCGAAATCTTTTCATGAAAATGTTCAACTTTTTTGAATCTGAAATACTTCATGAAAATGTTCGACTTTTTTAAAGCCGAAATCTTTTCATGAAAATGTTCAACTTTTTTGAAGCTGAAATACTGCATGAAAATGTTCGACTTTTTTAAAGCCGAAACACTGCATGAAAATGTTCGACTTTTTTGAATCCGAAATACTTCATGAAAATTTTCAACTTTTTTGAATCCGACATACTCCATGAAAATTTTCAACTTTTTTGAAGCCGAAATCTTTCCATTAAAATTTTCAACTTTTTTGAAGCCGAAATCTTTTCATGAAAATGTTCAACTTTTTTGAATCTGAAATACTTCATGAAAATGGTCGACTTTTTTAAAGCCGAAATCCTGTCGTGAAAATTTTCACCTTTTTTGAATCCGAAATACTTCATGAAAATTTTCAACTTTTTTCTAGCCGAAATACTTCATGAAAATTTTCAACTTTTTTGAAGCCCAAATATTTCATGAAAATTATCACCTTTTTTGAAGCCGAATTTCTTCATGAAAATCTTCAACTTTTTTGAAGCCCAAATACTTCATGAACATTTTCAACTTTTTTTAAGCCGAATTTCTTCATGGAAATTTTCAACTTTTTTCAAGCCCAAATACTTCATGAAATTTTTCAACTTTTTTGAAGCCGACATCTTTTCACGAAAATGTTCAACTGTTTTGAAGCTGAAATTCTTTCATGAAAATTTTCGACTTTTTTGAAGCCGAAATACTTCATGAAAATGGTCGACTTTTTTAAAGCCGAAATCCTGTTTTGAAAATTTTCAACTTTTTTGAAACCGAAATCTTTTCATGAAAATTTTCAACTTTTTTGAAGCTTAAATACTGCATGAAAATGTTCAACTTTTTTGAAGCCGAAATCCTGTCATGAAAATGTTCAACTTATTGAAGATAAAATACTTCATGAAAATGTTCAACTTTTTTGGAACTGATATCTTTTCCTGAAAATTTTCAACTTTTTTGAAGCTGAAATACTTCATGAAAATGTTCGACTTTTTTAAAGCCGAAATACTGTCATGAAAATGTTCGACTTTTTTGAAGCCGAAATCTTGTCGTGAAAATTTTCAACTTTTTTGAAGCCGAAATCTTTTCATGAAAATGTTCAACTTTTTTGAAGCTGAAATACTTCATGAAAATGTTCGACTTTTTTAAAGCCGAAATCTTTTCATGAAAATGTTCAACTTTTTTGAAGCTGAAATACTGCATGAAAATGGTCGACTTTTTTAAAGCCGAAATCCTGTCGTGAAAATTTTCACCTTTTTTGAATCCGAAATACTTATGAAAATTTTCAACTTTTTTCTAGCCGAAATACTTCATGAAAATTTTCAACTTTTTTGAAGCCCAAATATTTCATGAAAATTTTCACCTTTGTTGAAGCCGAATTTCTTCATGAAAATTTTCAACTTTTTTCTAGCCGAAATACTTCATGAAAATTTTCAACTTTTTTGAAGCCGAAATCTTTTCACGAAAATGTTCAACTGTTTTGAAGCTGAAATTCTTTCATGAAAATTTTCGACTTTTTTGAAGCCGAAATCTTTTCATGAAAATGTTCAACTTTTTTGAAGCTGAAATACTTCATGAAAATTTTCAACTTTTATAAAGCCGAAATCCTGTCGTGAAAATTTTCAACTTTTTTCTAGCCGAAATACTTCATGAAAATGTTCAACTTTTTTGAAGTCGAAATCTTTTCAAGAAAATGTTCAACTGTTTTGAAGCTGAAATTCTTTCATGAAAATTTTCGACTTTTTTGAAGCCGAAATCTTTTCATGAAAATGTTCAACTTTTTTGAAGCTGAAATACTTCATGAAAATGGTCGACTTTTTTAAAGCCAAAATCCTGTCGTGAAAATTTTCAACTTTTTTGAATCTGAAATACTTCATGAAAATTTTCAACTTTTATAAATCCGAAATTCTGTCGTGAAAATTTTCAACTTTTTTGAAGCCGAAATCTTTTCACGAAAATGTTCAACTGTTTTGAAGCTGAAATTCTTTTCATGAAAATTTTCGACTTTTTTGAAGCCGAAATCTTTTCATGAAAATGTTCAACTTTTTTGAAGCTGAAATACTTCATGAAAATTTTCAACTTTTATAAAGCCGAAATCCTGTCGTGAAAATTTTCAACTTTTTTCTAGCCGAAATACTTCATGAAAATGTTCAACTTTTTTGAAGTCGAAATCTTTTCAAGAAAATGTTCAACTGTTTTGAAGCTGAAATTCTTTCATGAAAATTTTCGACTTTTTTGAAGCCGAAATCTTTTCATGAAAATGTTCAACTTTTTTGAAGCTGAAATACTTCATGAAAATGGTCGACTTTTTTAAAGCCAAAATCCTGTCGTGAAAATTTTCAACTTTTTTGAATCTGAAATACTTCATGAAAATTTTCAACTTTTATAAATCCGAAATTCTGTCGTGAAAATTTTCAACTTTTTTGAAGCCGAAATACTTCATGAAAATTTTCAACTTTTTTGAAGCCGAAATACTGTCATGAAAATTTTCAACTTTTTTTAACCCGAAATCTTTTCATGAAAATTTTCAACTTTTTTGAAACCGAAATCTTTTCATGAAAATTTTCAACTTCTTGAAGATAAAATACTTCATGAAAATGTTCAACTTTTTTGGAACTGAAATCTTTTCCTGAAAATTTTCACCTTTTTTCTAGCCGAAATACTGTCATGAAAACGTTCAACTTTTTTGAAGCTGAAATACTTCATGAAAATGTTCGACTTTTTTAAAGCCGAAATACTTTCATGAAAATGTTCGACTTTTTCAAAGCCGAAATACTGTCATGAAAATTTTCAACTTTTTTGAAGCCCAAATATTTCATGAAAATTTTCACCTTTTTTGAAGCCGAAATACTGTCATGAAAATGTTCAACATTTTTGAAGCCGGAATACTTCATGAAAATTTTCAACTTTTTTGAAGCCGAATTTCTTTATGAATATTTTCAATTGACCCACCCCCCCTCACGAAAATTTTTAAAAAAGACGAAACACCCCCCCCCCCTTACGAAAAAGTTGAAAAAAGACGAAACACCCCCCCCCTTACGAAAAATTTGAAAAAAAGACGAAACACCCCCCCCTTGGGAAAACTTTTTTGAAGCCGAATTTCTTCATGAATATTTCAACTTTTTTGAAGCCGAATTTCTTTATGAATATTTTCAATTGACCCACCCCCCCTCACGAAAATTTAAAAAAAAGACGAAACACCCCCCCCTTACGAAAAAGTTGAAAAAAGACGAAACACCCCCCCCTTACGAAAAATTTGAAAAAAAGACGAAACACCCCCCCCTTGGGAAAACTTTTTTGAAGCCGAATTTCTTCATGAAAATTTTCAACTTTTTTGAAGCCCAAATACTTCATGAAAATTTTCAACTTTTTTGAAGCCGAATTTCTTCAAGAAAATTTTCAACTTTTTTGAAGCCGAATTTCTTCATGAAAATTTTAAACTTTTTTGAAGCCCAAATACTTCATGAAAATTTTCAACTTTTTTGAAGCCGTATTTCTTCGTGAAAATTTTAAATTTTTTTGAAGCCCAAATACTTCCTGAAAATTTTCAACTTTTTTGAAGCCGAATTTCTTCATGAATATTTTCAATTGACCCACTCCCCCTTACGAAAAAGTTGAAAAAAGACGAAACACCCACCCCTTACGAAAAAGTTGAAAAAAGACGAAACACCCACCCCTTATGAAAAAGTTGAAAAAAGACGAAACACACCCCCCTTACGAAAAAGTTGAAAAAAGACGAAACACCCCCCCTTTGGGAAAACTTTTTTGAAGCCGAATTTCTTCATGAATATTTTCAACTTTTTTTAACCCGAATTTCTTCATGAATATTTTCAACTTTTTTGAATCCGAATTCTTCATGAATATTTTCAATTGACCCACCCCCCCTTACGAAAAAGTTGAAAAAAGACGAAACACCCACCTCTTACGAAAAAGTTGAAAAAAGACGAAACACCCCCCCCCTTACGAAAAAGTTGAAAAAAGACGAAACACCCCTCCCTTGGGAATACTTTTTTGAAGCCGAATTTCTTCATGAATATTTTCAACTTTTTTTAACCCAAATTTCTTCATGAATATTTTCAACTTTTTTGAAGTCGAATTTCTTCATGAATATTTTCAATTGACCCACCTCCCCTCACGAAAAAGTTGAAAAAAGTCGAAACACCCCCCCCTCACGAAAAAGTTGAAAAAAGACGAAACATCCCCCTTGAGAAAACTTTTTTGAAGCCGAATTTCATCATGAATATTTTCAATTGACACACCCCCCCTTACGAAAAATTTGAAAAAAGACGAAACACCCCCCCTTACGAAAAAGTTGAAAAAAGACGAAACACCCACCCCTTACGAAAAAGTTGAAAAAAGACGAAACACCCCCCCGTTACAAAAAAGTTGAAAAAAGACGAAACAACCCCCCCTTGCGAAAACTTTTTTGAAGCCGAATTTCTTCATGAAAATTTTCAACTTTTTTGAAGCCGAATTTCTTCATGAAAATTTTCAACTTTTTTCAAGCCCAAATACTTCATTAAAATGTTCAACTTTTTTGAAGCCCAAACACTTGATGAAAATTTTCAACTTTTTTGAAGTCGAATTTCTTCATGAATATTTTCAATTGACCCACCCCCCCTCACGAAAAAGTTGAAAAAAGTCGAAACACCCCCCCCTTACGAAAAAGTTGAAAAAAGACGAAAGATCCCCCCCTTGCGAAAACTTTTTTGAAGCCGGATTTCTTCATGAAAATTTTCAATTGACACACCCCCCCTTACGAAAAATTTGAAAAAAGTCGAAATACCCCCCCCTTACGAAAAAGTTGAAAAAAGACGAAACATCCCCCCCTTGCGAAAACTTTTTTGAAGCCGGATTTCTTCATGAAAATTTTCAAATTTTTTGAAGCTGAAATTATTCATGAATGTTTTCAATTGACCCACCCCCCCTTACGAAAAAGTTGAAAAAAAACGAAACACCCCCCCCCCTTACGAAAAATTTGAAAAAAGACGAAACACCCCCCCCTTGGGAAAACTTTTTTGAAGCCGAATTTCTTCATGAATATTTCAACTTTTTTGAAGCCGAATTTCTTCATGAATATTTTCAATTGACCCACCCCCCCTCACGAAAATTTTTAAAAAAGATGAAACACCCCCCCCTTACGAAAAAATTTGAAAAAAGACGAAACACCCCCCCCTTGGGAAAACTTTTTTGAAGCCGAATTTCTTCATGAATATTTTCAATTGACCCACCCCCCCTTACGAAAAAGTTGAAAAAAGACGAAGCACACACCTCTTACGAAAAAGTTGAAAAAAGCCGAAACACCCCCCCTTACGAAAAAGTTGAAAAAAGACGAAACACCCCCCCCTTCCGAAAAAGTTGAAAAAAGACGAAACACCCCCCCTTACGAGAAAGTTGAAAAAAGACGAAACACCCCTCCCTTGGGAAAACTTTTTTGAAGCCGAATTTCTTCATGAATATTTTCAACTTTTTTTAACCCAAATTTCTTCATGAATATTTTCAACTTTTTTGAAGATGAATTTCTTCATGAATATTTTCAATTGACCCACCCCCCCTTACGAAAAAGTTAAAAAAAGACGAAACACCCCCCCGTTACGAAAAATTTGAATAAAGACGAACACCCCCCCTTACGAAAAAGTTGAAAAAAGACGAAACACCCCCCCTTACGAAAAATTTGAAAAAAGACAAAACACCCCCCCTTACGAAAAAGTTGAAAAAAGACGAAACACCCACCCCTTACGAAAAAGTTGAAAAAAGATGAAACACCCCCCCCGTTACGAAAAAGTTGAAAAAAGACGAAACAACCCCCCCTTGCGAAAACTTTTTTGAAGCCGAATTTCTTCATGAATATTTTCAACTTTTTTGAAGCCCAAATACTTCATGAAAATTTTCAACTTTTTTGAAGCCCAAATACTTCATTAAAATGTTCAACTTTTTTGAAGCCGAATTTCTTCATGAAAATTTTCAACTTTTTTGAAGCCCAAATACTTCATGAAAATTTTCAACTTTTTTGAAGCCCAAATACTTCATGAATATATTCAACTTTTTTGAAACCCAAATCCTTCATGAATATTTACAACTTTTTTGAAGCCGAATTTCTTCATGAAAATTTTCAACTTTTTTGAAGCCCAAATGCTTCATGAAAATTTTCAACTTTTTTGAAGACCAAATATTTCATGAAAATTTTCAACTTTTTTGAAGCCGAATTTCTTCATGAAAATTTTCAACTTTTTTGAAGCCCAAATACTTCATGAAAATTTTCAACTTTATTGAAGGCGAAATACTTCATGAAAATTTTCAACTTTTTTGAAGCCGAATTTCTTCATGAATATTTACAACTTTTTTGAAGCCCAAATACTTCATGAAAATTTTCAACTTTTTTGAAGCCGAATTTCTTCATGAAAATTTTTAACTTTAATGAAGCCCAAATACTTCATGAAAATGTTCAACTTTTATGAAGCCGAATTTCTTCATGAAAATTTTCAAGTTTTTTGAAGCCGAAATACTTCATGAAAATTTTCAACTTTTTTGAAGCCAAATTTCTTCATGAAAATTTTCAACTTTTTTGAAGCCCAAATACTTCATGAAAATTTTCAACTTTTTTGAAGACCAAATATTTCATGAAAATTTTCAACTTTTTTGAAGCCGAATTTCTTCATGAAAATTTTCAACTTTTTTGAAGCCGAATTTCTTCATGAATATTTTCAACTTTTTTGACGCCCAAATCCTTCATGAAAATTTTCAACTTTTTTGAAGCCCAAATACTTCATGAAAATTTTCAACTTTTTTGAAGCCCAAATCCTTCATGAAAATGTTCAACTTTTTTGAAGCCCAAATACTTCATGAAAATATTCAACTTTTTTGAAGCCGAAATACTTCATGAATATATTCAAATTTTTTGAATCCCAAATCCTTCATGAAAATTTTCAACTTTTTTGAAGCCCAAATACTTCATGAAAATTTTCAACTTTTTTGAAGCCCAAATACTTCATGAAAATTTTCAACTTTTTTGAATCCCAAATACTTCATGAAAATTTTCAGCTTTTTTGAAGCCGAATTTCTTCATGAAAATTTTCAACTTTTTTGAAGCCGAAATACTTCATGAAAATTTTTAACTTTTTGAAGAAAAATTTCTTCATGAATATTTTCAATTGACCCACCCCCCCTTACGAAAAAGTTGAAAAAAGAAGAAACACCCCCCCCTTGCGAAAACTTTTTTGAGGCCGAATTTCTTCATGAAAATTTTCAACTTTTTTGAATCCCAAATACTTCAAGAAAATTTTCAACTTTTTTGAAGCCGAATTTCTTCATGAAAATTTTCAACTTTTTTGAATCCGAAATACTTCATGAAAATTTTCAACTTTTTTGAAGCCCAAATATTTCATGAAAATTTTCAACTTTTTTGAAGCCGAAATACTTCATGAAAATGTTCGACTTTTTTAAAGCCGAAATCCTGTCGTGAAAATGTTCAACTTTTTTGAAGCCGAAATACTTCATGAAAATGTTCGACTTTTTTAAATCCGAAATCCTGTCGTGAAAATTTTCAACTTTTTTGAAGCCCAAATCCTTCATGAAAATGTTCAACTTTTTTGAAGCCCATTTTCTTCATGAACATTTTCAAATTTTTTGAAGCCCAAATACTTCATGAAAATGTTCAACTTTTTTGAAGCCCAAATCCTTCATGAAAATGTTCAACTTTTTTGAAGCCCAAATACTTCATGAAAATATTCAACTTTTTTGAAGCCGAAATACTTCATGAATATATTCAACTTTTTTGAATCCCAAATCCTTCATGAAAATTTTCAACTTTTTTGAAGCCCAAATACTTCATGAAAATTTTCAACTTTTTTGAAGCCCAAATACTTCATGAAAATTTTCAACTTTTTTGAATCCCAAATACTTCATGAAAATTTTCAACTTTATTGAAGGCGAAATACTTCATGAAAATATTCAACTTTTTTGAATCCGAAATCTTTTCATGAAAATTTTCAACTTTTTTGAAGCTGAAATACTTCATGAAAATGTTCGACTTTTTTAAATCCGAAATCCTGTCGTGAAAATTTTCAACTTTTTTGAAGCCCAAATCCTTCATGAAAATGTTCAACTTTTTTGAAGCCCAATTTCTTCATGAACATTTTCAACTTTTTTGAAGCCCAAATCCTTCATGAAAATGTTCAACTTTTTTGAAGCCGAATTTCTTCATGAAAATTTTCAACTTTATTGAAGGCGAAATACTTCATGAAAATTTTCAACTTTTTTGAAGCCGAATTTCTTCATGAAAATGTTCAACTTTTATGAATCCGAAATCTTTTCATGAAAATTTTCAACTTTTTTGAAGCCGAAATACTTCATGAAAATGTTCGACTTTTTTAAAGCCGAAATCCTGTCGTGAAAATTTTCAACTTTTTTGAAGCCGAAATACTTCATGAAAATGTTCGACTTTTTTAAATCCGAAATCCTGTCGTGAAAATTTTCAACTTTTTTGAAGCCCAAATCCTTCATGAAAATGTTCAACTTTTTTGAAGCCCAAATACTTCATGAAAATATTTAACTTTTTTGAAGCCGAAATACTTCATGAATATATTCAACTTTTTTGAATCCCAAATCATTCATGAAAATTTTCAACTTTTTTGAAGCCGAAATACTTCATGAAAATTTTCAACTTTTTTAAAGCCCAAATACTTCATGAAAATTTTCAACTTTTTTGAATCCCAAATACTTCATGAAAATTTTCAACTTTATTGAAGGCGAAATACTTCATGAAAATATTCAACTTTTTTGAATCCGAAATCTTTTCATGAAAATTTTCAACTTTTTTGAAGCTGAAATACTTCATGAAAATGTTCGACTTTTTTAAATCCGAAATCCTGTCGTGAAAATTTTCAACTTTTTTGAAGTCCAAATCCTTCATGAAAATGTTCAACTTTTTTGAAGCCCAAATACTTCATGAATATATTCAACTTTTTTGAAGCCCAAATACTTCATGAAAATGTTCGACTTTTTTGAAGCCGAAATACTTCATGAATATATTCAACTTTTTTGAATCCCAAATCCTTCATGAAAATTTTCAACTTTTTTGAAGCCCAAATACTTCATGAAAATTTTCAACTTTGTTGAAGGCGAAATACTTCATGAAAATTTTCAACTTTTTTGAAGCCGAATTTCTTCATGAATATTTACAACTTTTTTGAAGCCCAAATACTTCATGAAAATTTTCAACTTTTTTGAAGCCGAATTTCTTCATGAAAATTTTTAACTTTAATGAAGCCCAAATACTTCATGAAAATGTTCAACTTTTATGAAGCCGAATTTCTTCATGAAAATTTTCAAGTTTTTTGAAGCCGAAATACTTCATGAAAATTTTCAACTTTTTTGAAGCCAAAATTCTTCATGAAAATTTTCAACTTTTTTGAAGCACAAATACTTCATGAAAATTTTCAACTTTTTTGAAGACCAAATATTTCATGAAAATGTTCAACTTTTTTGAAGCCGAATTTCTTCATGAAAATTTTCAACTTTTTTGAAGCCGAATTTCTTCATGAATATTTTCAACTTTTTTGACGCCCAAATCCTTCATGAAAATTTTCAACTTTTTTGAAGCCCAAATACTTCATGAAAATTTTCAACTTTTTTGAAGTCCAAATCCTTCATGAAAATGTTCAACTTTTTTGAAGCCCAAATACTTCATGAATATATTCAACTTTTTTGAAGCCGAAATACTTCATGAAAATATTCAACTTTTTTGAAGCCGAAATACTTCATGAATATATTCAACTTTTTTGAATCCCAAATCCTTCATGAAAATTTTCAACTTTTTTGAAGCCCAAATACTTCATGAAAATTTTCAACTTTATTGAAGGCGAAATACTTCATGAAAATTTTCAACTTTTTTGAAGCCGAATTTCTTCATGAATATTTACAACTTTTTTGAAGCCCAAATACTTCATGAAAATTTTCAACTTTTTTGAAGCCGAATTTCTTCATGAAAATTTTTAACTTTAATGAAGCCCAAATACTTCATGAAAATGTTCAACTTTTATGAAGCCGAATTTCTTCATGAAAATTTTCAAGTTTTTTGAAGCCGAAATACTTCATGAAAATTTTCAACTTTTTTGAAGCCAAATTTCTTCATGAAAATTTTCAACTTTTTTGAAGCCCAAATATTTCATGAAAATTTTCAACTTTTTTGAAGCCGAATTTCTTCATGAAAGTTTTCAACTTTTTTGAAGCCGAATTTCTTCATGAAAATTTTCAACTTTATTGAAGGCGAAATACTTCATGAAAATTTTCAACTTTTTTGAAGCCGAATTTCTTCATGAATATTTACAACTTTTTTGAAGCCGAATTTCTTCATGAAAATTTTTAACTTTTTTGAAGCCCAAATACTTCATGAAAATGTTCAACTTTTATGAATCCAAATTTCTTCATGAAAATTTTCAACTTTTTTGAAGACCAAATATTTCATGAAAATTTTCAACTTTTTTGAAGCCGAATTTCTTCATGAAAATTTTCAACTTTTTGGAAGCCGAATTTCTTCAGGAATATTTTCAACTTTTTTGACGCCCAAATCCTTCATGAAAAGGTTCAACTTTTTTTAAGCCCAAATACTTCATGAATATATTCAACTTTTTTGAAGCCCAAATACTTCATGAAAATTTTCAACTTTTTTGAAGCCGAATTTCTTCATGAAAATTTTCAACTTTTTTGAAGCCGAAATACTTCAAGAAAATGTTCAACTTTTTTGAAGCCCAAATACTTAAAGAATATATTCAACTTTTTTGGAGCCCAAATCCTTCATGAAAATGTTCATCTTTTTTGAAGCCGAATTTCTTCATGAAAATTTTCAACTTTATTGAAGGCGAAATACTTCATGAAAATTTTCAACTTTTTTGAAGCCGAATTTCTTCATGAAAATTTTTAACTTTTTTGAAGCCGAATTTCTTCATGAAAATTTTTAACTTTTTTGAAGCCCAAATACTTCATGAAAATGTTCAACTTTTATGAAGCAGAATTTCTTCATGAAAATTTTCAACTTTTTTGAAGACCAAATATTTCATGAAAATTTTCAACTTTTTTGAAGCCGAATTTCTTCATGAAAATTTTCAACTTTTTGGAAGCCGAATTTCTTCAGGAATATTTTCAACTTTTTTGACGCCCAAATCCTTCATGAAAATGTTCAACTTTTTTTAAGCCCAAATACTTCATGAATATATTCAACTTTTTTGAAGCCCAAATACTTCATGAAAATTTTCAACTTTTTTGAAGCCGAATTTCTTCATGAAAATTTTCAACTTTTTTGAAGCCGAAATACTTCAAGAAAATGTTCAACTTTTTTGAAGCCCAAATACTTAATGAATATATTCAACTTTTTTGAAGCCCAAATCCTTCATGAAAATTTTCAACTTTTTTGAAACCGAAATACTTCATGAATATATTCAACTTTTTTGAATCCCAAATCCTTCATGAAAATTTTCAACTTTTTTGAAGCCCAAATACTTCATGAAAATTTTCAACTTATTTGAAGCCGAAATACTTCATGAATATATTCAACTTTTTTGAATCCCAAATCCTTCATGAAAATTTTCAACTTTTTTGAAGCCCAAATACTTCATGAAAATTTTCAACTTTTTTGAAGCCCAAATAATTCATGAAAATTTTCAACTTTTTTGAAGCCGAATTTCTTCATGAATATTTACAACTTTTTTGAAGCCCAAATACTTCATGAAAATTTTCAACTTTTTTGAAGCCGAATTTCTTCATGAAAATTTTTAACTTTTTTGAAGCCCAAATACTTCATGAAAATGTTCAACTTTTATGAAGCCCAATTTCTTCATGAAAATTTTCAACTTTTTTGAAGACCAAATATTTCATGAAAATTTTCAACTTTTTTGAAGCCGAATTTCTTCATGAAAATTTTCAACTTTTTTGAAGCCGAATTTCTTCAGGAATATTTTCAACTTTTTTGACGCCCAAATCCTTCATGAAAATGTTCAACTTTTTTGAAGCCCAAATACTTCATGAAAATTTTCAACTTTTTTGAAGCCCAAATACTTCATGAAAATTTTCAACTTTTTTGAAGCCCAAATACTTCATGAAAATTTTCAACTTTTTTGAAGCTGAATTTCTTCATGAATATATTCAACTTTTTTGAAGCCCAAATACTTCATGAAAATTTTCAACTTTTTTGAATCCCAAATACTTCATGAAAATGTTCAACTTTTTTGAAGCCCAAATACTTCATGAAAATTTTCAACTTTTTTGAAGCCCAAATACTTCATGAATATATTCAACTTTTTTGAAGCCCAAATACTTCATGAAAATTTTCAACTTTTTTGAAGCCGAAATACTTCATGAATATATTCAACTTTTTTGAATCCCAAATCCTTCATGAAAATTTTAAACTTTTTTGAAGCCCAAATACTTCATGAAAATTTTCAACTTTTTTGAAGCCCAAATACTTCATGAAAATTTTCAACTTTTTTGAAGCCCAAATACTTCAGGAAAATTTTCAACTTTTTTGAAGCTGAATTTCTTCATGAATATATTCAACTTTTTTGAAGCCCAAATACTTCATGAAAATTTTCAACTTTTTTGAATCCCAAATACTTCATGAAAATGTTCAACTTTTTTGAAGCCCAAATACTTCATGAAAATTTTCAACTTTTTTGAAGCCCAAATACTTCATGAATATATTCAACTTTTTTGAAGCCCAAATACTTCATGAAAATTTTCAACTTTTTTGAAGCCGAAATACTTCATGAATATATTCAACTTTTTTGAATCCCAAATCCTTCATGAAAATTTTCAACTTTTTTGAAGCCCAAATACTTCATGAAAATTTTCAACTTTTTTGAAGCCCAAATACTTCATGAAAATTTTCAACTTTTTCGAATCCCAAATACTTCATGAAAATTTTCAACTTTTTTGAAGCCCAAATACTTCATGAAAATTTTCAACTTTTTTGAAGCTGAATTTCTTCATGAAAATTTTCAACTTTTTTGAAGCCGAAATACTTCATGAATATATTCAACTTTTTTGAATCCCAAATCCTTCATGAAAATTTTCAACTTTTTTGAAGCCCAAATACTTCATGAAAATTTTCAACTTTTTTGAAGCCCAAATAATTCATGAAAATTTTCAACTTTTTTGAAGCCGAATTTCTTCATGAATATTTACAACTTTTTTGAAGCCCAAATACTTCATGAAAATTTTCAACTTTTTTGAAGCCGAATTTCTTCATGAAAATTTTTAACTTTTTTGAAGCCCAAATACTTCATGAAAATGTTCAACTTTTATGAAGCCCAATTTCTTCATGAAAATTTTCAACTTTTTTGAAGACCAAATATTTCATGAAAATTTTCAACTTTTTTGAAGCCGAATTTCTTCATGAAAATTTTCAACTTTTTTGAAGCCGAATTTCTTCAGGAATATTTTCAACTTTTTTGACGCCCAAATCCTTCATGAAAATGTTCAACTTTTTTGAAGCCCAAATACTTCATGAAAATTTTCAACTTTTTTGAAGCCCAAATACTTCATGAAAATTTTCAACTTTTTTGAAGCCCAAATACTTCATGAAAATTTTCAACTTTTTTGAAGCTGAATTTCTTCATGAATATATTCAACTTTTTTGAAGCCCAAATACTTCATGAAAATTTTCAACTTTTTTGAATCCCAAATACTTCATGAAAATGTTCAACTTTTTTGAAGCCCAAATACTTCATGAAAATTTTCAACTTTTTTGAAGCTGAATTTCTTCATGAATATATTCAACTTTTTTGAAGCCCAAATACTTCATGAAAATTTTCAACTTTTTTGAATCCCAAATACTTCATGAAAATGTTCAACTTTTTTGAAGCCCAAATACTTCATGAAAATTTTCAACTTTTTTGAAGCCCAAATACTTCATGAATATATTCAACTTTTTTGAAGCCCAAATACTTCATGAAAATTTTCAACTTTTTTGAAGCCGAAATACTTCATGAATATATTCAACTTTTTTGAATCCCAAATCCTTCATGAAAATTTTCAACTTTTTTGAAGCCCAAATACTTCATGAAAATTTTCAACTTTTTTGAAGCCCAAATACTTCATGAAAATTTTCAACTTTTTTGAAGCCCAAATACTTCATGAAAATTTTCAACTTTTTTGAAGCTGAATTTCTTCATGAATATATTCAACTTTTTTGAAGCCCAAATACTTCATGAAAATTTTCAACTTTTTTGAATCCCAAATACTTCATGAAAATGTTCAACTTTTTTGAAGCCCAAATACTTCATGAAAATTTTCAACTTTTTTGAAGCCCAAATACTTCATGAATATATTCAACTTTTTTGAAGCCCAAATACTTCATGAAAATTTTCAACTTTTTTGAAGCCGAAATACTTCATGAATATATTCAACTTTTTTGAATCCCAAATCCTTCATGAAAATTTTCAACTTTTTTGAAGCCCAAATACTTCATGAAAATTTTCAACTTTTTTGAAGCCCAAATACTTCATGAAAATTTTCAACTTTTTCGAATCCCAAATACTTCATGAAAATTTTCAACTTTTTTGAAGCCCAAATACTTCATGAAAATTTTCAACTTTTTTGAAGCTGAATTTCTTCATGAAAATTTTCAACTTTTTTGAAGCCGAAATACTTCATGAATATATTCAACTTTTTTGAATCCCAAATCCTTCATGAAAATTTTCAACTTTTTTGAAGCCCAAATAATTCATGAAAATTTTCAACTTTTTTGAAGCCGAATTTCTTCATGAATATTTACAACTTTTTTGAAGCCCAAATACTTCATGAAAATTTTCAACTTTTTTGAAGCCGAATTTCTTCATGAAAATTTTTAACTTTTTTGAAGCCCAAATACTTCATGAAAATGTTCAACTTTTATGAAGCCCAATTTCTTCATGAAAATTTTCAACTTTTTTGAAGACCAAATATTTCATGAAAATTTTCAACTTTTTTGAAGCCGAATTTCTTCATGAAAATTTTCAACTTTTTTGAAGCCGAATTTCTTCAGGAATATTTTCAACTTTTTTGACGCCCAAATCCTTCATGAAAATGTTCAACTTTTTTGAAGCCCAAATACTTCATGAAAATTTTCAACTTTTTTGAAGCCCAAATACTTCATGAAAATTTTCAACTTTTTTGAAGCCCAAATACTTCATGAAAATTTTCAACTTTTTTGAAGCTGAATTTCTTCATGAATATATTCAACTTTTTTGAAGCCCAAATACTTCATGAAAATTTTCAACTTTTTTGAATCCCAAATACTTCATGAAAATGTTCAACTTTTTTGAAGCCCAAATACTTCATGAAAATTTTCAACTTTTTTGAAGCCCAAATACTTCATGAATATATTCAACTTTTTTGAAGCCCAAATACTTCATGAAAATTTTCAACTTTTTTGAAGCCGAAATACTTCATGAATATATTCAACTTTTTTGAATCCCAAATCCTTCATGAAAATTTTCAACTTTTTTGAAGCCCAAATACTTCATGAAAATTTTCAACTTTTTTGAAGCCCAAATACTTCATGAAAATTTTCAACTTTTTTGAAGCCCAAATACTTCATGAAAATTTTCAACTTTTTTGAAGCTGAATTTCTTCATGAATATATTCAACTTTTTTGAAGCCCAAATACTTCATGAAAATTTTCAACTTTTTTGAATCCCAAATACTTCATGAAAATGTTCAACTTTTTTGAAGCCCAAATACTTCATGAAAATTTTCAACTTTTTTGAAGCCCAAATACTTCATGAATATATTCAACTTTTTTGAAGCCCAAATACTTCATGAAAATTTTCAACTTTTTTGAAGCCGAAATACTTCATGAATATATTCAACTTTTTTGAATCCCAAATCCTTCATGAAAATTTTCAACTTTTTTGAAGCCCAAATACTTCATGAAAATTTTCAACTTTTTTGAAGCCCAAATACTTCATGAAAATGTTCAACTTTTTTGAAGCCCAAATACTTCATGAAAATTTTCAACTTTTTTGAAGCCCAAATACTTCATGAATATATTCAACTTTTTTGAAGCCCAAATACTTCATGAAAATTTTCAACTTTTTTGAAGCCGAAATACTTCATGAATATATTCAACTTTTTTGAATCCCAAATCCTTCATGAAAATTTTCAACTTTTTTGAAGCCCAAATACTTCATGAAAATTTTCAACTTTTTTGAAGCCCAAATACTTCATGAAAATTTTCAACTTTTTTGAAGCCCAAATACTTCATGAATATATTCAACTTTTTTGAAGCCCAAATACTTCATGAAAATTTTCAACTTTTTTGAAGCCGAAATACTTCATGAATATATTCAACTTTTTTGAATCCCAAATCCTTCATGAAAATTTTCAACTTTTTTGAAGCCCAAATACTTCATGAAAATTTTCAACTTTTTTGAAGCCCAAATACTTCATGAAAATTTTCAACTTTATTGAAGGCGAAATACTTCATGAAAATATTCAACTTTTTTGAATCCGAAATCTTTTCATGAAAATTTTCAACTTTTTTGAAGCTGAAATACTTCATGAAAATGTTCGACTTTTTTAAATCCGAAATCCTGTCGTGAAAATTTTCAACTTTTTTGAAGCCCAAATCCTTCATGAAAATGTTCAACTTTTTTGAAGCCCAATTTCTTCATGAACATTTTCAACTTTTTTGAAGCCCAAATCCTTCATGAAAATGTTCAACTTTTTTGAAGCCGAATTTCTTCATGAAAATTTTCAACTTTATTGAAGGCGAAATACTTCATGAAAATTTTCAACTTTTTTGAAGCCGAATTTCTTCATGAAAATTTTTAACTTTTTTGAAGCCCAAATACTTCATGAAAATGTTCAACTTTTATGAATCCGAAATCTTTTCATGAAAATTTTCAACTTTTTTGAAGCCGAAATACTTCATGAAAATGTTCGACTTTTTTAAAGCCGAAATCCTGTCGTGAAAATTTTCAACTTTTTTGAAGCCGAAATACTTCATGAAAATGTTCGACTTTTTTAAATCCGAAATCCTGTCGTGAAAATTTTCAACTTTTTTGAAGCCCAAATCCTTCATGAAAATGTTCAACTTTTTTGAAGCCCAAATACTTCATGAAAATATTTAACTTTTTTGAAGCCGAAATACTTCATGAATATATTCAACTTTTTTGAATCCCAAATCATTCATGAAAATTTTCAACTTTTTTGAAGCCCAAATACTTCATGAAAATTTTCAACTTTTTTAAAGCCCAAATACTTCATGAAAATTTTCAACTTTTTTGAATCCCAAATACTTCATGAAAATTTTCAACTTTATTGAAGGCGAAATACTTCATGAAAATATTCAACTTTTTTGAATCCGAAATCTTTTCATGAAAATTTTCAACTTTTTTGAAGCTGAAATACTTCATGAAAATGTTCGACTTTTTTAAATCCGAAATCCTGTCGTGAAAATTTTCAACTTTTTTGAAGTCCAAATCCTTCATGAAAATGTTCAACTTTTTTGAAGCCCAAATACTTCATGAATATATTCAACTTTTTTGAAGCCCAAATACTTCATGAAAATGTTCGACTTTTTTGAAGCCGAAATACTTCATGAATATATTCAACTTTTTTGAATCCCAAATCCTTCATGAAAATTTTCAACTTTTTTGAAGCCCAAATACTTCATGAAAATTTTCAACTTTGTTGAAGGCGAAATACTTCATGAAAATTTTCAACTTTTTTGAAGCCGAATTTCTTCATGAATATTTACAACTTTTTTGAAGCCCAAATACTTCATGAAAATTTTCAACTTTTTTGAAGCCGAATTTCTTCATGAAAATTTTTAACTTTAATGAAGCCCAAATACTTCATGAAAATGTTCAACTTTTATGAAGCCGAATTTCTTCATGAAAATTTTCAAGTTTTTTGAAGCCGAAATACTTCTTGAAAATTTTCAACTTTTTTGAAGCCAAAATTCTTCATGAAAATTTTCAACTTTTTTGAAGCACAAATACTTCATGAAAATTTTCAACTTTTTTGAAGACCAAATATTTCATGAAAATGTTCAACTTTTTTGAAGCCGAATTTCTTCATGAAAATTTTCAACTTTTTTGAAGCCGAATTTCTTCATGAATATTTTCAACTTTTTTGACGCCCAAATCCTTCATGAAAATTTTCAACTTTTTTGAAGCCCAAATCCTTCATGAAAATGTTCAACTTTTTTGAAGCCCAAATACTTCATGAATATATTCAACTTTTTTGAAGCCGAAATACTTCATGAAAATATTCAACTTTTTTGAAGCCGAAATACTTCATGAAAATGTTCGACTTTTTTGAAGCCGAAATACTTCATGAATATATTCAACTTTTTTGAATCCCAAATCCTTCATGAAAATTTTCAACTTTTTTGAAGCCCAAATACTTCATGAAAATTTTCAACTTTGTTGAAGGCGAAATACTTCATGAAAATTTTCAACTTTTTTGAAGCCGAATTTCTTCATGAATATTTACAACTTTTTTGAAGCCCAAATACTTCATGAAAATTTTCAACTTTTTTGAAGCCGAATTTCTTCATGAAAATTTTTAACTTTAATGAAGCCCAAATACTTCATGAAAATGTTCAACTTTTATGAAGCCGAATTTCTTCATGAAAATTTTCAAGTTTTTTGAAGCCGAAATACTTCTTGAAAATTTTCAACTTTTTTGAAGCCAAAATTCTTCATGAAAATTTTCAACTTTTTTGAAGCACAAATACTTCATGAAAATTTTCAACTTTTTTGAAGACCAAATATTTCATGAAAATGTTCAACTTTTTTGAAGCCGAATTTCTTCATGAAAATTTTCAACTTTTTTGAAGCCGAATTTCTTCATGAATATTTTCAACTTTTTTGACGCCCAAATCCTTCATGAAAATTTTCAACTTTTTTGAAGCCCAAATCCTTCATGAAAATGTTCAACTTTTTTGAAGCCCAAATACTTCATGAATATATTCAACTTTTTTGAAGCCGAAATACTTCATGAAAATATTCAACTTTTTTGAAGCCGAAATACTTCATGAATATATTCAACTTTTTTGAATCCCAAATCCTTCATGAAAATTTTCAACTTTTTTGAAGCCCAAATACTTCATGAAAATTTTCAACTTTATTGAAGGCGAAATACTTCATGAAAATTTTCAACTTTTTTGAAGCCGAATTTCTTCATGAATATTTACAACTTTTTTGAAGCCCAAATACTTCATGAAAATTTTCAACTTTTTTGAAGCCGAATTTCTTCATGAAAATTTTTAACTTTAATGAAGCCCAAATACTTCATGAAAATGTTCAACTTTTATGAAGCCGAATTTCTTCATGAAAATTTTCAAGTTTTTTGAAGCCGAAATACTTCATGAAAATTTTCAACTTTTTTGAAGCCAAATTTCTTCATGAAAATTTTCAACTTTTTTGAAGCCCAAATATTTCATGAAAATTTTCAACTTTTTTGAAGCCGAATTTCTTCATGAAAGTTTTCAACTTTTTTGAAGCCGAATTTCTTCATGAAAATTTTCAACTTTATTGAAGGCGAAATACTTCATGAAAATTTTCAACTTTTTTGAAGCCGAATTTCTTCATGAATATTTACAACTTTTTTGAAGCCGAATTTCTTCATGAAAATTTTTAACTTTTTTGAAGCCCAAATACTTCATGAAAATGTTCAACTTTTATGAATCCGAATTTCTTCATGAAAATTTTCAACTTTTTTGAAGACCAAATATTTCATGAAAATTTTCAACTTTTTTGAAGCCGAATTTCTTCATGAAAATTTTCAACTTTTTGGAAGCCGAATTTCTTCAGGAATATTTTCAACTTTTTTGACGCCCAAATCCTTCATGAAAAGGTTCAACTTTTTTTAAGCCCAAATACTTCATGAATATATTCAACTTTTTTGAAGCCCAAATACTTCATGAAAATTTTCAACTTTTTTGAAGCCGAATTTCTTCATGAAAATTTTCAACTTTTTTGAAGCCGAAATACTTCAAGAAAATGTTCAACTTTTTTGAAGCCCAAATACTTAATGAATATATTCAACTTTTTTGGAGCCCAAATCCTTCATGAAAATGTTCATCTTTTTTGAAGCCGAATTTCTTCATGAAAATTTTCAACTTTATTGAAGGCGAAATACTTCATGAAAATTTTCAACTTTTTTGAAGCCGAATTTCTTCATGAAAATTTTTAACTTTTTTGAAGCCGAATTTCTTCATGAAAATTTTTAACTTTTTTGAAGCCCAAATACTTCATGAAAATGTTCAACTTTTATGAAGCAGAATTTCTTCATGAAAATTTTCAACTTTTTTGAAGACCAAATATTTCATGAAAATTTTCAACTTTTTTGAAGCCGAATTTCTTCATGAAAATTTTCAACTTTTTGGAAGCCGAATTTCTTCAGGAATATTTTCAACTTTTTTGACGCCCAAATCCTTCATGAAAATGTTCAACTTTTTTTAAGCCCAAATACTTCATGAATATATTCAACTTTTTTGAAGCCCAAATACTTCATGAAAATTTTCAACTTTTTTGAAGCCGAATTTCTTCATGAAAATTTTCAACTTTTTTGAAGCCGAAATACTTCAAGAAAATGTTCAACTTTTTTGAAGCCCAAATACTTAATGAATATATTCAACTTTTTTGAAGCCCAAATCCTTCATGAAAATTTTCAACTTTTTTGAAGCCGAAATACTTCATGAATATATTCAACTTTTTTGAATCCCAAATCCTTCATGAAAATTTTCAACTTTTTTGAAGCCCAAATACTTCATGAAAATTTTCAACTTATTTGAAGCCGAAATACTTCATGAATATATTCAACTTTTTTGAATCCCAAATCCTTCATGAAAATTTTCAACTTTTTTGAAGCCCAAATACTTCATGAAAATTTTCAACTTTTTTGAAGCCCAAATAATTCATGAAAATTTTCAACTTTTTTGAAGCCGAATTTCTTCATGAATATTTACAACTTTTTTGAAGCCCAAATACTTCATGAAAATTTTCAACTTTTTTGAAGCCGAATTTCTTCATGAAAATTTTTAACTTTTTTGAAGCCCAAATACTTCATGAAAATGTTCAACTTTTATGAAGCCCAATTTCTTCATGAAAATTTTCAACTTTTTTGAAGACCAAATATTTCATGAAAATTTTCAACTTTTTTGAAGCCGAATTTCTTCATGAAAATTTTCAACTTTTTTGAAGCCGAATTTCTTCAGGAATATTTTCAACTTTTTTGACGCCCAAATCCTTCATGAAAATGTTCAACTTTTTTGAAGCCCAAATACTTCATGAAAATTTTCAACTTTTTTGAAGCCCAAATACTTCATGAAAATTTTCAACTTTTTTGAAGCCCAAATACTTCATGAAAATTTTCAACTTTTTTGAAGCTGAATTTCTTCATGAATATATTCAACTTTTTTGAAGCCCAAATACTTCATGAAAATTTTCAACTTTTTTGAATCCCAAATACTTCATGAAAATGTTCAACTTTTTTGAAGCCCAAATACTTCATGAAAATTTTCAACTTTTTTGAAGCCCAAATACTTCATGAATATATTCAACTTTTTTGAAGCCCAAATACTTCATGAAAATTTTCAACTTTTTTGAAGCCGAAATACTTCATGAATATATTCAACTTTTTTGAATCCCAAATCCTTCATGAAAATTTTCAACTTTTTTGAAGCCCAAATACTTCATGAAAATTTTCAACTTTTTTGAAGCCCAAATACTTCATGAAAATTTTCAACTTTTTTGAAGCCCAAATACTTCATGAAAATTTTCAACTTTTTTGAAGCTGAATTTCTTCATGAATATATTCAACTTTTTTGAAGCCCAAATACTTCATGAAAATTTTCAACTTTTTTGAATCCCAAATACTTCATGAAAATGTTCAACTTTTTTGAAGCCCAAATACTTCATGAAAATTTTCAACTTTTTTGAAGCCCAAATACTTCATGAATATATTCAACTTTTTTGAAGCCCAAATACTTCATGAAAATTTTCAACTTTTTTGAAGCCGAAATACTTCATGAATATATTCAACTTTTTTGAATCCCAAATCCTTCATGAAAATTTTCAACTTTTTTGAAGCCCAAATACTTCATGAAAATTTTCAACTTTTTTGAAGCCCAAATACTTCATGAAAATTTTCAACTTTTTCGAATCCCAAATACTTCATGAAAATTTTCAACTTTTTTGAAGCCCAAATACTTCATGAAAATTTTCAACTTTTTTGAAGCCGAATTTCTTCATGAAAATTTTCAACTTTTTTGAAGCCGAAATACTTCATGAATATATTCAACTTTTTTGAAGCCCAAATACTTCATGAAAATTTTCAACTTTTTTGAAGCCCAAATACTTCATGAAAATTTTCAACTTTTTTGAAGCCCAAATACTTCATGAAAATTTTCAACTTTTTTGAAGCTGAATTTCTTCATGAATATATTCAACTTTTTTGAAGCCCAAATACTTCATGAAAATTTTCAACTTTTTTGAATCCCAAATACTTCATGAAAATGTTCAACTTTTTTGAAGCCCAAATACTTCATGAAAATTTTCAACTTTTTTGAAGCCCAAATACTTCATGAATATATTCAACTTTTTTGAAGCCCAAATACTTCATGAAAATTTTCAACTTTTTTGAAGCCGAAATACTTCATGAATATATTCAACTTTTTTGAATCCCAAATCCTTCATGAAAATTTTCAACTTTTTTGAAGCCCAAATACTTCATGAAAATTTTCAACTTTTTTGAAGCCCAAATACTTCATGAAAATTTTAGACTTTTTTGAAGCCCAAATACTTCATGAAAATTTTCAACTTTTTTGAAGCTGAATTTCTTCATGAATATATTCAACTTTTTTGAAGCCCAAATACTTCATGAAAATTTTCAACTTTTTTGAATCCCAAATACTTCATGAAAATGTTCAACTTTTTTGAAGCCCAAATACTTCATGAAAATTTTCAACTTTTTTGAAGCCCAAATACTTCATGAATATATTCAACTTTTTTGAAGCCCAAATACTTCATGAAAATTTTCAACTTTTTTGAAGCCGAAATACTTCATGAATATATTCAACTTTTTTGAATCCCAAATCCTTCATGAAAATTTTCAACTTTTTTGAAGCCCAAATACTTCATGAAAATTTTCAACTTTTTTGAAGCCCAAATACTTCATGAAAATTTTCAACTTTTTCGAATCCCAAATACTTCATGAAAATTTTCAACTTTTTTGAAGCCCAAATACTTCATGAAAATTTTCAACTTTTTTGAAGCTGAATTTCTTCATGAAAATTTTCAACTTTTTTGAAGCCGAAATACTTCATGAATATATTCAACTTTTTTGAATCCCAAATCCTTCATGAAAATTTTCAACTTTTTTGAAGCCCAAATACTTCATGAAAATTTTCAACTTTTTTGAAGCCCAAATAATTCATGAAAATTTTCAACTTTTTTGAAGCCGAATTTCTTCATGAATATTTACAACTTTTTTGAAGCCCAAATACTTCATGAAAATTTTCAACTTTTTTGAAGCCGAATTTCTTCATGAAAATTTTTAACTTTTTTGAAGCCCAAATACTTCATGAAAATGTTCAACTTTTATGAAGCCCAATTTCTTCATGAAAATTTTCAACTTTTTTGAAGACCAAATATTTCATGAAAATTTTCAACTTTTTTGAAGCCGAATTTCTTCATGAAAATTTTCAACTTTTTTGAAGCCGAATTTCTTCAGGAATATTTTCAACTTTTTTGACGCCCAAATCCTTCATGAAAATGTTCAACTTTTTTGAAGCCCAAATACTTCATGAAAATTTTCAACTTTTTTGAAGCCCAAATACTTCATGAAAATTTTCAACTTTTTTGAAGCCCAAATACTTCATGAAAATTTTCAACTTTTTTGAAGCTGAATTTCTTCATGAATATATTCAACTTTTTTGAAGCCCAAATACTTCATGAAAATTTTCAACTTTTTTGAAGCCGAAATACTTCATGAAAATTTTCAACTTTTTTGAAGCCCAAATACTTCATGAATATATTCAACTTTTTTGAAGCCCAAATACTTCATGAAAATTTTCAACTTTTTTGAAGCCGAAATACTTCATGAATATATTCAACTTTTTTGAATCCCAAATCCTTCATGAAAATTTTCAACTTTTTTGAAGCCCAAATACTTCATGAAAATTTTCAACTTTTTTGAAGCTGAATTTCTTCATGAATATATTCAACTTTTTTGAAGCCCAAATACTTCATGAAAATTTTCAACTTTTTTGAATCCCAAATACTTCATGAAAATGTTCAACTTTTTTGAAGCCCAAATACTTCATGAAAATTTTCAACTTTTTTGAAGCCCAAATACTTCATGAATATATTCAACTTTTTTGAAGCCCAAATACTTCATGAAAATTTTCAACTTTTTTGAAGCCGAAATACTTCATGAATATATTCAACTTTTTTGAATCCCAAATCCTTCATGAAAATTTTCAACTTTTTTGAAGCCCAAATACTTCATGAAAATTTTCAACTTTTTTGAAGCCCAAATACTTCATGAAAATTTTCAACTTTTTCGAATCCCAAATACTTCATGAAAATTTTCAACTTTTTTGAAGCCCAAATACTTCATGAAAATTTTCAACTTTTTTGAAGCTGAATTTCTTCATGAAAATTTTCAACTTTTTTGAAGCCGAAATACTTCATGAATATATTCAACTTTTTTGAATCCCAAATCCTTCATGAAAATTTTCAACTTTTTTGAAGCCCAAATACTTCATGAAAATTTTCAACTTTTTTGAAGCCCAAATAATTCATGAAAATTTTCAACTTTTTTGAAGCCGAATTTCTTCATGAATATTTACAACTTTTTTGAAGCCCAAATACTTCATGAAAATTTTCAACTTTTTTGAAGCCGAATTTCTTCATGAAAATTTTTAACTTTTTTGAAGCCCAAATACTTCATGAAAATGTTCAACTTTTATGAAGCCCAATTTCTTCATGAAAATTTTCAACTTTTTTGAAGACCAAATATTTCATGAAAATTTTCAACTTTTTTGAAGCCGAATTTCTTCATGAAAATTTTCAACTTTTTTGAAGCCGAATTTCTTCAGGAATATTTTCAACTTTTTTGACGCCCAAATCCTTCATGAAAATGTTCAACTTTTTTGAAGCCCAAATACTTCATGAAAATTTTCAACTTTTTTGAAGCCCAAATACTTCATGAAAATTTTCAACTTTTTTGAAGCCCAAATACTTCATGAAAATTTTCAACTTTTTTGAAGCTGAATTTCTTCATGAATATATTCAACTTTTTTGAAGCCCAAATACTTCATGAAAATTTTCAACTTTTTTGAAGCCGAAATACTTCATGAAAATTTTCAACTTTTTTGAAGCCCAAATACTTCATGAATATATTCAACTTTTTTGAAGCCCAAATACTTCATGAAAATTTTCAACTTTTTTGAAGCCGAAATACTTCATGAATATATTCAACTTTTTTGAATCCCAAATCCTTCATGAAAATTTTCAACTTTTTTGAAGCCCAAATACTTCATGAAAATTTTCAACTTTTTTGAAGCCCAAATACTTCATGAAAATTTTCAACTTTTTTGAAGCCCAAATACTTCATGAAAATTTTCAACTTTTTTGAAGCTGAATTTCTTCATGAATATATTCAACTTTTTTGAAGCCCAAATACTTCATGAAAATTTTCAACTTTTTTGAATCCCAAATACTTCATGAAAATGTTCAACTTTTTTGAAGCCCAAATACTTCATGAAAATTTTCAACTTTTTTGAAGCCCAAATACTTCATGAATATATTCAACTTTTTTGAAGCCCAAATACTTCATGAAAATTTTCAACTTTTTTGAAGCCGAAATACTTCATGAATATATTCAACTTTTTTGAATCCCAAATCCTTCATGAAAATTTTCAACTTTTTTGAAGCCCAAATACTTCATGAAAATTTTCAACTTTTTTGAAGCCCAAATACTTCATGAAAATTTTCAACTTTTTCGAATCCCAAATACTTCATGAAAATTTTCAACTTTTTTGAAGCCCAAATACTTCATGAAAATTTTCAACTTTTTTGAAGCCGAATTTCTTCATGAAAATTTTCAACTTTTTTGAAGCCGAAATACTTCATGAATATATTCAACTTTTTTGAAGCCCAAATACTTCATGAAAATTTTCAACTTTTTTGAAGCCCAAATACTTCATGAAAATTTTCAACTTTTTTGAAGCCCAAATACTTCATGAAAATTTTCAACTTTTTCGAATCCCAAATACTTCATGAAAATTTTCAACTTTTTTGAAGCCCAAATACTTCATGAAAATTTTCAACTTTTTTGAAGCCGAATTTCTTCATGAAAATTTTCAACTTTTTTGAAGCCGAAATACTTCATGAATATATTCAACTTTTTTGAAGCCCAAATACTTCATGAAAATTTTCAACTTTTTTGAAGCCCAAATACTTCATGAAAATTTTCAACTTTTTTGAAGCCCAAATACTTCATGAAAATTTTCAACTTTTTTGAAGCTGAATTTCTTCATGAATATATTCAACTTTTTTGAAGCCCAAATACTTCATGAAAATTTTCAACTTTTTTGAATCCCAAATACTTCATGAAAATGTTCAACTTTTTTGAAGCCCAAATACTTCATGAAAATTTTCAACTTTTTTGAAGCCCAAATACTTCATGAATATATTCAACTTTTTTGAAGCCCAAATACTTCATGAAAATTTTCAACTTTTTTGAAGCCGAAATACTTCATGAATATATTCAACTTTTTTGAATCCCAAATCCTTCATGAAAATTTTCAACTTTTTTGAAGCCCAAATACTTCATGAAAATTTTCAACTTTTTTGAAGCCCAAATACTTCATGAAAATTTTCAACTTTTTTGAAGCCCAAATACTTCATGAAAATTTTCAACTTTTTTGAAGCTGAATTTCTTCATGAATATATTCAACTTTTTTGAAGCCCAAATACTTCATGAAAATTTTCAACTTTTTTGAATCCCAAATACTTCATGAAAATGTTCAACTTTTTTGAAGCCCAAATACTTCATGAAAATTTTCAACTTTTTTGAAGCCCAAATACTTCATGAATATATTCAACTTTTTTGAAGCCCAAATACTTCATGAAAATTTTCAACTTTTTTGAAGCCGAAATACTTCATGAATATATTCAACTTTTTTGAATCCCAAATCCTTCATGAAAATTTTCAACTTTTTTGAAGCCCAAATACTTCATGAAAATTTTCAACTTTTTTGAAGCCCAAATACTTCATGAAAATTTTCAACTTTTTCGAATCCCAAATACTTCATGAAAATTTTCAACTTTTTTGAAGCCCAAATACTTCATGAAAATTTTCAACTTTTTTGAAGCCGAATTTCTTCATGAAAATTTTCAACTTTTTTGAAGCCGAAATACTTCATGAATATATTCAACTTTTTTGAAGCCCAAATACTTCATGAAAATTTTCAACTTTTTTGAAGCCCAAATACTTCATGAAAATTTTCAACTTTTTTGAAGCCCAAATACTTCATGAAAATTTTCAACTTTTTCGAATCCCAAATACTTCATGAAAATTTTCAACTTTTTTGAAGCCCAAATACTTCATGAAAATTTTCAACTTTTTTGAAGCCGAATTTCTTCATGAAAATTTTCAACTTTTTTGAAGCCGAAATACTTCATGAATATATTCAACTTTTTTGAAGCCCAAATACTTCATGAAAATTTTCAACTTTTTTGAAGCCCAAATACTTCATGAAAATTTTCAACTTTTTTGAAGCCCAAATACTTCATGAAAATTTTCAACTTTTTTGAAGCTGAATTTCTTCATGAATATATTCAACTTTTTTGAAGCCCAAATACTTCATGAAAATTTTCAACTTTTTTGAATCCCAAATACTTCATGAAAATGTTCAACTTTTTTGAAGCCCAAATACTTCATGAAAATTTTCAACTTTTTTGAAGCCCAAATACTTCATGAATATATTCAACTTTTTTGAAGCCCAAATACTTCATGAAAATTTTCAACTTTTTTGAAGCCGAAATACTTCATGAATATATTCAACTTTTTTGAATCCCAAATCCTTCATGAAAATTTTCAACTTTTTTGAAGCCCAAATACTTCATGAAAATTTTCAACTTTTTTGAAACCCAAATACTTCATGAAAATTTTAGACTTTTTTGAAGCCCAAATACTTCATGAAAATTTTCAACTTTTTTGAAGCTGAATTTCTTCATGAATATATTCAACTTTTTTGAAGCCCAAATACTTCATGAAAATTTTCAACTTTTTTGAATCCCAAATACTTCATGAAAATGTTCAACTTTTTTGAAGCCCAAATACTTCATGAAAATTTTCAACTTTTTTGAAGCCGAAATACTTCATGAATATATTCAACTTTTTTGAAGCCCAAATACTTCATGAAAATTTTCAACTTTTTTGAAGCCCAAATACTTCATGAAAATTTTCAACTTTTTTGAAGCCCAAATACTTCATGAAAATTTTCAACTTTTTTGAAGCTGAATTTCTTCATGAATATATTCAACTTTTTTGAAGCCCAAATACTTCATGAAAATTTTCAACTTTTTTGAATCCCAAATACTTCATGAAAATGTTCAACTTTTTTGAAGCCCAAATACTTCATGAAAATTTTCAACTTTTTTGAAGCCCAAATACTTCATGAATATATTCAACTTTTTTGAAGCCCAAATACTTCATGAAAATTTTCAACTTTTTTGAAGCCGAAATACTTCATGAATATATTCAACTTTTTTGAATCCCAAATCCTTCATGAAAATTTTCAACTTTTTTGAAGCCCAAATACTTCATGAAAATTTTCAACTTTTTTGAAACCCAAATACTTCATGAAAATTTTAGACTTTTTTGAAGCCCAAATACTTCATGAAAATTTTCAACTTTTTTGAAGCTGAATTTCTTCATGAATATATTCAACTTTTTTGAAGCCCAAATACTTCATGAAAATTTTCAACTTTTTTGAATCCCAAATACTTCATGAAAATGTTCAACTTTTTTGAAGCCCAAATACTTCATGAAAATTTTCAACTTTTTTGAAGCCCAAATACTTCATGAATATATTCAACTTTTTTGAAGCCCAAATACTTCATGAAAATTTTCAACTTTTTTGAAGCCGAAATACTTCATGAATATATTCAACTTTTTTGAATCCCAAATCCTTCATGAAAATTTTCAACTTTTTTGAAGCCCAAATACTTCATGAAAATTTTCAACTTTTTTGAAGCCCAAATACTTCATGAAAATTTTCAACTTTTTCGAATCCCAAATACTTCATGAAAATTTTCAACTTTTTTGAAGCCCAAATACTTCATGAAAATTTTCAACTTTTTTGAAGCTGAATTTCTTCATGAAAATTTTCAACTTTTTTGAAGCCGAAATACTTCATGAATATATTCAACTTTTTTGAATCCCAAATCCTTCATGAAAATTTTCAACTTTTTTGAAGCCCAAATACTTCATGAAAATTTTCAACTTTTTTGAAGCCCAAATAATTCATGAAAATTTTCAACTTTTTTGAAGCCGAATTTCTTCATGAATATTTACAACTTTTTTGAAGCCCAAATACTTCATGAAAATTTTCAACTTTTTTGAAGCCGAATTTCTTCATGAAAATTTTTAACTTTTTTGAAGCCCAAATACTTCATGAAAATGTTCAACTTTTATGAAGCCCAATTTCTTCATGAAAATTTTCAACTTTTTTGAAGACCAAATATTTCATGAAAATTTTCAACTTTTTTGAAGCCGAATTTCTTCATGAAAATTTTCAACTTTTTTGAAGCCGAATTTCTTCAGGAATATTTTCAACTTTTTTGACGCCCAAATCCTTCATGAAAATGTTCAACTTTTTTGAAGCCCAAATACTTCATGAAAATTTTCAACTTTTTTGAAGCCCAAATACTTCATGAAAATTTTCAACTTTTTTGAAGCCCAAATACTTCATGAAAATTTTCAACTTTTTTGAAGCTGAATTTCTTCATGAATATATTCAACTTTTTTGAAGCCCAAATACTTCATGAAAATTTTCAACTTTTTTGAATCCCAAATACTTCATGAAAATGTTCAACTTTTTTGAAGCCCAAATACTTCATGAAAATTTTCAACTTTTTTGAAGCCCAAATACTTCATGAATATATTCAACTTTTTTGAAGCCCAAATACTTCATGAAAATTTTCAACTTTTTTGAAGCCGAAATACTTCATGAATATATTCAACTTTTTTGAATCCCAAATCCTTCATGAAAATTTTCAACTTTTTTGAAGCCCAAATACTTCATGAAAATTTTCAACTTTTTTGAAGCCCAAATACTTCATGAAAATTTTCAACTTTTTTGAAGCCCAAATACTTCATGAAAATTTTCAACTTTTTTGAAGCTGAATTTCTTCATGAATATATTCAACTTTTTTGAAGCCCAAATACTTCATGAAAATTTTCAACTTTTTTGAATCCCAAATACTTCATGAAAATGTTCAACTTTTTTGAAGCCCAAATACTTCATGAAAATTTTCAACTTTTTTGAAGCCCAAATACTTCATGAATATATTCAACTTTTTTGAAGCCCAAATACTTCATGAAAATTTTCAACTTTTTTGAAGCCGAAATACTTCATGAATATATTCAACTTTTTTGAATCCCAAATCCTTCATGAAAATTTTCAACTTTTTTGGAGCCCAAATACTTCATGAAAATTTTCAACTTTTTTGAAGCCCAAATACTTCATGAAAATTTTCAACTTTTTCGAATCCCAAATACTTCATGAAAATTTTCAACTTTTTTGAAGCCCAAATACTTCATGAAAATTTTCAACTTTTTTGAAGCTGAATTTCTTCATGAAAATTTTCAACTTTTTTGAAGCCGAAATACTTAATGAATATATTCACATTTTTTGAAGCCCAAATCCTTCATGAAAATGTTCAACTTTTTTGAAGCCGAATTTCTTCATGAAAATTTTCAACTTTTTTGAAGACCAAAAAATTCATGAAAATTTTCAACTTTTTTGAAGCCGAATTTCTTCATGAATATTTACAACTTTTTTGAAGCCCAAATACTTCATGAAAATTTTCAACTTTTTTGAAGCCGAATTTCTTCATGAAAATTTTTAACTTTTTTGAAGCCCAAATACTTCATGAAAATGTTCAACTTTTATGAAGCCCAATTTCTTCATGAAAATTTTCAACTTTTTTGAAGACCAAATATTTCATGAAAATTTTCAACTTTTTTGAAGCCGAATTTCTTCATGAAAATTTTCAACTTTTTTGAAGCCGAATTTCTTCAGGAATATTTTCAACTTTTTTGACGCCCAAATACTTCATGAAAATTTTCAACTTTTTCGAATCCCAAATACTTCATGAAAATTTTCAACTTTTTTGAAGCCCAAATACTTCATGAAAATTTTCAACTTTTTTGAAGCTGAATTTCTTCATGAAAATTTTCAACTTTTTTGAAGCCGAAATACTTCAAGAAAATTTTCAACTTTTTTGAAGCCCAAATACTTAATGAATATATTCACATTTTTTGAAGCCCAAATCCTTCATGAAAATGTTCAACTTTTTTGAAGCCGAATTTCTTCATGAAAATTTTCAACTTTATTGAAGGCGAAATACTTCATGAAAATGTTCAACTTTTTTGAATCCCAAATACTTCATGAAAATTTTCAGCTTTTTTGAAGCCGAATTTCTTCATGAAAATTTTCAACTTTTTTGAAGCCGAAATACTTCATGAATATTTTCAATTGACCCACCCCCCCTTACGAAAAAATGGAAAAAAGACGAAACACCCCCCCCTTGCGAAAACTTTTTTGAGGCCGAATTTCTTCATGAAAATTTTCAACTTTTTTGAAGCCGAATTTCTTCAGGAATATTTTCAACTTTTTTGACGCCCAAATCCTTCATGAAAATGTTCAACTTTTTTGGAGCCCAAATACTTCATGAATATATTCAACTTTTTTGAAGCCCAAATACTTCATGAAAATTTTCAACTTTTTTGAAGCCGAAAAACTTCATGAATATATTCAACTTTTTTGAATCCCAAATCCTTCATGAAAATTTTCAACTTTTTTGAAGCCCAAATACTTCATGAAAATTTTCAACTTATTTGAAGCCGAAATACTTCATGAATATATTCAACTTTTTTGAATCCCAAATCCTTCATGAAAATTTTCAACTTTTTTGAAGCCCAAATACTTCATGAAAATTTTCAACTTTTTTGAAGACCAAAAAATTCATGAAAATTTTCAACTTTTTTGAAGCCGAATTTCTTCATGAATATTTACAACTTTTTTGAAGCCCAAATACTTCATGAAAATTTTCAACTTTTTTGAAGCCGAATTTCTTCATGAAAATTTTTAACTTTTTTGAAGCCCAAATACTTCATGAAAATGTTCAACTTTTATGAAGCCCAATTTCTTCATGAAAATTTTCAACTTTTTTGAAGACCAAATATTTCATGAAAATTTTCAACTTTTTTGAAGCCGAATTTCTTCATGAAAATTTTCAACTTTTTTGAAGCCGAATTTCTTCAGGAATATTTTCAACTTTTTTGACGCCCAAATCCTTCATGAAAATGTTCAACTTTTTTTAAGCCCAAATACTTCATGAATATATTCAACTTTTTTGAAGCCCAATACTTCATGAAAATTTTCAACTTTTTTGAAGCCGAATTTCTTCATGAAAATTTTCAACTTTTTTGAAGCCGAAATACTTCAAGAAAATGTTCAACTTTTTTGAAGCCCAAATACTTAATGAATATATTCAACTTTTTTGAAGCCCAAATCCTTCATGAAAATGTTCAACTTTTTTGAAGCCGAATTTCTTCATGAAAATTTTCAACTTTATTGAAGGCGAAATACTTCATGAAAATTTTCAACTTTTTTGAAGCCGAATTTCTTCATGAATATTTACAACTTTTTTGAAGCCGAATTTCTTCATGAAAATTTTTAACTTTTTTGAAGCCCAAATACTTCATGAAAATGTTCAACTTTTATGAAGCCGAATTTCTTCATGAAAATTTTCAACTTTTTTTAAGACCAAATATTTCATGAAAATTTTCAACTTTTTTGAAGCCGAATTTCTTCATGAAAATTTTCAACTTTTTTGAAGCCGAATTTCTTCAGGAATATTTTCAACTTTTTTGACGCCCAAATCCTTCATGAAAATGTTCAACTTTTTTGAAGCCCAAATACTTCATGAATATATTCAACTTTTTTGAAGCCCAAATACTTCATGAAAATTTTCAACTTTTTTGAAGCCGAAATACTTCATGAATATATTCAACTTTTTTGAATCCCAAATCCTTCATGAAAATTTTCAACTTTTTTGACGCCCAAATCCTTCATGAAAATGTTCAACTTTTTTGAAGCCCAAATACTTCATGAATATATTCAACTTTTTTGAAGCCCAAATACTTCATGAAAATTTTCAACTTTTTTGAAGCCGAAATACTTCATGAATATATTCAACTTTTTTGAATCCCAAATCCTTCATGAAAATTTTCAACTTTTTTGAAGCCCAAATACTTCATGAAAATTTTCAACTTATTTGAAGCCGAAATACTTCATGAATATATTCAACTTTTTTGAATCCCAAATCCTTCATGAAAATTTTCAACTTTTTTGAATCCCAAATCCTTCATGAAAATTTTCAACTTTTTTGAAGCCCAAATAATTCATGAAAATTTTCAACTTTTTTGAAGCCGAATTTCTTCATGAATATTTACAACTTTTTTGAAGCCCAAATACTTCATGAAAATTTTCAACTTTTTTGAAGCCGAATTTCTTCATGAAAATTTTTAACTTTTTTGAAGCCCAAATACTTCATGAAAATGTTCAACTTTTATGAAGCCAAATTTCTTCATGAAAATTTTCAACTTTTTTGAAGACCAAATATTTCATGAAAATTTTCAACTTTTTTGAAGCCGAATTTCTTCATGAAAATTTTCAACTTTTTTGAAGCCGAATTTCTTCAGGAATATTTTCAACTTTTTTGACGCCCAAATCCTTCATGAAAATGTTCAACTTTTTTGAAGCCCAAATACTTCATGAATATATTCAACTTTTTTGAAGCCCAAATACTTCATGAAAATTTTCAATTTTTTTGAAGCCGAAATACTTCATGAATATATTCAACTTTTTTGAATCCCAAATCCTTCATGAAAATTTTCAACTTTTTTGAAGCCCAAATCCTTCATGAAAATGTTCAACTTTTTTGAAGCCGAATTTCTTCATGAAAATTTTCAACTTTATTGAAGGCGAAATACTTCATGAAAATTTTCAACTTTTTTGAATCCCAAATACTTCATGAAAATTTTCAGCTTTTTTGAAGCCGAATTTCTTCATGAAAATTTTCAACTTTTTTGAAGCCGAAATACTTCATGAAAATTTTTAACTTTTTTGAAGACGAATTTCTTCATGAATATTTTCAATTGACCCACCCCCCCTTACGAAAAAATGGAAAAAAGACGAAACACCCCCCCCTTGCGAAAACTTTTTTGAGGCCGAATTTCTTCATGAAAATTTTCAACTTTTTTGAAGCCCAAATACTTAATGAATATTTTCAACTTTTTTGAAGCCCAAATCCTTCATGAAAATTTTCAACTTTTTTGAAGCCCAAATAATTCAAGAAAATTTTCAACTTTTTTGAAGCCGAATTTCTTCATGAAAATTTTCAACTTTTTTGAAGCCGAAATACTTCAAGAAAATTTTCAACTTTTTTGAAGCCCAAATACTTAATGAATATATTCAACTTTTTTGAAGCCCAAATCCTTCATGAAAATGTTCAACTTTTTTGAAGCCGAATTTCTTCATGAAAATTTTCAACTTTATTGAAGGCGAAATACTTCATGAAAATTTTCAACTTTTTTGAAGCCGAATTTCTTCATGAATATTTACAACTTTTTTGAAGACCAAATACTTCATGAAAATTTTCAACTTTTTTGAAGCCGAATTTCTTCATGAAAATTTTTAACTTTTTTGAAGCCCAAATACTTCATGAAAATGTTCAACTTTTATGAAGCCGAATTTCTTCATGAAAATTTTCAACTTTTTTGAAGACCAAATATTTCATGAAAATTTTCAACTTTTTTGAAGCCGAATTTCTTCATGAAAATTTTCAACTTTTTTGAAGCCGAATTTCTTCAGGAATATTTTCAACTTTTTTGACGCCCACATCCTTCATGAAAATGTTCAACTTTTTTTAAGCCCAAATACTTCATGAATATATTCAACTTTTTTGAAGCCCAAATACTTCATGAAAATTTTCAACTTTTTTGAAGCCGAATTTCTTCATGAAAATTTTCAACTTTTTTGAAGCCGAAATACTTCAAGAAAATGTTCAACTTTTTTGAAGCCCAAATACTTAATGAATATATTCAACTTTTTTGAAGCCCAAATCCTTCATGAAAATGTTCAACTTTTTTGAAGCCGAATTTCTTCATGAAAATTTTCAACTTTATTGAAGGCGAAATACTTCATGAAAATTTTCAACTTTTTTGAAGCCGAATTTCTTCATGAATATTTACAACTTTTTTGAAGCCGAATTTCTTCATGAAAATTTTTAACTTTTTTGAAGCCCAAATACTTCATGAAAATGTTCAACTTTTATGAAGCCGAATTTCTTCATGAAAATTTTCAACTTTTTTGAAGACCAAATATTTCATGAAAATTTTCAACTTTTTTGAAGCCGAATTTCTTCATGAAAATTTTCAACTTTTTTGAAGCCGAATTTCTTCAGGAATATTTTCAACTTTTTTGACGCCCAAATCCTTCATGAAAATGTTCAACTTTTTTGAAGCCCAAATACTTCATGAATATATTCAACTTTTTTGAAGCCCAAATACTTCATGAAAATTTTCAACTTTTTTGAAGCCGAAATACTTCATGAATATATTCAACTTTTTTGAATCCCAAATCCTTCATGAAAATTTTCAACTTTTTTGAAGCCCAAATACTTCATGAAAATTTTCAACTTATTTGAAGCCGAAATACTTCATGAATATATTCAACTTTTTTGAAGCCCAAATAATTCATGAAAATTTTCAACTTTTTTGAAGCCGAATTTCTTCATGAATATTTACAACTTTTTTGAAGCCCAAATACTTCATGAAAATTTTCAACTTTTTTGAAGCCGAATTTCTTCATGAAAATTTTTAACTTTTTTGAAGCCCAAATACTTCATGAAAATGTTCAACTTTTATGAAGCCAAATTTCTTCATGAAAATTTTCAACTTTTTTGAAGACCAAATATTTCATGAAAATTTTCAACTTTTTTGAAGCCGAATTTCTTCAGGAATATTTTCAACTTTTTTGACGCCCAAATCCTTCATGAAAATGTTCAACTTTTTTGAAGCCCAAATACTTCATGAATACATTCAAATTTTTTGAAGCCCAAATACTTCATGAAAATTTTCAACTTTTTTGAAGCCGAATTTCTTCATGAAAATTTTCAACTTTTTTGAAGCCGAAATACTTCAAGAAAATTTTCAACTTTTTTGAAGCCCAAATACTTAATGAATATATTCAACTTTTTTGAAGCCCAAATCCTTCATGAAAATTTTCAACTTTTTTGAAGCCGAATTTCTTCATGAAAATTTTCAACTTTATTGAAGGCGAAATACTTCAGGAATATTTTCAACTTTTTTGACGCCCAAATCCTTCATGAAAATGTTCAACTTTTTTGAAGCCCAAATACTTCATGAATATATTCAACTTTTTTGAAGCCCAAATACTTCATGAAAATTTTCAACTTTTTTGAAGCCGAAATACTTCATGAATATATTCAACTTTTTTGAATCCCAAATCCTTCATGAAAATTTTCAACTTTTTTGAAGCCCAAATACTTCATGAAAATTTTCAACTTATTTGAAGCCGAAATACTTCATGAATATATTCAACTTTTTTGAAGCCCAAATAATTCATGAAAATTTTCAACTTTTTTGAAGCCGAATTTCTTCATGAATATTTAAAACTTTTTTGAAGCCCAAATACTTCATGAAAATTTTCAACTTTTTTGAAGCCGAATTTCTTCATGAAAATTTTTAACTTTTTTGAAGCCCAAATACTTCATGAAAATGTTCAACTTTTATGAAGCCAAATTTCTTCATGAAAATTTTCAACTTTTTTGAAGACCAAATATTTCATGAAAATTTTCAACTTTTTTGAAGCCGAATTTCTTCAGGAATATTTTCAACTTTTTTGACGCCCAAATCCTTCATGAAAATGTTCAACTTTTTTCAAGCCCAAATACTTCATGAATACATTCAAATTTTTTGAAGCCCAAATACTTCATGAAAATTTTCAACTTTTTTGAAGCCGAATTTCTTCATGAAAATTTTCAACTTTTTTGAAGCCGAAATACTTCAAGAAAATTTTCAACTTTTTTGAAGCCCAAATACTTAATGAATATATTCAACTTTTTTGAAGCCCAAATCCTTCATGAAAATTTTCAACTTTTTTGAAGCCGAATTTCTTCATGAAAATTTTCAACTTTATTGAAGGCGAAATACTTCATGAAAATTTTCAACTTTTTTGAATCCCAAATACTTCATGAAAATTTTCAGCTTTTTTGAAGCCGAATTTCTTCATGAAAATTTTCAACTTTTTTGAAGCCCAAATACTTAATGAATATTTTCAACTTTTTTGAAGCCCAAATCCTTCATGAAAATGTTCAACTTTTTTGAAGCCCAAATACTTCAAGAAAATTTTCAACTTTTTTGAAGCCGAATTTCTTCATGAAAATTTTCAACTTTTTTGAAGCCGAAATACTTCAAGAAAATTTTCAACTTTTTTGAAGCCCAAATACTTAATGAATATATTCAACTTTTTTGAAGCCCAAATCCTTCATGAAAATGTTCAACTTTTTTGAAGCCGAATTTCTTCATGAAAATTTTCAACTTTATTGAAGGCGAAATACTTCATGAAAATTTTCAACTTTTTTGAAGCCGAATTTCTTCATGAATATTTACAACTTTTTTGAAGCCCAAATACTTCATGAAAATTTTCAACTTTTTTGAAGCCGAATTTCTTCATGAAAATTTTTAACTTTTTTGAAGCCCAAATACTTCATGAAAATGTTCAACTTTTATGAAGCCGAATTTCTTCATGAAAATTTTCAACTTTTTTGAAGACCAAATATTTCATGAAAATTTTCAACTTTTTTGAAGCCGAATTTCTTCATGAAAATTTTCAACTTTTTTGAAGCCGAATTTCTTCAGGAATATTTTCAACTTTTTTGACGCCCAAATCCTTCATGAAAATGTTCAACTTTTTTTAAGCCCAAATACTTCATGAATATATTCAACTTTTTTGAAGCCCAAATCCTTCATGAATATTTACAACTTTTTTGAAGCCGAATTTCTTCATGAAAATTTTTAACTTTTTTGAAGCCCAAATACTTGATGAAAATGTTCAACTTTTATGAAGCCGAATTTCTTCATGAAAATTTTCAACTTTTTTGAAGACCAAATATTTCATGAAAATTTTCAACTTTTTTGAAGCCGAATTTCTTCATGAAAATTTTCAACTTTTTTGAAGCCGAATTTCTTCAGGAATATTTTCAACTTGTTTGACGCCCAAATCCTTCATGAAAATGTTCAACTTTTTTGAATCCCAAATCCTTCATGAAAATTTTCAACTTTTTTGAAGCCCAAATACTTCATGAAAATTTTCAACTTATTTGAAGCCGAAATACTTCATGAATATATTCAACTTTTTTGAATCCCAAATCCTTCATGAAAATTTTCAACTTTTTTGAAGCCCAAATACTTCATGAAAATTTTCAACTTTTTTGAAGCCCAAATAATTCATGAAAATTTTCAACTTTTTTGAAGCCGAATTTCTTCATGAATATTTACAACTTTTTTGAAGCCCAAATACTTCAGGAATATTTTCAACTTTTTTGACGCCCAAATCCTTCATGAAAATGTTCAACTTTTTTGAAGCCCAAATACTTCATGAAAATTTTCAACTTTTTTGAATCCCAAATACTTCATGAAAATTTTCAACTTTTTTGAAGCCCAAATCCTTCATGAAAATGTTCAACTTTTTTGAAGCCGAATTTCTTCATGAAAATTTTCAACTTTATTGAAGGCGAAATACTTCATGAATATTTACAACTTTTTTGAAGCCGAATTTCTTCATGAAAATTTTTAACTTTTTTGAAGCCCAAATACTTCATGAAAATGTTCAACTTTTATGAAGCCGAATTTCTTCATGAAAATTTTCAACTTTTTTGAAGACCAAATATTTCATGAAAATTTTCAACTTTTTTGAAGCCGAAATACTTCATGAAAATTTTCAACTTTTTTGAAGCCGAATTTCTTCAGGAATATTTTCAACTTGTTTGACGCCCAAATCCTTCATGAAAATGTTCAACTTTTTTGAAGCCCAAATACTTCATGAATTTATTCAACTTTTTTGAAGCCCAAATACTTCATGAAAATTTTCAACTTTTTTGAAGCCGAAATACTTCATGAATATATTCAACTTTTTTGAATCCCAAATCCTTCATGAAAATTTTCAACTTTTTTGAAGCCCAAATACTTCATGAAAATTTTCAACTTATTTGAAGCCGAAATACTTCATGAATATATTCAACTTTTTTGAATCCCAAATCCTTCATGAAAATTTTCAACTTTTTTGAAGCCCAAATACTTCATGAAAATTTTCAACTTTTTTGAAGCCCAAATAATTCATGAAAATTTTCAACTTTTTTGAAGCCGAATTTCTTCATGAATATTTACAACTTTTTTGAAGCCCAAATACTTCATGAAAATTTTCAACTTTTTTGAAGCCGAATTTCTTCATGAAAATTTTTAACTTTTTTGAAGCCCAAATACTTCATGAAAATGTTCAACTTTTATGAAGCCAAATTTCTTCATGAAAATTTTCAACTTTTTTGAAGACCAAATATTTCATGAAAATTTTCAACTTTTTTGAAGCCGAATTTCTTCATGAAAATTTTCAACTTTTTTGAAGCCGAATTTCTTCAGGAATATTTTCAACTTTTTTGACGCCCAAATCCTTCATGAAAATGTTCAACTTTTTTGAAGCCCAAATACTTCATGAATATATTCAACTTTTTTGAAGCCCAAATACTTCATGAAAATTTTCAACTTTTTTGAAGCCGAAATACTTCATGAATATATTCAACTTTTTTGAATCCCAAATCCTTCATGAAAATTTTCAACTTTTTTGAAGCCCAAATACTTCATGAAAATTTTCAACTTTTTTGAAGCCCAAATACTTCATGAAAATTTTCAACTTTTTTGAATCCCAAATACTTCATGAAAATTTTCAACTTTTTTGAAACCCAAATACTTCATGAAAATTTTCAACTTTTTTGAAGATGAATTTCTTCATGAAAATTTTCAACTTTATTGAAGGCGAAATACTTCATGAATATATTCAACTTTTTTGAAGCCGAATTTCTTCATGAAAATTTTCAACTTTTTTGAAGACCAAATACTTCATGAAAATATTCAACTTTTTGGAAGCCGAAATACTTCATGAAAATATTCAACTTTTTTGAATCCGAAATCTTTTCATGAAAATTTTCAACTTTTTTGAAGCCGAAATACTTCATGAAAATGTTCGACTTTTTTAAAGCCGAAATCCTGTCGTGAAAATTTTCAACTTTTTTGAAGCCGAAATCTTTTCATGAAAATTTTCAACTTTTTTGAAGCCGAAATCTTTTCATGATAATTTTTAACTTTTTTGAAGCCGAAATCTTTTCATGAAAATTTTCAACTTTTTTGAAGCCGAAATCTTTTCATGAAAATTTTCAACTTTTTTGAAGCTGAAATACTTCATGAAAATGTTCGACTTTTTTAAATCCGAAATCCTGTCATGAAAATGTTCAACTTTTTTGAAGCCCAATTTCTTCATGAACATTTTCAAATTTTTTGAAGCCCAAATACTTCATGAAAATATTCAACTTTTTTGAAGCCCAAATACTTCATGAAAATTTTCAACTTTATTGAAGGCGAAATACTTCATGAAAATTTTCAACTTTTTTGAAGCCGAAATCTTTTCATGAAAATTTTAAACTTTTTTGAAGCTGAAATACTTCATGAAAATGTTCGACTTTTTTAAATCCGAAATCCTGTCGTGAAAATGTTCAACTTTTTTGAAGCCCAATTTCTTCATGAACATTTTCAAATTTTTTGAAGCCCAAATACTTCATGAAAATTTTCAACTTTTTTGAAGCCGAAATACTTCATGAATATATTCAACTTTTTTGAATCCCAAATCCTTCATGAAAATTTTCAACTTTTTTGAAGCCCAAATACTTCATGAAAATTTTCAACTTTTTTGAAGCCCAAATACTTCATGAAAATTTTCAACTTTTTTGAATCCCAAATACTTCATGAAAATTTTCAACTTTTTTGAAACCCAAATACTTCATGAAAATTTTCAACTTTTTTGAAGATGAATTTCTTCATGAAAATTTTCAACTTTATTGAAGGCGAAATACTTCATGAATATATTCAACTTTTTTGAAGCCGAATTTCTTCATGAAAATTTTCAACTTTTTTGAAGACCAAATACTTCATGAAAATATTCAACTTTTTGGAAGCCGAAATACTTCATGAAAATATTCAACTTTTTTGAATCCGAAATCTTTTCATGAAAATTTTCAACTTTTTTGAAGCCGAAATACTTCATGAAAATGTTCGACTTTTTTAAAGCCGAAATCCTGTCGTGAAAATTTTCAACTTTTTTGAAGCCGAAATCTTTTCATGAAAATTTTCAACTTTTTTGAAGCCGAAATCTTTTCATGATAATTTTTAACTTTTTTGAAGCCGAAATCTTTTCATGAAAATTTTCAACTTTTTTGAAGCCGAAATCTTTTCATGAAAATTTTCAACTTTTTTGAAGCTGAAATACTTCATGAAAATGTTCGACTTTTTTAAATCCGAAATCCTGTCATGAAAATGTTCAACTTTTTTGAAGCCCAATTTCTTCATGAACATTTTCAAATTTTTTGAAGCCCAAATACTTCATGAAAATATTCAACTTTTTTGAAGCCCAAATACTTCATGAAAATTTTCAACTTTATTGAAGGCGAAATACTTCATGAAAATTTTCAACTTTTTTGAAGCCGAAATCTTTTCATGAAAATTTTAAACTTTTTTGAAGCTGAAATACTTCATGAAAATGTTCGACTTTTTTAAATCCGAAATCCTGTCGTGAAAATGTTCAACTTTTTTGAAGCCCAATTTCTTCATGAACATTTTCAAATTTTTTGAAGCCCAAATACTTCATGAAAATATTCAACTTTTTTGAAGCCCAAATACTTCATGAAAATTTTCAACTTTATTGAAGGCGAAATACTTCATGAAAATTTTCAACTTTTTTGAAGCCCAAATACTTCATGAAAATATTTAACTTTTTTGAAGCCGAATTTCTTCATGAAAATTTTCAACTTTATTGAAGGCGAAATACTTCATGAATATATTCAACTTTTTTGAAGCCGAAATCTTTTCATGAAAATTTTCAACTTTTTTGAAGCTGAAATACTTCATGAAAATGTTCGACTTTTTTAAAGCCGAAATCCTGTCGTGAAAATTTTCAACTTTTTTGAAGCCGAAATCTTTTCATGAAAATTTTCATCATTTTTGAAGCCGAAATCTTTTCATGAAAATTTTCAACTTTTTTGAAGCCGAAATACTTCATGAAAATGTTCAACTTTTTTGAAGCCGAAATACTTCATGAAAATGTTCGACTTTTTTAAAGCCGAAATCCTGTCGTGAAAATTTTCAACCTTTTTGAAGCCGAAATACTTCATGGAAATGTTCGACTTTTTTAAAGCCGAAAACCTGTCGTGAAAATTTTCAACTTTTTTGAAGCCCAAATACTTCATGAAAATGTTCGACTTTTTTAAAGCCGAAATCCTGTCGTGAAAATTTTCAACTTTTTTAAAGCCGAAATCTTTTCATGAAAATTTTCAACTTTTTTGAAGCCGAAATCTTTTCATGAAAATTTTCAACTTTTTTGAAGCCGAAATCTTTTCATGAAAATTTTCAACTTTTTTGAAGCTGAAATACTTCATGAAAATGTTCGACTTTTTTAAAGCCGAAATCCTGTCGTGAAAATTTTCAACTTTTTTGAAGCCGAAATCTTTTCATGAAAATTTTCATCATTTTTGAAGCCGAAATCTTTTCATGAAAATTTTCAACTTTTTTGAAGCCCAAATACTTCATGAAAATGTTCAACTTTTTTGAAGCCGAAATACTTCATGAAAATGTTCGACTTTTTTAAAGCCGAAATCCTGTCGTGAAAATTTTCAACTTTTTTGAAGCCCAAATACTTCATGAAAATGTTCGACTTTTTTAAAGCCGAAATCCTGTCGTGAAAATTTTCAACTTTTTTGAAGCCGAAATCTTTTCATGAAAATTTTCAACTTTTTTGAAGCCGAAATCTTTTCATGAAAATTTTCAACTTTTTTGAAGCCGAAATCTTTTCATGAAAATTTTCAACTTTTTTTAAGCTGAAATACTTCATGAAAATGTTCAACTTTTTTAAAGCCGAAATCCTGTCGTGAAAATTTTCAACTTTTTTGAAGCCGAAATCTTTTCATGAAAATTTTCAACTTTTTTGAAGCCGAAATCTTTTCATGAAAATTTTCAACTTTTTTGAAGCTGAAATACTTCATGAAAATGTTCGTCTTTTTTAAAGCCGAAATCCTGTAGTGAAAATTTTCAACTTTTTTGAAGCCCAAATACTTCATGAAAATGTTCAACTTTTTTGAAGCCCAAAAACTTCATGAAAATGTTCAACTTTTTTGAAGCTGAAATACTTCATGAAAATGTTCGACTTTTTTAAAGCCGAAATCCTAACGTGAAAATTTTCAACCTTTTTGAAGCCGAAATACTTCATGAAAATATTCAACTTTTATGAAGCCCAATTTCTTCATGAAAATTTTCAACTTTTTTGAAGCCCAAATACTTCATGAAAATATTCAACTTTTATGAATCCCAAATACTTCATGAATATTTTCAACTTTTTTGAAGCCCAAATCCTTCATGAAAATTTTCAACTTTTTTGAAGCCGAAATACTTCATGAATATATTCAACTTTTTTGAAGCCCAAATACTTCATGAAAATTTTCAACTTTATTGAAGGCGAAATACTTCATGAAAATTTTCAACTTTTTTGAAGCCCAAATACTTCATGAAAATATTTAACTTTTTTGAAGCCGAAATCCTTCATGAAAATTTTCAACTTTTTTGAAGCCCAAATACTTCATGAAAATTTTCAACTTTTTTGAAGCCGAATTTTTTCATGAAAATTTTCAACTTTATTGAAGGCGAAATACTTCATGAATATATTCAACTTTTTTGAAGCCGAAATCTTTTCATGAAAATTTTCAACTTTTTTGAAGCTGAAATACTTCATGAAAATGTTCGACTTTTTTAAAGCCGAAATCCTGTCATGAAAATTTTCAACTTTTTTGAAGCCGAAATCTTTTCATGAAAATTTTCAACTTTTTTGAAGCCCAAATACTTCATGAAAATATTTAACTTTTTTGAAGCCGAAATCCTTCATGAAAATTTTCAACTTTTTTGAAGCCCAAATACTTCATGAAAATTTTCAACTTTTTTGAAGCCGAATTTATTCATGAAAATTTTCAACTTTATTGAAGGCGAAATACTTCATGAAAATTTTCAACTTTTTTGAAGCCCAAATACTTCATGAAAATGTTCAACTTTTTTGAAGCCGAAATACTTCATGAAAATGTTCGACTTTTTTAAAGCCGAAATCCTGTCGTGAAAATTTTCAACCTTTTTGAAGCCGAAATACTTCATGGAAATGTTCGACTTTTTTAAAGCCGAAATCCTGTCGTGAAAATTTTCAACCTTTTTGAAGCCGAAATACTTCATGAAAATGTTCGACTTTTTTAAAGCCGAAAACCTGTCGTGAAAATTTTCAACTTTTTTGAAGCCCAAATACTTCATGAAAATGTTCGACTTTTTTAACGCCGAAATCCTGTCGTGAAAATGTTCAACTTTTTTGAAGCCCAAATACTTCATGAAAATGTTCAACTTTTTTGAAGCCGAAATACTTCATGAAAATGTTCGACTTTTTTAAAGCCGAAAACCTGTCGTGAAAATTTTCAACTTTTTTGAAGCCCAAATACTTCATGAAAATGTTCGACTTTTTTAACGCCGAAATCCTGTCGTGAAAATTTTCAACTTTTTTGAAGCCCAAATACTTCATGAAAATGTTCAACTTTTTTGAAGCCGAAATACTTCATGAAAATGTTCGACTTTTTTAAAGCCGAAATCCTGTCGTGAAAATTTTCAACCTTTTTGAAGCCGAAATACTTCATGAAAATGTTCGACTTCTTTAAAGCCGAAAACCTGTCGTGAAAATTTTCAACTTTTTTGAAGCCCAAATACTTCATGAAAATGTTCGACTTTTTTAACGCCGAAATCCTGTCGTGAAAATGTTCAACTTTTTTGAAGCCCAAATACTTCATGAAAATGTTCAACTTTTTTGAAGCCGAAATACTTCATGAAAATGTTCGACTTTTTTAAAGCCGAAAACCTGTCGTGAAAATTTTCAACTTTTTTGAAGCCCAAATACTTCATGAAAATGTTCGACTTTTTTAACGCCGAAATCCTGTCGTGAAAATTTTCAACTTTTTTGAAGCCCAAATACTTCATGAAAATGTTCAACTTTTTTGAAGCCGAAATACTTCATGAAAATGTTCGACTTTTTTAAAGCCGAAATCCTGTCGTGAAAATTTTCAACCTTTTTGAAGCCGAAATACTTCATGGAAATGTTCGACTTTTTTAAAGCCGAAAACCTGTCGTGAAAATTTTCAACTTTTTTGAAGCCCAAATACTTCATGAAAATGTTCGACTTTTTTAAAGCCGAAATCCTGTCGTGAAAATTTTCAACTTTTTTGAAGCCGAAATCTTTTCATGAAAATTTTCAACTTTTTTGAAGAAGAAATCTTTTCATGAAAATTTTTTATACTTTTTTTAAGCTGAAATACTTCATGAAAATATTCGACTTTTTTAAAGCCGAAATCTTGTAGTGAAAATTTTCAACTTTTTTGAAGCCCAAATACTTCATGAAAATGTTCAACTTTTTTGAAGCAGAAATACTTCATGAAAATGTTCGACTTTTTTAAAGCCGAAATCCTGTCGTGAAAATTTTCAACCTTTTTGAAGCCGAAATACTTCATGAAAATGTTCGACTTTTTTAAAGCCGAAAACCTGTCGTGAAAATTTTCAACTTTTTTGAAGCCCAAATACTTCATGAAAATGTTCGACTTTTTTAACGCCGAAATCCTGTCGTGAAAATGTTCAACTTTTTTGAATCCGAAATACTTCATGAAAATTTTCAACTTTTTTGAAGCCGAAATACTTCATGGAAATGTTCGACTTTTTTAAAGCCGAAATCCTGTCGTGAAAATTTTCAACTTTTTTGAAGCCGAAATCTTTTCATGAAAATTTTCAACTTTTTTGAAGCCGAAATCTTTTCATGCAAATTTTCAACTTTTTTGAAGCCGAAATCTTTTCATGAAAATTTTCAACTTTTTTTAAGCTGAAATACTTCATGAAAATGTTCAACTTTTTTAAAGCCGAAATCCTGTCGTGAAAATTTTCAACTTTTTTGAAGCCGAAATCTTTTCATGAAAATTTTCAACTTTTTTGAATCCGAAATCTTTTCATGAAAATTTTCAACTTTTTTGAAGCTGAAATACTTCATGAAAATGTTCGTCTTTTTTAAAGCCCAAAAACTTCATGAAAATGTTCAACTTTTTTGAAGCTGAAATACTTCATGAAAATGTTCGACTTTTTTAAAGCCGAAATCCTGTCGTGAAAATTTTCAACCTTTTTGAAGCCGAAATACTTCATGAAAATGTTCGACTTTTTTAAAGCCGAAATCCTGTAGTGAAAATTTTCAACTTTTTTGAAGACCAAATATTTCATGAAAATTTTCAACTTTTTTGAAGCCGAATTTCTTCATGAAAATTTTCAACTTTTTTGAAGCCGAATTTCTTCAGGAATATTTTCAACTTTTTTGACGCCCAAATCCTTCATGAAAATGTTCAACTTTTTTGAAGCCCAAATACTTCATGAATATATTCAACTTTTTTGAAGCCCAAATACTTCATGAAAATTTTCAATTTTTTTGAAGCCGAAATACTTCAGGAATATATTCAACTTTTTTGAATCCCAAATCCTTCATGAAAATTTTCAACTTTTTTGAAGCCCAAATCCTTCATGAAAATGTTCAACTTTTTTGAAGCCGAATTTCTTCATGAAAATTTTCAACTTTATTGAAGGCGAAATACTTCATGAAAATTTTCAACTTTTTTGAATCCCAAATACTTCATGAAAATTTTCAGCTTTTTTGAAGCCGAATTTCTTCATGAAAATTTTCAACTTTTTTGAAGCCGAAATACTTCATGAAAATTTTTAACTTTTTTGAAGACAAATTTCTTCATGAATATTTTCAATTGACCCACCCCCCCTTACGAAAAAATGGAAAAAAGACGAAACACCCCCCCCTTGCGAAAACTTTTTTGAGGCCGAATTTCTTCATGAAAATTTTCAACTTTTTTGAAGCCCAAATACTTAATGAATATTTTCAACTTTTTTGAAGCCCAAATCCTTCATGAAAATTTTCAACTTTTTTGAAGCCCAAATACTTCAAGAAAATTTTCAACTTTTTTGAAGCCGAATTTCTTCATGAAAATTTTCAACTTTTTTGAAGCCGAAATACTTCAAGAAAATTTTCAACTTTTTTGAAGCCCAAATACTTAATGAATATATTCAACTTTTTTGAAGCCCAAATCCTTCATGAAAATGTTCAACTTTTTTGAAGCCGAATTTCTTCATGAAAATTTTCAACTTTATTGAAGGCGAAATACTTCATGAAAATTTTCAACTTTTTTGAAGCCGAATTTCTTCATGAATATTTACAACTTTTTTGAAGCCCAAATACTTCATGAAAATTTTCAACTTTTTTGAAGCCGAATTTCTTCATGAAAATTTTTAACTTTTTTGAAGCCCAAATACTTCATGAAAATGTTCAACTTTTATGAAGCCGAATTTCTTCATGAAAATTTTCAACTTTTTTGAAGACCAAAGATTTCATGAAAATTTTCAACTTTTTTGAAGCCGAATTTCTTCATGAAAATTTTCAACTTTTTTGAAGCCGAATTTCTTCAGGAATATTTTCAACTTTTTTGACGCCCACATCCTTCATGAAAATGTTCAACTTTTTTTAAGCCCAAATACTTCATGAATATATTCAACTTTTTTGAAGCCCAAATACTTCATGAAAATTTTCAACTTTTTTGAAGCCGAATTTCTTCATGAAAATTTTCAACTTTTTTGAAGCCGAAATACTTCAAGAAAATGTTCAACTTTTTTGAAGCCCAAATACTTAATGAATATATTCAACTTTTTTGAAGCCCAAATACTTCATGAAAATTTTCAACTTTTTTGAAGCCGAAATACTTCATGAATATATTCAACTTTTTTGAATCCCAAATCCTTCATGAAAATTTTCAACTTTTTTGAAGCCCAAATACTTCATGAAAATTTTCAACTTATTTGAAGCCGAAATACTTCATGAATATATTCAACTTTTTTGAAGCCCAAATAATTCATGAAAATTTTCAACTTTTTTGAAGCCGAATTTCTTCATGAATATTTACAACTTTTTTGAAGCCCAAATACTTCATGAAAATTTTCAACTTTTTTGAAGCCGAATTTCTTCATGAAAATTTTTAACTTTTTTGAAGCCCAAATACTTCATGAAAATGTTCAACTTTTATGAAGCCAAATTTCTTCATGAAAATTTTCAACTTTTTTGAAGACCAAATATTTCATGAAAATTTTCAACTTTTTTGAAGCCGAATTTCTTCAGGAATATTTTCAACTTTTTTGACGCCCAAATCCTTCATGAAAATGTTCAACTTTTTTGAAGCCCAAATACTTCATGAATACATTCAAATTTTTTGAAGCCCAAATACTTCATGAAAATTTTCAACTTTTTTGAAGCCGAATTTCTTCATGAAAATTTTCAACTTTTTTGAAGCCGAAATACTTCAAGAAAATTTTCAACTTTTTTGAAGCCCAAATACTTAATGAATATATTCAACTTTTTTGAAGCCCAAATCCTTCATGAAAATTTTCAACTTTTTTGAAGCCGAATTTCTTCATGAAAATTTTCAACTTTATTGAAGGCGAAATACTTCATGAAAATTTTCAACTTTTTTGAATCCCAAATACTTCATGAAAATTTTCAGCTTTTTTGAAGCCGAATTTCTTCATGAAAATTTTCAACTTTTTTGAAGGCGAAATACTTCATGAAAATTTTCAACTTTTTTGAAGCCGAATTTCTTCATGAATATTTACAACTTTTTTGAAGCCCAAATACTTCATGAAAATTTTCAACTTTTTTGAAGCCGAATTTCTTCATGAAAATTTTTAACTTTTTTGAAGCCCAAATACTTCATGAAAATGTTCAACTTTTATGAAGCCGAATTTCTTCATGAAAATTTTCAACTTTTTTGAAGACCAAATATTTCATGAAAATTTTCAACTTTTTTGAAGCCGAATTTCTTCATGAAAATTTTCAACTTTTTTGAAGCCGAATTTCTTCAGGAATATTTTCAACTTTTTTGACGCCCAAATCCTTCATGAAAATGTTCAACTTTTTTTAAGCCCAAATACTTCATGAATGTATTCAACTTTTTTGAAGCCCAAATACTTCATGAAAATTTTCAACTTTTTTGAAGCCGAATTTCTTCATGAAAATTTTCAACTTTTTTGAAGCCGAAATACTTCAAGAAAATGTTCAACTTTTTTGAAGCCCAAATACTTAATGAATATATTCAACTTTTTTGAAGCCCAAATCCTTCATGAAAATGTTCAACTTTTTTGAAGCCGAATTTCTTCATGAAAATTTTCAACTTTATTGAAGGCGAAATACTTCATGAAAATTTTCAACTTTTTTGAAGCCGAATTTCTTCATGAATATTTACAACTTTTTTGAAGCCGAATTTCTTCATGAAAATTTTTAACTTTTTTGAAGCCCAAATACTTCATGAAAATGTTCAACTTTTATGAAGCCGAATTTCTTCATGAAAATTTTCAACTTTTTTGAAGACCAAATATTTCATGAAAATTTTCAACTTTTTTGAAGCCGAATTTCTTCATGAAAATTTTCAACTTTTTTGAAGCCGAATTTCTTCAGGAATATTTTCAACTTGTTTGACGCCCAAATCCTTCATGAAAATGTTCAACTTTTTTGAAGCCCAAATACTTCATGAATTTATTCAACTTTTTTGAAGCCCAAATACTTCATGAAAATTTTCAACTTTTTTGAAGCCGAAATACTTCATGAATATATTCAACTTTTTTGAATCCCAAATCCTTCATGAAAATTTTCAACTTTTTTGAAGCCCAAATACTTCATGAAAATTTTCAACTTATTTGAAGCCGAAATACTTCATGAATATATTCAACTTTTTTGAATCCCAAATCCTTCATGAAAATTTTCAACTTTTTTGAAGCCCAAATACTTCATGAAAATTTTCAACTTTTTTGAAGCCCAAATACTTCATGAATATATTCAACTTTTTTGAAGCCCAAATACTTCATGAAAATTTTCAACTTTTTTGAATCCCAAATACTTCATGAAAATTTTCAGCTTTTTTGAAGCCGAATTTCTTCATGAAAATTTTCAACTTTTTTGAAGCCCAAATACTTAATGAATATTTTCAACTTTTTTGAAGCCCAAATCCTTCATGAAAATTTTAAACTTTTTTGAAGCCCAAATACTTCAAGAAAATTTTCAACTTTTTTGAAGCCGAATTTCTTCATGAAAATTTTCAACTTTTTTGAAGCCGAAATACTTCAAGAAAATTTTCAACTTTTTTGAAGCCCAAATACTTAATGAATATATTCAACTTTTTTGAAGCCCAAATCCTTCATGAAAATGTTCAACTTTTTTGAAGCCGAATTTCTTCATGAAAATTTTCAACTTTATTGAAGGCGAAATACTTCATGAAAATTTTCAACTTTTTTGAAGCCGAATTTCTTCATGAATATTTACAACTTTTTTGAAGCCCAAATACTTCATGAAAATTTTCAACTTTTTTGAAGCCGAATTTCTTCATGAAAATTTTTAACTTTTTTGAAGCCCAAATACTTCATGAAAATGTTCAACTTTTATGAAGCCGAATTTCTTCATGAAAATTTTCAACTTTTTTGAAGACCAAATATTTCATGAAAATTTTCAACTTTTTTGAAGCCGAATTTCTTCATGAAAATTTTCAACTTTTTTGAAGCCGAATTTCTTCAGGAATATTTTCAACTTTTTTGACGCCCAAATCCTTCATGAAAATGTTCAACTTTTTTTAAGCCCAAATACTTCATGAATATATTCAACTTTTTTGAAGCCCAACTACTTCATGAAAATTTTCAACTTTTTTGAAGCCGAATTTCTTCATGAAAATTTTCAACTTTTTTGAAGCCGAAATACTTCAAGAAAATGTTCAACTTTTTTGAAGCCCAAATACTTAATGAATATATTCAACTTTTTTGAAGCCCAAATCCTTCATGAAAATGTTCAACTTTTTTGAAGCCGAATTTCTTCATGAAAATTTTCAACTTTATTGAAGGCGAAATACTTCATGAAAATTTTCAACTTTTTTGAAGCCGAATTTCTTCATGAATATTTACAACTTTTTTGAAGCCGAATTTCTTCATGAAAATTTTTAACTTTTTTGAAGCCCAAATACTTCATGAAAATGTTCAACTTTTATGAAGCCGAATTTCTTCATGAAAATTTTCAACTTTTTTGAAGACCAAATATTTCATGAAAATTTCAACTTTTTTGAAGCCGAATTTCTTCATGAAAATTTTCAACTTTTTTGAAGCCGAATTTCTTCAGGAATATTTTCAACTTTTTTGACGCCCAAATCCTTCATGAAAATGTTCAACTTTTTTGAAGCCCAAATACTTCATGAATATATTCAACTTTTTTGAAGCCCAAATACTTCATGAAAATTTTCAACTTTTTTGAAGCCGAAATACTTCATGAATATATTCAACTTTTTTGAATCCCAAATCCTTCATGAAAATTTTCAACTTTTTTGAAGCCCAAATACTTCATGAAAATTTTCAACTTATTTGAAGCCGAAATACTTCATGAATATATTCAACTTTTTTGAAGCCCAAATAATTCATGAAAATTTTCAACTTTTTTGAAGCCGAATTTCTTCATGAATATTTACAACTTTTTTGAAGCCCAAATACTTCATGAAAATGTTCAACTTTTTTGAAGCCGAATTTCTTCATGAAAATTTTTAACTTTTTTGAAGCCCAAATACTTCATGAAAATGTTCAACTTTTATGAAGCCAAATTTCTTCATGAAAATTTTCAACTTTTTTGAAGACCAAATATTTCATGAAAATTTTCAACTTTTTTGAAGCCGAATTTCTTCAGGAATATTTTCAACTTTTTTGACGCCCAAATCCTTCATGAAAATGTTCAACTTTTTTGAAGCCCAAATACTTCATGAATACATTCAAATTTTTTGAAGCCCAAATACTTCATGAAAATTTTCAACTTTTTTGAAGCCGAATTTCTTCATGAAAATTTTCAACTTTTTTGAAGCCGAAATACTTCAAGAAAATTTTCAACTTTTTTGAAGCCCAAATACTTAATGAATATATTCAACTTTTTTGAAGCCCAAATCCTTCATGAAAATTTTCAACTTTTTTGAAGCCGAATTTCTTCATGAAAATTTTCAACTTTATTGAAGGCGAAATACTTCATGAAAATTTTCAACTTTTTTGAATCCCAAATACTTCATGAAAATTTTCAGCTTTTTTGAAGCCGAATTTCTTCATGAAAATTTTCAACTTTTTTGAAGCCCAAATACTTAATGAATATTTTCAACTTTTTTGAAGCCCAAATCCTTCATGAAAATTTTCAACTTTTTTGAAGCCCAAATACTTCAAGAAAATTTTCAACTTTTTTGAAGCCGAATTTCTTCATGAAAATTTTCAACTTTTTTGAAGCCGAAATACTTCAAGAAAATTTTCAACTTTTTTGAAGCCCAAATACTTAATGAATATATTCAACTTTTTTGAAGCCCAAATCCTTCATGAAAATGTTCAACTTTTTTGAAGCCGAATTTCTTCATGAAAATTTTCAACTTTATTGAAGGCGAAATACTTCATGAAAATTTTCAACTTTTTTGAAGCCGAATTTCTTCATGAATATTTACAACTTTTTTGAAGCCCAAATACTTCATGAAAATTTTCAACTTTTTTGAAGCCGAATTTCTTCATGAAAATTTTTAACTTTTTTGAAGCCCAAATACTTCATGAAAATGTTCAACTTTTATGAAGCCGAATTTCTTCATGAAAATTTTCAACTTTTTTGAAGACCAAATATTTCATGAAAATTTTCAACTTTTTTGAAGCCGAATTTCTTCATGAAAATTTTCAACTTTTTTGAAGCCGAATTTCTTCAGGAATATTTTCAACTTTTTTGACGCCCAAATCCTTCATGAAAATGTTCAACTTTTTTTAAGCCCAAATACTTCATGAATATATTCAACTTTTTTGAAGCCCAAATACTTCATGAAAATTTTTAACTTTTTTGAAGCCGAATTTCTTCATGAAAATTTTCAACTTTTTTGAAGCCGAAATACTTCAAGAAAATGTTCAACTTTTTTGAAGCCCAAATACTTAATGAATATATTCAACTTTTTTGAAGCCCAAATCCTTCATGAAAATGTTCAACTTTTTTGAAGCCGAATTTCTTCATGAAAATTTTCAACTTTATTGAAGGCGAAATACTTCATGAAAATTTTCAACTTTTTTGAAGCCGAATTTCTTCATGAATATTTACAACTTTTTTGAAGCCGAATTTCTTCATGAAAATTTTTAACTTTTTTGAAGCCCAAATACTTCATGAAAATGTTCAACTTTTATGAAGCCGAATTTCTTCATGAAAATTTTCAACTTTTTTGAAGACCAAATATTTCATGAAAATTTTCAACTTTTTTGAAGCCGAATTTCTTCATGAAAATTTTCAACTTTTTTGAAGCCGAATTTCTTCAGGAATATTTTCAACTTGTTTGACGCCCAAATCCTTCATGAAAATGTTCAACTTTTTTGAAGCCCAAATACTTCATGAATTTATTCAACTTTTTTGAAGCCCAAATACTTCATGAAAATTTTCAACTTTTTTGAAGCCGAAATACTTCATGAATATATTCAACTTTTTTGAATCCCAAATCCTTCATGAAAATTTTCAACTTTTTTGAAGCCCAAATACTTCATGAAAATTTTCAACTTATTTGAAGCCGAAATACTTCATGAATATATTCAACTTTTTTGAATCCCAAATCCTTCATGAAAATTTTCAACTTTTTTGAAGCCCAAATACTTCATGAAAATTTTCAACTTTTTTGAAGCCCAAATAATTCATGAAAATTTTCAACTTTTTTGAAGCCGAATTTCTTCATGAATATTTACAACTTTTTTGAAGCCCAAATACTTCAGGAATATTTTCAACTTTTTTGACGCCCAAATCCTTCATGAAAATGTTCAACTTTTTTGAAGCCCAAATACTTCATGAAAATTTTCAACTTTTTTGAATCCCAAATACTTCATGAAAATTTTCAACTTTTTTGAAGCCCAAATCCTTCATGAAAATGTTCAACTTTTTTGAAGCCGAATTTCTTCATGAAAATTTTCAACTTTATTGAAGGCGAAATACTTCATGAAAATTTTCAACTTTTTTGAAGCCGAATTTCTTCATGAATATTTACAACTTTTTTGAAGCCGAATTTCTTCATGAAAATTTTTAACTTTTTTGAAGCCCAAATACTTCATGAAAATGTTCAACTTTTATGAAGCCGAATTTCTTCATGAAAATTTTCAACTTTTTTGAAGACCAAATATTTCATGAAAATTTTCAACTTTTTTGAAGCCGAATTTCTTCATGAAAATTTTCAACTTTTTTGAAGCCGAATTTCTTCAGGAATATTTTCAACTTGTTTGACGCCCAAATCCTTCATGAAAATGTTCAACTTTTTTGAAGCCCAAATACTTCATGAATTTATTCAACTTTTTTGAAGCCCAAATACTTCATGAAAATTTTCAACTTTTTTGAAGCCGAAATACTTCATGAATATATTCAACTTTTTTGAATCCCAAATCCTTCATGAAAATTTTCAACTTTTTTGAAGCCCAAATACTTCATGAAAATTTTCAACTTATTTGAAGCCGAAATACTTCATGAATATATTCAACTTTTTTGAATCCCAAATCCTTCATGAAAATTTTCAACTTTTTTGAAGCCCAAATACTTCATGAAAATTTTCAACTTTTTTGAAGCCCAAATAATTCATGAAAATTTTCAACTTTTTTGAAGCCGAATTTCTTCATGAATATTTACAACTTTTTTGAAGCCCAAATACTTCATGAAAATTTTCAACTTTTTTGAAGCCGAATTTCTTCATGAAAATTTTCAACTTTTTTGAAGCCCAAATACTTAATGAATATTTTCAACTTTTTTGAAGCCCAAATCCTTCATGAAAATTTTCAACTTTTTTGAAGCCCAAATACTTCAAGAAAATTTTCAACTTTTTTGAAGCCGAATTTCTTCATGAAAATTTTCAACTTTTTTGAAGCCGAAATACTTCAAGAAAATTTTCAACTTTTTTGAAGCCCAAATACTTAATGAATATATTCAACTTTTTTGAAGCCCAAATCCTTCATGAAAATGTTCAACTTTTTTGAAGCCGAATTTCTTCATGAAAATTTTCAACTTTATTGAAGGCGAAATACTTCATGAAAATTTTCAACTTTTTTGAAGCCGAATTTCTTCATGAATATTTACAACTTTTTTGAAGCCCAAATACTTCATGAAAATTTTCAACTTTTTTGAAGCCGAATTTCTTCATGAAAATTTTTAACTTTTTTGAAGCCCAAATACTTCATGAAAATGTTCAACTTTTATGAAGCCGAATTTCTTCATGAAAATTTTCAACTTTTTTGAAGACCAAATATTTCATGAAAATTTTCAACTTTTTTGAAGCCGAATTTCTTCATGAAAATTTTCAACTTTTTTGAAGCCGAATTTCTTCAGGAATATTTTCAACTTTTTTGACGCCCAAATCCTTCATGAAAATGTTCAACTTTTTTTAAGCCCAAATACTTCATGAATATATTCAACTTTTTTGAAGCCCAAATACTTCATGAAAATTTTTAACTTTTTTGAAGCCGAATTTCTTCATGAAAATTTTCAACTTTTTTGAAGCCGAAATACTTCAAGAAAATGTTCAACTTTTTTGAAGCCCAAATACTTAATGAATATATTCAACTTTTTTGAAGCCCAAATCCTTCATGAAAATGTTCAACTTTTTTGAAGCCGAATTTCTTCATGAAAATTTTCAACTTTATTGAAGGCGAAATACTTCATGAAAATTTTCAACTTTTTTGAAGCCGAATTTCTTCATGAATATTTACAACTTTTTTGAAGCCGAATTTCTTCATGAAAATTTTTAACTTTTTTGAAGCCCAAATACTTCATGAAAATGTTCAACTTTTATGAAGCCGAATTTCTTCATGAAAATTTTCAACTTTTTTGAAGACCAAATATTTCATGAAAATTTTCAACTTTTTTGAAGCCGAATTTCTTCATGAAAATTTTCAACTTTTTTGAAGCCGAATTTCTTCAGGAATATTTTCAACTTGTTTGACGCCCAAATCCTTCATGAAAATGTTCAACTTTTTTGAAGCCCAAATACTTCATGAATTTATTCAACTTTTTTGAAGCCCAAATACTTCATGAAAATTTTCAACTTTTTTGAAGCCGAAATACTTCATGAATATATTCAACTTTTTTGAATCCCAAATCCTTCATGAAAATTTTCAACTTTTTTGAAGCCCAAATACTTCATGAAAATTTTCAACTTATTTGAAGCCGAAATACTTCATGAATATATTCAACTTTTTTGAATCCCAAATCCTTCATGAAAATTTTCAACTTTTTTGAAGCCCAAATACTTCATGAAAATTTTCAACTTTTTTGAAGCCCAAATAATTCATGAAAATTTTCAACTTTTTTGAAGCCGAATTTCTTCATGAATATTTACAACTTTTTTGAAGCCCAAATACTTCAGGAATATTTTCAACTTTTTTGACGCCCAAATCCTTCATGAAAATGTTCAACTTTTTTGAAGCCCAAATACTTCATGAAAATTTTCAACTTTTTTGAATCCCAAATACTTCATGAAAATTTTCAACTTTTTTGAAGCCCAAATCCTTCATGAAAATGTTCAACTTTTTTGAAGCCGAATTTCTTCATGAAAATTTTCAACTTTATTGAAGGCGAAATACTTCATGAAAATTTTCAACTTTTTTGAAGCCGAATTTCTTCATGAATATTTACAACTTTTTTGAAGCCGAATTTCTTCATGAAAATTTTTAACTTTTTTGAAGCCCAAATACTTCATGAAAATGTTCAACTTTTATGAAGCCGAATTTCTTCATGAAAATTTTCAACTTTTTTGAAGACCAAATATTTCATGAAAATTTTCAACTTTTTTGAAGCCGAATTTCTTCATGAAAATTTTCAACTTTTTTGAAGCCGAATTTCTTCAGGAATATTTTCAACTTGTTTGACGCCCAAATCCTTCATGAAAATGTTCAACTTTTTTGAAGCCCAAATACTTCATGAATTTATTCAACTTTTTTGAAGCCCAAATACTTCATGAAAATTTTCAACTTTTTTGAAGCCGAAATACTTCATGAATATATTCAACTTTTTTGAATCCCAAATCCTTCATGAAAATTTTCAACTTTTTTGAAGCCCAAATACTTCATGAAAATTTTCAACTTATTTGAAGCCGAAATACTTCATGAATATATTCAACTTTTTTGAATCCCAAATCCTTCATGAAAATTTTCAACTTTTTTGAAGCCCAAATACTTCATGAAAATTTTCAACTTTTTTGAAGCCCAAATAATTCATGAAAATTTTCAACTTTTTTGAAGCCGAATTTCTTCATGAATATTTACAACTTTTTTGAAGCCCAAATACTTCATGAAAATTTTCAACTTTTTTGAAGCCGAATTTCTTCATGAAAATTTTTAACTTTTTTGAAGCCCAAATACTTCATGAAAATGTTCAACTTTTATGAAGCCAAATTTCTTCATGAAAATTTTCAACTTTTTTGAAGACCAAATATTTCATGAAAATTTTCAACTTTTTTGAAGCCGAATTTCTTCATGAAAATTTTCAACTTTTTTGAAGCCGAATTTCTTCAGGAATATTTTCAACTTTTTTGACGCCCAAATCCTTCATGAAAATGTTCAACTTTTTTGAAGCCCAAATACTTCATGAATATATTCAACTTTTTTGAAGCCCAAATAATTCATGAAAATTTTTAACTTTTTTGAAGCCGAAATACTTCATGAATATATTCAACTTTTTTGAATCCCAAATCCTTCATGAAAATTTTCAACTTTTTTGAAGCCCAAATACTTCATGAAAATTTTCAACTTTTTTGAAGCCCAAATACTTCATGAAAATTTTCAACTTTTTTGAATCCCAAATACTTCATGAAAATTTTCAACTTTTTTGAAACCCAAATACTTCATGAAAATTTTCAACTTTTTTGAAGATGAATTTCTTCATGAAAATTTTCAACTTTATTGAAGGCGAAATACTTCATGAAAATTTTCAACTTTTTTGAATCCCAAATACTTCATGAAAATTTTCAGCTTTTTTGAAGCCGAATTTCTTCATGAAAATTTTCAACTTTTTTGAAGCCCAAATACTTAATGAATATTTTCAACTTTTTTGAAGCCCAAATCCTTCATGAAAATTTTCAACTTTTTTGAAGCCCAAATACTTCAAGAAAATTTTCAACTTTTTTGAAGCCGAATTTCTTCATGAAAATTTTCAACTTTTTTGAAGCCGAAATACTTCAAGAAAATTTTCAACTTTTTTGAAGCCCAAATACTTAATGAATATATTCAACTTTTTTGAAGCCCAAATCCTTCATGAAAATGTTCAACTTTTTTGAAGCCGAATTTCTTCATGAAAATTTTCAACTTTATTGAAGGCGAAATACTTCATGAAAATTTTCAACTTTTTTGAAGCCGAATTTCTTCATGAATATTTACAACTTTTTTGAAGCCCAAATACTTCATGAAAATTTTCAACTTTTTTGAAGCCGAATTTCTTCATGAAAATTTTTAACTTTTTTGAAGCCCAAATACTTCATGAAAATGTTCAACTTTTATGAAGCCGAATTTCTTCATGAAAATTTTCAACTTTTTTGAAGACCAAATATTTCATGAAAATTTTCAACTTTTTTGAAGCCGAATTTCTTCATGAAAATTTTCAACTTTTTTGAAGCCGAATTTCTTCAGGAATATTTTCAACTTTTTTGACGCCCAAATCCTTCATGAAAATGTTCAACTTTTTTTAAGCCCAAATACTTCATGAATATATTCAACTTTTTTGAAGCCCAAATACTTCATGAAAATTTTTAACTTTTTTGAAGCCGAATTTCTTCATGAAAATTTTCAACTTTTTTGAAGCCGAAATACTTCAAGAAAATGTTCAACTTTTTTGAAGCCCAAATACTTAATGAATATATTCAACTTTTTTGAAGCCCAAATCCTTCATGAAAATGTTCAACTTTTTTGAAGCCGAATTTCTTCATGAAAATTTTCAACTTTATTGAAGGCGAAATACTTCATGAAAATTTTCAACTTTTTTGAAGCCGAATTTCTTCATGAATATTTACAACTTTTTTGAAGCCGAATTTCTTCATGAAAATTTTTAACTTTTTTGAAGCCCAAATACTTCATGAAAATGTTCAACTTTTATGAAGCCGAATTTCTTCATGAAAATTTTCAACTTTTTTGAAGACCAAATATTTCATGAAAATTTTCAACTTTTTTGAAGCCGAATTTCTTCATGAAAATTTTCAACTTTTTTGAAGCCGAATTTCTTCAGGAATATTTTCAACTTGTTTGACGCCCAAATCCTTCATGAAAATGTTCAACTTTTTTGAAGCCCAAATACTTCATGAATTTATTCAACTTTTTTGAAGCCCAAATACTTCATGAAAATTTTCAACTTTTTTGAAGCCGAAATACTTCATGAATATATTCAACTTTTTTGAATCCCAAATCCTTCATGAAAATTTTCAACTTTTTTGAAGCCCAAATACTTCATGAAAATTTTCAACTTATTTGAAGCCGAAATACTTCATGAATATATTCAACTTTTTTGAATCCCAAATCCTTCATGAAAATTTTCAACTTTTTTGAAGCCCAAATACTTCATGAAAATTTTCAACTTTTTTGAAGCCCAAATAATTCATGAAAATTTTCAACTTTTTTGAAGCCGAATTTCTTCATGAATATTTACAACTTTTTTGAAGCCCAAATACTTCAGGAATATTTTCAACTTTTTTGACGCCCAAATCCTTCATGAAAATGTTCAACTTTTTTGAAGCCCAAATACTTCATGAAAATTTTCAACTTTTTTGAATCCCAAATACTTCATGAAAATTTTCAACTTTTTTGAAGCCCAAATCCTTCATGAAAATGTTCAACTTTTTTGAAGCCGAATTTCTTCATGAAAATTTTCAACTTTATTGAAGGCGAAATACTTCATGAAAATTTTCAACTTTTTTGAAGCCGAATTTCTTCATGAATATTTACAACTTTTTTGAAGCCGAATTTCTTCATGAAAATTTTTAACTTTTTTGAAGCCCAAATACTTCATGAAAATGTTCAACTTTTATGAAGCCGAATTTCTTCATGAAAATTTTCAACTTTTTTGAAGACCAAATATTTCATGAAAATTTTCAACTTTTTTGAAGCCGAATTTCTTCATGAAAATTTTCAACTTTTTTGAAGCCGAATTTCTTCAGGAATATTTTCAACTTTTTTGACGCCCAAATCCTTCATGAAAATGTTCAACTTTTTTTAAGCCCAAATACTTCATGAATATATTCAACTTTTTTGAAGCCCAAATACTTCATGAAAATTTTTAACTTTTTTGAAGCCGAATTTCTTCATGAAAATTTTCAACTTTTTTGAAGCCGAAATACTTCAAGAAAATGTTCAACTTTTTTGAAGCCCAAATACTTAATGAATATATTCAACTTTTTTGAAGCCCAAATCCTTCATGAAAATGTTCAACTTTTTTGAAGCCGAATTTCTTCATGAAAATTTTCAACTTTATTGAAGGCGAAATACTTCATGAAAATTTTCAACTTTTTTGAAGCCGAATTTCTTCATGAATATTTACAACTTTTTTGAAGCCGAATTTCTTCATGAAAATTTTTAACTTTTTTGAAGCCCAAATACTTCATGAAAATGTTCAACTTTTATGAAGCCGAATTTCTTCATGAAAATTTTCAACTTTTTTGAAGACCAAATATTTCATGAAAATTTTCAACTTTTTTGAAGCCGAATTTCTTCATGAAAATTTTCAACTTTTTTGAAGCCGAATTTCTTCAGGAATATTTTCAACTTGTTTGACGCCCAAATCCTTCATGAAAATGTTCAACTTTTTTGAAGCCCAAATACTTCATGAATTTATTCAACTTTTTTGAAGCCCAAATACTTCATGAAAATTTTCAACTTTTTTGAAGCCGAAATACTTCATGAATATATTCAACTTTTTTGAATCCCAAATCCTTCATGAAAATTTTCAACTTTTTTGAAGCCCAAATACTTCATGAAAATTTTCAACTTATTTGAAGCCGAAATACTTCATGAATATATTCAACTTTTTTGAATCCCAAATCCTTCATGAAAATTTTCAACTTTTTTGAAGCCCAAATACTTCATGAAAATTTTCAACTTTTTTGAAGCCCAAATAATTCATGAAAATTTTCAACTTTTTTGAAGCCGAATTTCTTCATGAATATTTACAACTTTTTTGAAGCCCAAATACTTCAGGAATATTTTCAACTTTTTTGACGCCCAAATCCTTCATGAAAATGTTCAACTTTTTTGAAGCCCAAATACTTCATGAAAATTTTCAACTTTTTTGAATCCCAAATACTTCATGAAAATTTTCAACTTTTTTGAAGCCCAAATCCTTCATGAAAATGTTCAACTTTTTTGAAGCCGAATTTCTTCATGAAAATTTTCAACTTTATTGAAGGCGAAATACTTCATGAAAATTTTCAACTTTTTTGAAGCCGAATTTCTTCATGAATATTTACAACTTTTTTGAAGCCGAATTTCTTCATGAAAATTTTTAACTTTTTTGAAGCCCAAATACTTCATGAAAATGTTCAACTTTTATGAAGCCGAATTTCTTCATGAAAATTTTCAACTTTTTTGAAGACCAAATATTTCATGAAAATTTTCAACTTTTTTGAAGCCGAATTTCTTCATGAAAATTTTCAACTTTTATGAAGCCGAATTTCTTCAGGAATATTTTCAACTTGTTTGACGCCCAAATCCTTCATGAAAATGTTCAACTTTTTTGAAGCCCAAATACTTCATGAATTTATTCAACTTTTTTGAAGCCCAAATATTTCATGAAAATTTTCAACTTTTTTGAAGCCGAAATACTTCATGAATATATTCAACTTTTTTGAATCCCAAATCCTTCATGAAAATTTTCAACTTTTTTGAAGCCCAAATACTTCATGAAAATTTTCAACTTATTTGAAGCCGAAATACTTCATGAATATATTCAACTTTTTTGAATCCCAAATCCTTCATGAAAATTTTCAACTTTTTTGAAGCCCAAATACTTCATGAAAATTTTCAACTTTTTTGAAGCCCAAATAATTCATGAAAATTTTCAACTTTTTTGAAGCCGAATTTCTTCATGAATATTTACAACTTTTTTGAAGCCCAAATACTTCATGAAAATTTTCAACTTTTTTGAAGCCGAATTTCTTCATGAAAATTTTTAACTTTTTTGAAGCCCAAATACTTCATGAAAATGTTCAACTTTTATGAAGCCAAATTTCTTCATGAAAATTTTCAACTTTTTTGAAGACCAAATATTTCATGAAAATTTTCAACTTTTTTGAAGCCGAATTTCTTCATGAAAATTTTCAACTTTTTTGAAGCCGAATTTCTTCAGGAATATTTTCAACTTTTTTGACGCCCAAATCCTTCATGAAAATGTTCAACTTTTTTGAAGCCCAAATACTTCATGAATATATTCAACTTTTTTGAAGCCCAAATACTTCATGAAAATTTTCAACTTTTTTGAAGCCGAAATACTTCATGAATATATTCAACTTTTTTGAATCCCAAATCCTTCATGAAAATTTTCAACTTTTTTGAAGCCCAAATACTTCATGAAAATTTTCAACTTTTTTGAAGCCCAAATACTTCATGAAAATTTTCAACTTTTTTGAATCCCAAATACTTCATGAAAATTTTCAACTTTTTTGAAACCCAAATACTTCATGAAAATTTTCAGCTTTTTTGAAGATGAATTTCTTCATGAAAATTTTCAACTTTATTGAAGGCGAAATACTTCATGAATATATTCAACTTTTTTGAAGCCGAATTTCTTCATGAAAATTTTCAACTTTTTTGAAGACCAAATACTTCATGAAAATATTCAACTTTTTGGAAGCCGAAATACTTCATGAAAATATTCAACTTTTTTGAATCCGAAATCTTTTCATGAAAATTTTCAACTTTTTTGAAGCCGAAATACTTCATGAAAATGTTCGACTTTTTTAAAGCCGAAATCCTGTCGTGAAAATTTTCAACTTTTTTGAAGCCGAAATCTTTTCATGAAAATTTTCAACTTTTTTGAAGCCGAAATCTTTTCATGATAATTTTTAACTTTTTTGAAGCCGAAATCTTTTCATGAAAATTTTCAACTTTTTTGAAGCCGAAATCTTTTCATGAAAATTTTCAACTTTTTTGAAGCTGAAATACTTCATGAAAATGTTCGACTTTTTTAAATCCGAAATCCTGTCATGAAAATGTTCAACTTTTTTGAAGCCCAATTTCTTCATGAACATTTTCAAATTTTTTGAAGCCCAAATACTTCATGAAAATATTCAACTTTTTTGAAGCCCAAATACTTCATGAAAATTTTCAACTTTATTGAAGGCGAAATACTTCATGAAAATTTTCAACTTTTTTGAAGCCGAAATCTTTTCATGAAAATTTTAAACTTTTTTGAAGCTGAAATACTTCATGAAAATGTTCGACTTTTTTAAATCCGAAATCCTGTCGTGAAAATGTTCAACTTTTTTGAAGCCCAATTTCTTCATGAACATTTTCAAATTTTTTGAAGCCCAAATACTTCATGAAAATATTCAACTTTTTTGAAGCCCAAATACTTCATGAAAATTTTCAACTTTATTGAAGGCGAAATACTTCATGAAAATTTTCAACTTTTTTGAAGCCCAAATACTTCATGAAAATATTTAACTTTTTTGAAGCCGAATTTCTTCATGAAAATTTTCAACTTTATTGAAGGCGAAATACTTCATGAATATATTCAACTTTTTTGAAGCCGAAATCTTTTCATGAAAATTTTCAACTTTTTTGAAGCTGAAATACTTCATGAAAATGTTCGACTTTTTTAAAGCCGAAATCCTGTCGTGAAAATTTTCAACTTTTTTGAAGCCGAAATCTTTTCATGAAAATTTTCATCATTTTTGAAGCCGAAATCTTTTCATGAAAATTTTCAACTTTTTTGAAGCCGAAATACTTCATGAAAATGTTCAACTTTTTTGAAGCCGAAATACTTCATGAAAATGTTCGACTTTTTTAAAGCCGAAATCCTGTCGTGAAAATTTTCAACCTTTTTGAAGCCGAAATACTTCATGGAAATGTTCGACTTTTTTAAAGCCGAAAACCTGTCGTGAAAATTTTCAACTTTTTTGAAGCCCAAATACTTCATGAAAATGTTCGACTTTTTTAAAGCCGAAATCCTGTCGTGAAAATTTTCAACTTTTTTAAAGCTGAAATCTTTTCATGAAAATTTTCAACTTTTTTGAAGCCGAAATCTTTTCATGAAAATTTTCAACTTTTTTGAAGCCGAAATCTTTTCATGAAAATTTTCAACTTTTTTGAAGCTGAAATACTTCATGAAAATGTTCGACTTTTTTAAAGCCGAAATCCTGTCGTGAAAATTTTCAACTTTTTTGAAGCCGAAATCTTTTCATGAAAATTTTCATCATTTTTGAAGCCGAAATCTTTTCATGAAAATTTTCAACTTTTTTGAAGCCCAAATACTTCATGAAAATGTTCAACTTTTTTGAAGCCGAAATACTTCATGAAAATGTTCGACTTTTTTAAAGCCGAAATCCTGTCGTGAAAATTTTCAACTTTTTTGAAGCCCAAATACTTCATGAAAATGTTCGACTTTTTTAAAGCCGAAATCCTGTCGTGAAAATTTTCAACTTTTTTGAAGCCGAAATCTTTTCATGAAAATTTTCAACTTTTTTGAAGCCGAAATCTTTTCATGAAAATTTTCAACTTTTTTTAAGCTGAAATACTTCATGAAAATGTTCAACTTTTTTAAAGCCGAAATCCTGTCGTGAAAATTTTCAACTTTTTTGAAGCCGAAATCTTTTCATGAAAATTTTCAACTTTTTTGAAGCCGAAATCTTTTCATGAAAATTTTCAACTTTTTTGAAGCTGAAATACTTCATGAAAATGTTCGTCTTTTTTAAAGCCGAAATCCTGTAGTGAAAATTTTCAACTTTTTTGAAGCCCAAATACTTCATGAAAATGTTCAACTTTTTTGAAGCCCAAAAACTTCATGAAAATGTTCAACTTTTTTGAAGCTGAAATACTTCATGAAAATGTTCGACTTTTTTAAAGCCGAAATCCTGTCGTGAAAATTTTCAACCTTTTTGAAGCCGAAATACTTCATGAAAATATTCAACTTTTATGAAGCCCAATTTCTTCATGAAAATTTTCAACTTTTTTGAAGCCCAAATACTTCATGAAAATATTCAACTTTTATGAATCCCAAATACTTCATGAATATTTTCAACTTTTTTGAAGCCCAAATCCTTCATGAAAATTTTCAACTTTTTTGAAGCCGAAATACTTCATGAATATATTCAACTTTTTTGAAGCCCAAATACTTCATGAAAATTTTCAACTTTATTGAAGGCGAAATACTTCATGAAAATTTTCAACTTTTTTGAAGCCCAAATACTTCATGAAAATATTTAACTTTTTTGAAGCCGAAATCCTTCATGAAAATTTTCAACTTTTTTGAAGCCCAAATACTTCATGAAAATTTTCAACTTTTTTGAAGCCGAATTTTTTCATGAAAATTTTCAACTTTATTGAAGGCGAAATACTTCATGAATATATTCAACTTTTTTGAAGCCGAAATCTTTTCATGAAAATTTTCAACTTTTTTGAAGCTGAAATACTTCATGAAAATGTTCGACTTTTTTAAAGCCGAAATCCTGTCATGAAAATTTTCAACTTTTTTGAAGCCGAAATCTTTTCATGAAAATTTTCAACTTTTTTGAAGCCCAAATACTTCATGAAAATATTTAACTTTTTTGAAGCCGAAATCCTTCATGAAAATTTTCAACTTTTTTGAAGCCCAAATACTTCATGAAAATTTTCAACTTTTTTGAAGCCGAATTTTTTCATGAAAATTTTCAACTTTATTGAAGGCGAAATACTTCATGAAAATTTTCAACTTTTTTGAAGCCCAAATACTTCATGAAAATGTTCAACTTTTTTGAAGCCGAAATACTTCATGAAAATGTTCGACTTTTTTAAAGCCGAAATCCTGTCGTGAAAATTTTCAACCATTTTGAAGCCGAAATACTTCATGGAAATGTTCGACTTTTTTAAAGCCGAAAACCTGTCGTGAAAATTTTCAACTTTTTTGAAGCCCAAATACTTCATGAAAATGTTCGACTTTTTTAAAGCCGAAATCCTGTCGTGAAAATTTTCAACTTTTTTGAAGCCGAAATCTTTTCATGAAAATTTTCAACTTTTTTGAAGCCGAAATCTTTTCATGAAAATTTTTTATACTTTTTTTATGCTGAAATACTTCATGAAAATGTTCGACTTTTTTAAAGCCGAAATCCTGTAGTGAAAATTTTCAACTTTTTTGAAGCCCAAATACTTCATGAAAATGTTCAACTTTTTTGAAGCAGAAATACTTCATGAAAATGTTCGACTTTTTTAAAGCCGAAATCCTGTCGTGAAAATTTTCAACCTTTTTGAAGCCGAAATACTTCATGAAAATGTTCGACTTTTTTAAAGCCGAAAACCAGTGGTGAAAATTTTCAACTTTTTTGAAGCCCAAATACTTCATGAAAATGTTCGACTTTTTTAACGCCGAAATCCTGTCGTGAAAATGTTCAACTTTTTTGAATCCGAAATATTTCATGAAAATTTTCAACTTTTTTGAAGCCGAAATACTTCATGGAAATGTTCGACTTTTTTAAAGCCGAAATCCTGTCGTGAAAATTTTCAACTTTTTTGAAGCCGAAATCTTTTCATGAAAATTTTCAACTTTTTTGAATCCGAAATCTTTTCATGAAAATTTTCAACTTTTTTGAAGCCGAAATCTTTTCATGAAAATTTTCAACTTTTTTTAAGCTGAAATACTTCATGAAAATGTTCAACTTTTTTAAAGCCGAAATCCTGTCGTGAAAATTTTCAACTTTTTTGAAGCCGAAATCTTTTCATGAAAATTTTCAACTTTTTTGAAGCCGAAATCTTTTCATGAAAATTTTCAACTTTTTTGAAGCTGAAATACTTCATGAAAATGTTCGTCTTTTTTAAAGCCGAAATCCTGTAGTGAAAATTTTCAACTTTTTTGAAGCCCAAATACTTCATGAAAATGTTCAACTTTTTTGAAGCCCAAAAACTTCATGAAAATGTTCAACTTTTTTGAAGCCGAAATACTTCATGAAAATGTTCGACTTTTTTAAAGCCGAAATCCTGTCGTGAAAATTTTCAACCTTTTTGAAGCCGAAATACTTCATGAAAATGTTCGACTTTTTTAAAGCCGAAATCCTGTATTGAAAATTTTCAACTTTTTTGAAGCCCTAATACTTCATGAAAATGTTCGACTTTTTTAACGCCGAAATCCTGTCGTGAAAATGTTCAACTTTTTTGAATCCGAAATACTTCATGAAAATGTTCGACTTTTTTAAAGCCGAAATCCTGTAGTGAAAATTTTCAACTTTTTTGAAGCCCAAATACTTCATGAAAATGTTCAACTTTTTTTAAGCCCAAATACTTCATGAAAATGTTTGACTTTTTTAAAGCCGAAATCCTGTCTTGAATATTTTCAACTTTTTGGAAGCCGAAATCCTGTCGTGAAAATGTTCAACTTTTTTGAATCCGAAATACTTCATGAAAATTTTCAAATTTTTTGAAGCCGAAATACTTCATGGAAATGTTCGACTTTTTTGAAGCCGAAATCCTGTTTTGAAAATTTTCAACTTTTTTGAAGCCGAAATCTTTTCATGAAAATTTTGAACTTTTTTGAAGCCGAAATCTTTTCATGAAAATTTTCAACTTTTTTGAAGCCGAAATCTTTTCATGAAAATTTTCAACTTTTTTTAAGCTGAAATACTTCATGAAAATGTTCAACTTTTTTGAAGCCGAAATCTTTTCATGAAAATGTTCAACTTTTTTGAAGCTGAAATCTTTTCATGAAAATTTTCAACTTTTTTGAAGCCGAAATCTTTTCATAAAAATTTTCAACTTTTTTGAATCTGAAATACTTCATGAAAATGTTCGACTTTTTTAACGCCGAAATCCTGTCGTGAAAATTTTCAACTTTTTTGAAGCCCAAATACTTCATGAAAATGTTCGACTTTTTTAAAGCCGAAATCCTGTCGTGAAAATTTTCAACTTTTTTGAAGCCGAAATCTTTTCATGAAAATTTTCAACTTTTTTGAAGCCGAAATCTTTTCATGAAAATTTTCAACTTTTTTGAAGCTGAAATACTTCATGAAAATGTTCGACTTTTTTAAAGCCCAAATACTTCATGAAAATGTTCAACTTTTTTGAAGCCCAAAAACTTCATGAAAATGTTCAACTTTTTTGAAGCCGAAATACTTCATGAAAATGTTCGACTTTTTTCAAGCCGAAATCCTGTCGTGAAAATTTTCAACCTTTTTGAAGCCGAAATACTTCATGAAAATGTTAGACTTTTTTAAAGCCGAAATCCTGTCATGAAAATTTTCAACTTTTTTGAAGCCGAAATCTTTTCATGAAAATTTTCATCATTTTTGAAGCCGAAATCTTTTCATGAAAATTTTCAACTTTTTTGAAGCCCAAATACTTCATGAAAATGTTCAACTTTTTTAAAGCCGAAAACCTGTCGTGAAAATTTTCAACTTTTTTGAAGCCCAAATACTTCATGAAAATGTTCGACTTTTTTAAAGCCGAAATCCTGTCGTGAAAATTTTCAACTTTTTTTAAGCCGAAATCTTTTCATGAAAAGTTTCAACTTTTTTGAAGCCGAAATCTTTTCATGAAAATTTTTTATACTTTTTTTAAGCTGAAATACTTCATGAAAATGTTCGACTTTTTTAAAGCCGAAATCCTGTAGTGAAAATTTTCAACTTTTTTGAAGCCCAAATACTTCATGAAAATGTTCAACTTTTTTGAAGCAGAAATACTTCATGAAAATGTTCGACTTTTTTAAAGCCGAAATCCTGTCGTGAAAATTTTCAACCTTTTTGAAGCCGAAATACTTCATGAAAATGTTCGACTTTTTTAAAGCCGAAAACCTGTCGTGAAAATGTTCAACTTTTTTGAAGCCGAAATACTTCATGAAAATGTTCGACTTTTTTAAAGCCGAAAACCTGTCGTGAAAATTTTCAACTTTTTTGAAGCCCAAATACTTCATGAAAATGTTCGACTTTTTTGAAGCCGAAATACTTCATGAAAATGTTCGACTTTTTTAAAGCCGAAATCCTGTCGTGAAAATTTTCAACCTTTTTGAAGCCGAAATACTTCATGGAAATGTTCGACTTTTTTAAAGCCGAAAACCTGTCGTGAAAATTTTCAACTTTTTTGAAGCCCAAATACTTCATGAAAATGTTCAACTTTTTTGAAGCAGAAATACTTCATGAAAATGTTCGACTTTTTTAAAGCCGAAATCCTGTCGTGAAAATTTTCAACCTTTTTGAAGCCGAAATACTTCATGAAAATGTTCGACTTTTTTAAAGCCGAAATCCTGTCGTGAAAATTTTCAACTTTTTTGAAGCCGAAATCTTTTCATGAAAATTTTCATCATTTTTGAAGCCGAAATCTTTTCATGAAAATTTTCAACTTTTTTGAAGCCCAAATACTTCATGAAAATGTTCAACTTTTTTGAAGCCGAAATACTTCATGAAAATTTTCAACTTTTTTGAAGCCGAAATCTTTTCATGAAAATTTTCAACTTTTTTGAAGCTGAAATACTTCATGAAAATGTTCGACTTTTTTAAAGCCCAAATACTTCATGAAAATGTTCAACTTTTTTGAAGCCCAAAAACTTCATGAAAATGTTCAACTTTTTTGAAGCCGAAATACTTCATGAAAATGTTCGACTTTTTTCAAGCCGAAATCCTGTCGTGAAAATTTTCAACCTTTTTGAAGCCGAAATACTTCATGAAAATGTTCGACTTTTTTAAAGCCGAAATCCTGTCGTGAAAATTTTCAACTTTTTTGAAGCCGAAATCTTTTCATGAAAATTTTCATCATTTTTGAAGCCGAAATCTTTTCATGAAAATTTTCAACTTTTTTGAAGCCCAAAAACTTCATGAAAATGTTCAACTTTTTTGAAGCCGAAATACTTCATGAAAATGTTCGACTTTTTTAAAGCCGAAATCCTGTCGTGAAAATTTTCAACTTTTTTGAAGCCGAAATACTTCATGGAACTGTTCGACTTTTTTAAAGCCGAAAACCTGTCGTGAAAATTTTCAACTTTTTTGAAGCCCAAATACTTCATGAAAATGTTCGACTTTTTTAAAGCCGAATTCCTGTCGTGAAAATTTTCAACTTTTTTGAAGCCGAAATCTTTTCATGAAAATTTTCAACTTTTTTGAAGCCGAAATCTTTTCATGAAAATTTTTTATACTTTTTTTAAGCTGAAATACTTCATGAAAATGTTCGACTTTTTTAAAGCCGAAATCCTGTAGTGAAAATTTTCAACTTTTTTGAAGCCCAAATACTTCATGAAAATGTTCAACTTTTTTGAAGCAGAAATACTTCATGAAAATGTTCGACTTTTTTAAAGCCGAAATCCTGTCGTGAAAATTTTCAACCTTTTTGAAGCCGAAATACTTCATGAAAATGTTCGACTTTTTTAAAGCCGAAAACCTGTCGTGAAAATTTTCAACTTTTTTGAAGCCCAAATACTTCATGAAAATGTTCGACTTTTTTAACGCCGAAATCCTGTCGTGAAAATGTTCAACTTTTTTGAAGCCCAAATACTTCATGAAAATGTTCAACTTTTTTGAAGCCGAAATACTTCATGAAAATGTTCGACTTTTTTAAAGCCGAAAACCTGTCGTGAAAATTTTCAACTTTTTTGAAGCCCAAATACTTCATGAAAATGTTCGACTTTTTTAACGCCGAAATCCTGTCGTGAAAATTTTCAACTTTTTTGAAGCCCAAATACTTCATGAAAATGTTCAACTTTTTTGAAGCCGAAATACTTCATGAAAATGTTCGACTTTTTTAAAGCCGAAATCCTGTCGTGAAAATTTTCAACCTTTTTGAAGCCGAAATACTTCATGGAAATGTTCGACTTTTTTAAAGCCGAAAACCTGTCGTGAAAATTTTCAACTTTTTTGAAGCCCAAATACTTCATGAAAATGTTCGACTTTTTTAAAGCCGAAATCCTGTCGTGAAAATTTTCAACTTTTTTGAAGCCGAAATCTTTTCATGAAAATTTTCAACTTTTTTGAAGCCGAAATCTTTTCATGAAAATTTTTTATACTTTTTTTAAGCTGAAATACTTCATGAAAATGTTCGACTTTTTTAAAGCCGAAATCCTGTAGTGAAAATTTTCAACTTTTTTGAAGCCCAAATACTTCATGAAAATGTTCAACTTTTTTGAAGCAGAAATACTTCATGAAAATATTTGACTTTTTTAAAGCCGAAATCCTGTCGTGAAAATTTTCAACCTTTTTGAAGCCGAAATACTTCATGAAAATGTTCGACTTTTTTAAAGCCGAAAACCAGTCGTGAAAATTTTCAACTTTTTTGAAGCCCAAATACTTCCTGAAAATGTTCGACTTTTTTAACGCCGAAATCCTGTCGTGAAAATTTTCAACTTTTTTGAAGCCGAAATCTTTTCATGAAAATTTTCAACTTTTTTGAAGCCGAAATCTTTTCATGAAAATTTTCAACTTTTTAGAAGCTGAAATACTTCATGAAAATTTTCAACTTTTTTGAAGCTAAAATACTTCATGAAAATGTTCGACTTTTTTAAAGCCGAAATCCTGTCGTGAAAATTTTCAACCTTTTTGAAGCCGAAATACTTCATGAAAATTTTCAACTTTTTTGAAGCCGAAATCTTTTCATGAAAATGTTCAACTTTTTTCAAGCCCAAATACTTCATGAAAATGTTCAACTTTTTTAAAGCCGAAATCCTGTCGTGAAAATTTTCAACTTTTTTGAAGCCCAAATACTTCATGAAAATTTTAAACTTTTTTGAAGCCGGATTTCTTCATGAAAATTTTCAAATTTTTTTAAGTCGAATTTCTTCATGAATGTTTTCAATTGACCCACCCCGCCTTACGAAAAAGTTGAAAAAAGACGAAACACCCCCCCTTACGAAAAAGTTGAAAAAAGACGAAACACCCCCCCCTTGCGAAAACTTTTTTGAAGCTGGATTTCTTCATGTAAATTTTAAACTTTTTTCAAGCCCAAATACTTCATGAAAATGTTCAACTTTTTTGAAGCCCAAATACTTCATGAAAATTTTCAACTTTTTTGAAGCTGAATTTCTTCATGAAAATTTTAAATTTTTTTGAAGCCGAATTTCTTCATGAAAATTTTTAACTTTTTTGAAGCCCAAATGCTTCATGAAAATTTTCAACTTTTTTGAAGCCGAATTTCTTCATGAATATTTTCAATTGACCCACCCCCCCTCACGAAAAATTTGAAAAAAGACGAAACACCCCGCCCTTACGAAAAAGATGAAAAAAGACGAAACACCCCCCCCTCACGAAAAAGTTGAAAAAAGACGAAACACCCCGCCCTTACGAAAAAGTTGAAAAAAGACGAAACACCCCCCCCTTACGAAAAAGTTGAAAAAAGACGAAACACCCCTCCCTTGGGAAAACTTTTTTGAAGCCGAATTTCTTCATGAATATTTTCAACTTTTTTTACCCAAATTTCTCCATGAATATTTTCAACTTTTTTGAAGACGAATTTCTTCATGAAAATTTTCAACTTTTTTGAAGCCCAAATACTTCATGAAAATTTTCAAGTTTTTTGAAGCCCAAATACTTCATGAAAATGTTCGACTTTTTTAACGCCGAAATCCTGTCGTGAAAATTTTCAACTTTTTTGAAGCCGAAATCTTTTCATGAAGATTTTCAACTTTTTTGAAGCCGAAATCTTTTCATGAAAATTTTCAACTTTTTAGAAGCTGAAATACTTCATGAAAATAATCAACTTTTTTGAAGCTAAAATACTTCATGAAAATGTTCGACTTTTTTAAAGCCGAAATCCTGTCGTGAAAATTTTCAACCTTTTTGAAGCCGAAATACTTCATGAAAATTTTCAACTTTTTTGAAGCCGAAATCTTTTCATGAAAATTTTCAACTTTTTTCAAGCCCAAATACTTCATGAAAATGTTCAACTTTTTTAAAGCCGAAATCCTGTAGTGAAAATTTTCAACTTTTTTGAAGCCCAAATACTTCATGAAAATGTTCAACTTTTTTGAAGCAGAAATACTTCATGAAAATGTTCGACTTTTTTAAAGCCGAAATCCTGTCGTGAAAATTTTCAACCTTTTTGAAGCCGAAATACTTCATGAAAATGTTCGACTTTTTTAAAGCCGAAAACCAGTCGTGAAAATTTTCAACTTTTTTGAAGCCCAAATACTTCATGAAAATGTTCGACTTTTTTAACGCCGAAATCCTGTCGTGAAAATGTTCAACTATTTTGAATCCGAAATACTTCATGAAAATTTTCAACTTTTTTGAAGCCGAAATACTTCATGGAAATGTTCGACTTTTTTAAAGCCGAAATCCTGTCGTGAAAATTTTCAACTTTTTTGAAGCCGAAATCTTTTCATGAAAATTTTCAACTTTTTTGAAGCCGAAATCTTTTCATGAAAATTTTCAACTTTTTTGAAGCCGAAATCTTTTCATGAAAATTTTCAACTTTTTTTAAGCTGAAATACTTCATGAAAATGTTCAACTTTTTTAAAGCCGAAATCCTGTCGTGAAAATTTTCAACTTTTTTGAAGCCGAAATCTTTTCATGAAAATTTTCAACTTTTTTGAAGCCGAAATCTTTTCATGAAAATTTTCAACTTTTTTGAAGCTGAAATACTTCATGAAAATGTTCGTCTTTTTTAAAGCCGAAATCCTGTAGTGAAAATTTTCAACTTTTTTGAAGCCCAAATACTTCATGAAAATGTTCAACTTTTTTGAAGCCCAAAAACTTCATGAAAATGTTCAACTTTTTTGAAGCCGAAATACTTCATGAAAATGTTCGACTTTTTTAAAGCCGAAATCCTGTCGTGAAAATTTTCAACCTTTTTGAAGCCGAAATACTTCATGAAAATGTTCGACTTTTTTAAAGCCGAAATCCTGTAGTGAAAATTTTCAACTTTTTTGAAGCCCTAATACTTCATGAAAATGTTCGACTTTTTTAACGCCGAAATCCTGTCGTGAAAATGTTCAACTTTTTTGAATCCGAAATACTTCATGAAAATGTTCGACTTTTTTAAAGCCGAAATCCTGTAGTGAAAATTTTCAACTTTTTTGAAGCCCAAATACTTCATGAAAATGTTCAACTTTTTTTAAGCCCAAATACTTCATGAAAATGTTTGACTTTTTTAAAGCCGAAATCCTGTCTTGAATATTTTCAACTTTTTGGAAGCCCAAATACTTCATGAAAATGTTCAACTTTTTTGAAGCCCAAATACTTCATGAAAATGTTCGACTTTTTTAACGCCGAAATCCTGTCGTGAAAATGTTCAACTTTTTTGAATCCGAAATACTTCATGAAAATTTTCAAATTTTTTGAAGCCGAAATACTTCATGGAAATGTTCGACTTTTTTGAAGCCGAAATCCTGTTTTGAAAATTTTCAACTTTTTTGAAGCCGAAATCTTTTCATGAAAATTTTGAACTTTTTTGAAGCCGAAATCTTTTCATGAAAATTTTCAACTTTTTTGAAGCCGAAATCTTTTCATGAAAATTTTCAACTTTTTTTAAGCTGAAATACTTTATGAAAATGTTCAACTTTTTTGAAGCCGAAATCTTTTCATGAAAATGTTCAACTTTTTTGAAGCTGAAATCTTTTCATGAAAATTTTCAACTTTTTTGAAGCCGAAATCTTTTCATAAAAATTTTCAACTTTTTTGAATCTGAAATACTTCATGAAAATGTTCGACTTTTTTAACGCCGAAATCCTGTCGTGAAAATTTTCAACTTTTTTGAAGCCCAAATACTTCATGAAAAGGTTCGACTTTTTTAAAGCCGAAATCCTGTCGTGAAAATTCTCAACTTTTTTGAAGCCGAAATCTTTTCATGAAAATTTTCAACTTTTTTGAAGCCGAAATCTTTTCATGAAAATTTTCAACTTTTTTGAAGCTGAAATACTTCATGAAAATGTTCGACTTTTTTAAAGCCCAAATACTTCATGAAAATGTTCAACTTTTTTGAAGCCCAAAAACTTCATGAAAATGTTCGACTTTTTTAAAGCCGAAATCCTGTAGTGAAAATTTTCAACTTTTTTGAAGCCCAAATACTTCATGAAAATGTTCAACTTTTTTTAAGCCCAAATACTTCATGAAAATGTTTGACTTTTTAAAGCCGAAATCCTGTCTTGAATATTTTCAACTTTTTGGAAGCCCAAATACTTCATGAAAATGTTCAACTTTTTTGAAGCCCAAATACTTTATGAAAATGTTCGACTTTTTTAACGCCGAAATCCTGTCGTGAAAATGTTCAACTTTTTTGAATCCGAAATACTTCATGAAAATTTTCAAATTTTTTGAAGCCGAAATACTTCATGGAAATGTTCGACTTTTTTGAAGCCGAAATCCTGTTTTGAAAATTTTCAACTTTTTTGAAGCCGAAATCTTTTCATGAAAATTTTGAACTTTTTTGAAGCCGAAATCTTTTCATGAAAATTTTCAACTTTTTTGAAGCCGAAATCTTTTCATGAAAATTTTCAACTTTTTTTAAGCTGAAATACTTCATGAAAATGTTCAACTTTTTTGAAGCCGAAATCTTTTCATGAAAATGTTCAACTTTTTTGAAGCTGAAATCTTTTCATGAAAATTTTCAACTTTTTTGAAGCCGAAATCTTTTCATAAAAATTTTCAACTTTTTTGAATCTGAAATACTTCATGAAAATGTTCGACTTTTTTAACGCCGAAATCCTGTCGTGAAAATTTTCAACTTTTTTGAAGCCCAAATACTTCATGAAAATGTTCGACTTTTTTAAAGCCGAAATCCTGTCGTGAAAATTTTCAACTTTTTTGAAGCCGAAATCTTTTCATGAAAATTTTCAACTTTTTTGAAGCCGAAATCTTTTCATGAAAATTTTCAACTTTTTTGAAGCTGAAATACTTCATGAAAATGTTCGACTTTTTTAAAGCCCAAATACTTCATGAAAATGTTCAACTTTTTTGAAGCCCAAAAACTTCATGAAAATGTTCAACTTTTTTGAAGCCGAAATACTTCATGAAAATGTTCGACTTTTTTCAAGCCGAAATCCTGTCGTGAAAACTTTCAACCTTTTTGAAGCCGAAATACTTCATGAAAATGTTCGACTTTTTTAAAGCCGAAATCCTGCAGTGAAAGTTTTCAACTTTTTTGAAGCCGAAATACTTCATGAAAATTTTCAACTTTTTTGAAGCCGAAATCTTTTCATGGAAATTTTCAACTTTTTTGAAGCTGAAATACTTCATGAAAATGTTCGACTTTTTTAAAGCCGAAATCCTGTCGTGAAAATTTTCAACTTTTTTGAAGCCGAAATCTTTTCATGAAAATTTTCAACTTTTCTGAAGCCGAAATCTTTTCATGAAAATTTTCAACTTTTTTGAAGCTGAAATACTTCATGAAAATGTTCGACTTTTTTAAAGCCGAAATCCTGTAGTGAAAATTTTCAACTTTTTTGAAGCCCAAATACTTCATGAAAATGTTCAACTTTTTTGAAGCCCAAAAACTTCATGAAAATGTTCAACTTTTTTGAAGCCGAAATACTTCATGAAAATGTTCGACTTTTTTAAAGCCGAAATCCTGTCGTGAAAATTTTCAACCTTTTTGAAGCCGAAATACTTCATGAAAATGTTGGACTTTTTTAAAGCCGAAATCCTGTAGTGAAAATTTTCAACTTTTTTGAAGCCCTAATACTTCATGAAAATGTTCGACTTTTTTAACGCCGAAATCCTGTCGTGAAAATGTTCATCTTTTTTGAATCCGAAATACTTCATGAAAATTTTCAACTTTTTTGAAGCCAAAATCTTTTTATGAAAATTTTCAACTTTTTTGAAGCTGAAATACTTCATGAAAATGTTCGACTTTTTTAAAGCCGAAATCCTGTAGTGAAAATTTTCAACTTTTTTGAAGCCCAAATACTTCATGAAAATGTTCAACTTTTTTGAAGCCCAAATACTTCATGAAAATGTTCGACTTTTTTAAAGCCGAAATCCTGTCGTGAAAATTTTCAACTTTTTTGAAGCCGAAATCTTTTCATGAAAATTTTCAACTTTTTTGAAGCTGAAATCTTTTCATGAAAATTTTTTATACTTTTTATAAGCTGAAATACTTCATGAAAATGTTCGACTTTTTTAAAGCCGAAATCCTGTCGTGAAAATTTTCAACCTTTTTGAAGCCGAAATACTTCATGAAAATGTTCGACTTTTTTAAAGCCGAAATCCTGTAGTGAAAATTTTCAACTTTTTTGAAGCCCTAATACTTCATGAAAATGTTCGACTTTTTTAACGCCGAAATCCTGTCGTGAAAATGTTCAACTTTTTTGAAGCCGAAATCTTTTCATGAAAATTTTCAACTTTTTTGAAGCTGAAATACTTCATGAAAATGTTCGACTTTTTTAAAGCCGAAATCCTGTCGTGAAAATTTTCAACTTTTTTGAAGCCGAAATCTTTTCATGAAAATTTTCAACTTTTTTGAAGCCGAAATCTTTTCATGAAAATTTTCAACTTTTTTGAAGCTGAAATACTTCATGAAAATGTTCGACTTTTTTAAAACCGAAATCCTGTAGTGAAAATTTTCAACTTTTTTGAAGCCCAAATACTTCATGAAAATGTTCAACTTTTTTGAAGCCCAAAAACTTCATGAAAATGTTCAACTTTTTTGAAGCCGAAATACTTCATGAAAATGTTCGACTTTTTTAAAGCCGAAATCCTGTAGTGAAAATTTTCAACTTTTTTGAAGCCCTAATACTTCATGAAAATGTTCGACTTTTTTAACGCCGAAATCCTGTCGTGAAAATGTTCAACTTTTTTGAATCCGAAATACTTCATGAAAATTTTCAACTTTTTTGAAGCCGAAATCTTTTCATGAAAATTTTCAACTTTTTTGAAGCTGAAATACTTCATGAAAATGTTCGACTTTTTTAAAGCCCAAATACTTCATGAAAATGTTCAACTTTTTTGAAGCCCAAAAACTTCATGAAAATGTTCAACTTTTTTGAAGCCGAAATACTTCATGAAAATGTTCGACTTTTTTCAAGCCGAAATCCTGTCGTGAAAATTTTCAACCTTTTTGATACCCAAATACTTCATGAAAATGTTCGACTTTTTTAAAGCCGAAATCCTGTAGTGAAAGTTTTCAACTTTTTTGAAGCCGAAATACTTCATGAAAATTTTCAACTTTTTTGAAGCCGAAATCTTTTCATGGAAATTTTCAACTTTTTTGAAGCTGAAATACTTCATGAAAATATTCGACTTTTTTAAAGCCGAAATCCTGTCGTGAAAATTTTCAACTTTTTTGAAGCCGAAATCTTTTCATGAAAATTTTCAACTTTTTTGAAGCCCAAAAACTTCATGAAAATGTTCAACTTTTTTGAAGCCGAAATACTTCATGAAAATGTTCGACTTTTTTAAAGCCGAAATCCTGTCGTGAAAATTTTCAACCTTTTTGAAGCCGAAATACTTCATGAAAATGTTCGACTTTTTTAAAGCCGAAATCCTGTAGTGAAAATTTTCAACTTTTTTGAAGCCCTAATACTTCATGAAAATGTTCGACTTTTTTAACGCCGAAATCCTGTCGTGAAAATGTTCAACTTTTTTGAATCCGAAATCCTGTCGTGAAAATTTTCAACTTTTTTGAAGCCGAAATCTTTTCATGAAAATTTTCAACTTTTTTGAAGCCGAAATCTTTTCATGAAAATTTTCAACTTTTTTGAAGCCGAAATCTTTTCATGAAAATTTTCAACTTTTTTGAAGCTGAAATACTTCATGAAAATGTTCGACTTTTTTAAAGCCGAAATCCTGTAGTGAAAATTTTCAACTTTTTTGAAGCCCAAATACTTCATGAAAATGTTCAACTTTTTTGAAGCTGAAATACTTCATGAAAATGTTCGACTTTTTTAAAGCCCAAATACTTCATGAAAATGTTCAACTTTTTTGAAGCCCAAAAACTTCATGAAAATGTTCAACTTTTTTGAAGCCGAAATACTTCATGAAAATGTTCGACTTTTTTCAAGCCGAAATCCTGTCGTGAAAATTTTCAACCTTTTTGAAGCCGAAATACTTCATGAAAATGTTCGACTTTTTTAAAGCCGAAATCCTGTAGTGAAAGTTTTCAACTTTTTTGAAGCCGAAATACTTCATGAAAATGTTCGACTTTTTTAAAGCCGAAATCCTGTAGTGAAAATTTTCAACTTTTTTGAAGCCCTAATACTTCATGAAAATGTTCGACTTTTTTAACGCCGAAATCCTGTCGTGAAAATGTTCAACTTTTTTGAATCCGAAATACTTCATGAAAATTTTCAACTTTTTTGAAGCCGAAATCTTTTCATGAAAATTTTCAACTTTTTTGAAGCTGAAATACTTCATGAAAATGTTCGACTTTTTTAAAGCCCAAATACTTCATGAAAATGTTCAACTTTTTTGAAGCCCAAAAACTTCATGAAAATGTTCAACTTTTTTGAAGCCGAAATACTTCATGAAAATGTTCGACTTTTTTCAAGCCGAAATCCTGTCGTGAAAATTTTCAACCTTTTTGAAACCCAAATACTTCATGAAAATGTTCGACTTTTTTAAAGCCGAAATCCTGTAGTGAAAGTTTTCAACTTTTTTGAAGCCGAAATACTTCATGAAAATTTTCAACTTTTTTGAAGCCGAAATCTTTTCATGGAAATTTTCAACTTTTTTGAAGCTGAAATACTTCATGAAAATATTCGACTTTTTTAAAGCCGAAATCCTGTCGTGAAAATTTTCAACTTTTTTGAAGCCGAAATCTTTTCATGAAAATTTTCAACTTTTTTGAAGCCCAAAAACTTCATGAAAATGTTCAACTTTTTTGAAGCCGAAATACTTCATGAAAATGTTCGACTTTTTTAAAGCCGAAATCCTGTCGTGAAAATTTTCAACCTTTTTGAAGCCGAAATACTTCATGAAAATGTTCGACTTTTTTAAAGCCGAAATCCTGTAGTGAAAATTTTCAACTTTTTTGAAGCCCTAATACTTCATGAAAATGTTCGACTTTTTTAACGCCGAAATCCTGTCGTGAAAATGTTCAACTTTTTTGAATCCGAAATACTTCATGAAAATTTTCAACTTTTTTGAAGCCGAAATCTTTTCATGAAAATTTTCAACTTTTTTGAAGCTGAAATACTTCATGAAAATGTTCGACTTTTTTAAAGCCGAAATCCTGTCGTGAAAATTTTCAACTTTTTTGAAGCCGAAATCTTTTCATGAAAATTTTCAACTTTTTTGAAGCCGAAATCTTTTCATGAAAATTTTCAACTTTTTTGAAGCTGAAATACTTCATGAAAATGTTCGACTTTTTTAAAGCCGAAATCCTGTAGTGAAAATTTTCAACTTTTTTGAAGCCCAAATACTTCATGAAAATGTTCAACTTTTTTGAAGCCCAAAAACTTCATGAAAATGTTCAACTTTTTTGAAGCCGAAATATTTCATGAAAATGTTCGACTTATTTAAAGCCGAAATCCTGTCGTGAAAATGTTCAACCTTTTTGAAGCCGAAATACTTCATGAAAATGTACGACTTTTTTAAAGCCGAAATTCTGTAGTGAAAATTTTCAACTTTTTTGAAGCCCAAATACTTCATGAAAATGTTCGACTTTTTTGAAGCCCAAAAACTTCATGAAAATGTTCAACTTTTTTGAATCCGAAATACTTCATGAAAATGTTCGACTTTTTTAAAGCCGAAATCCTGTAGTGAAAATTTTCAACTTTTTTGAAGCCCTAATACTTCATGAAAATGTTCGACTTTTTTAACGCCGAAATCCTGTCGTGAAAATGTTCAACTTTTTTGAATCCGAAATACTTCATGAAAATTTTCAACTTTTTTGAAGCCGAAATCTTTTCATGAAAATTTTCAACTTTTTTGAAGCTGAAATACTTCATGAAAGTGTTCGACTTTTTTAAAGCCGAAATCCTGTAGTGAAAATTTTCAACTTTTTTGAAGCCCAAATACTTCATGAAAATGTTCAACTTTTTTGAAGCTGAAATACTTCATGAAAATGTTCGACTTTTTTAAAGCCCAAATACTTCATGAAAATGTTCAACTTTTTTGAAGCCCAAAAACTTCATGAAAATGTTCAACTTTTTTGAAGCCGAAATACTTCATGAAAATGTTCGACTTTTTTCAAGCCGAAATCCTGTCGTGAAAATTTTCAACCTTTTTGAAGCCGAAATACTTCATGAAAATGTTCGACTTTTTTAAAGCCGAAATCCTGTAGTGAAAGTTTTCAACTTTTTTGAAGCCGAAATACTTCATGAAAATTTTCAACTTTTTTGAAGCCGAAATCTTTTCATGGAAATTTTCAACTTTTTTGAAGCTGAAATACTTCATGAAAATATTCGACTTTTTTAAAGCCGAAATCCTGTCGTGAAAATTTTCAACTTTTTTGAAGCCGAAATCTTTTCATGAAAATTTTCAACTTTTTTGAAGCCCAAAAACTTCATGAAAATGTTCAACTTTTTTGAAGCCGAAATACTTCATGAAAATGTTCGACTTTTTTAAAGCCGAAATCCTGTCGTGAAAATTTTCAACCTTTTTGAAGCCGAAATACTTCATGAAAATGTTCGACTTTTTTAAAGCCGAAATCCTGTCGTGAAAATTTTCAACCTTTTTGAAGCCGAAATACTTCATGAAAATGTTCGACTTTTTTAAAGCCGAAATCCTGTAGTGAAAATTTTCAACTTTTTTGAAGCCCTAATACTTCATGAAAATGTTCAACTTTTTTGTAGCCGAAATCTTTTCATGAAAATTTTCAACTTTTTTGAAGCTGAAATACTTCATGAAAATGTTCGACTTTTTTAAAGCCGAAATCCTGTCGTGAAAATTTTCAACTTTTTTGAAGCCGAAATCTTTTCATGAAAATTTTCAACTTTTTTGAAGCCGAAATCTTTTCATGAAAATTTTCAACTTTTTTGAAGCTGAAATACTTCATGAAAATGTTCGACTTTTTTAAAGCCGAAATCCTGTAGTGAAAATTTTCAACTTTTTTGAAGCCCAAATACTTCATGAAAATGTTCAACTTTTTTGAAGCCCAAAAACTTCATGAAAATGTTCAACTTTTTTGAAGCCGAAATATTTCATGAAAATGTTCGACTTATTTAAAGCCGAAATCCTGTCGTGAAAATGTTCAACCTTTTTGAAGCCGAAATACTTCATGAAAATGTACGACTTTTTTAAAGCCGAAATTCTGTAGTGAAAATTTTCAACTTTTTTGAAGCCCAAATACTTCATGAAAATGTTCGACTTTTTTAACGCCGAAATCCTGTCGTGAAAATGTTCATCTTTTTTGAATCCGAAATACTTCATGAAAATTTTCAACTTTTTTGAAGCCAAAATCTTTTTATGAAAATTTTCAACTTTTTTGAAGCTGAAATACTTCATGAAAATGTTCGACTTTTTTAAAGCCGAAATCCTGTAGTGAAAATGTTCAACTTTTTTTAAGCCCAAATACTTCATGAAAATGTTCAACTTTTTTGAAGCCCAAATACTTCATGAAAATGTTCGACTTTTTTAAAGCCGAAATCCTGTCGTGAAAATTTTCAACTTTTTTGAAGCCGAAATCTTTTCATGAAAATTTTCAACTTTTTTGAAGCCGAAATCTTTTCATGAAAATTTTTTATACTTTTTATAAGCTGAAATACTTCATGAAAATGTTCGACTTTTTTAAAGCCGAAATCCTGTCGTGAAAATTTTCAACCTTTTTGAAGCCGAAATACTTCATGAAAATGTTCGACTTTTTTAAAGCCGAAATCCTGTAGTGAAAGTTTTCAACTTTTTTGAAGCCCAAATACTTCATGAAAATTTTCAACTTTTTTGAAGCCGAAATCTTTTCATGAAAATTTTCAACTTTTTTGAAGCTGAAATAATTCATGAAAATGTTCGACTTTTTTAAAGCCGAAATCCTGTCGTGAAAATTTTCAACTTTTTTGAAGCCGAAATCTTTTCATGAAAATTTTCAACTTTTTTGAAGCCGAAATCTTTTCATGAAAATTTTCAACTTTTTTGAAGCTGAAATACTTCATGAAAATGTTCGACTTTTTTAAAGCCGAAATCCTGTAGTGAAAATTTTCAACTTTTTTGAAGCCCAAATACTTCATGAAAATGTTCAACTTTTTTGAAGCCCAAAAACTTCATGAAAATGTTCAACTTTTTTGAAGCCGAAATACTTCATGAAAATGTTCGACTTTTTTCAAGCCGAAATCCTGTCGTGAAAATTTTCAACCTTTTTGAAGCCGAAATACTTCATGAAAATGTTCGACTTTTTTAAAGCCGAAATCCTGTAGTGAAAGTTTTCAACTTTTTTGAAGCCGAAATACTTCATGAAAATGTTCGACTTTTTTAAAGCCGAAATCCTGTCGTGAAAATTTTCAACCTTTTTGAAGCCGAAATACTTCATGAAAATGTTCGACTTTTTTAAAGCCGAAATCCTGTAGTGAAAATTTTCAACTTTTTTGAAGCCCTAATACTTCATGAAAATGTTCGACTTTTTTAACGCCGAAATCCTGTCGTGAAAATGTTCAACTTTTTTGAATCCGAAATACTTCATGAAAATTTTCAACTTTTTTGTAGCCGAAATCTTTTCATGAAAATTTTCAACTTTTTTGAAGCTGAAATACTTCATGAAAATGTTCGACTTTTTTAAAGCCGAAATCCTGTCGTGAAAATTTTCAACTTTTTTGAAGCCGAAATCTTTTCATGAAAATTTTCAACTTTTTTGAAGCCGAAATCTTTTCATGAAAATTTTCAACTTTTTTGAAGCTGAAATACTTCATGAAAATGTTCGACTTTTTTAAAGCCGAAATCCTGTAGTGAAAATTTTCAACTTTTTTGAAGCCCAAATACTTCATGAAAATGTTCAACTTTTTTGAAGCCCAAAAACTTCATGAAAATGTTCAACTTTTTTGAAGCCGAAATATTTCATGAAAATGTTCGACTTATTTAAAGCCGAAATCCTGTCGTGAAAATGTTCAACCTTTTTGAAGCCGAAATACTTCATGAAAATGTACGACTTTTTTAAAGCCGAAATTCTGTAGTGAAAATTTTCAACTTTTTTGAAGCCCAAATACTTCATGAAAATGTTCGACTTTTTTAACGCCGAAATCCTGTCGTGAAAATGTTCATCTTTTTTGAATCCGAAATACTTCATGAAAATTTTCAACTTTTTTGAAGCCAAAATCTTTTTATGAAAATTTTCAACTTTTTTGAAGCTGAAATACTTCATGAAAATGTTCGACTTTTTTAAAGCCGAAATCCTGTAGTGAAAATTTTCAACTTTTTTGAAGCCCAAATACTTCATGAAAATGTTCAACTTTTTTGAAGCCCAAAAACTTCATGAAAATGTTCAACTTTTTTGAAGCCGAAATATTTCATGAAAATGTTCGACTTATTTAAAGCCGAAATCCTGTCGTGAAAATGTTCAACCTTTTTGAAGCCGAAATACTTCATGAAAATGTACGACTTTTTTAAAGCCGAAATTCTGTAGTGAAAATTTTCAACTTTTTTGAAGCCCAAATACTTCATGAAAATGTTCGACTTTTTTAACGCCGAAATCCTGTCGTGAAAATGTTCATCTTTTTTGAATCCGAAATACTTCATGAAAATTTTCAACTTTTTTGAAGCCAAAATCTTTTTATGAAAATTTTCAACTTTTTTGAAGCTGAAATACTTCATGAAAATGTTCGACTTTTTTAAAGCCGAAATCCTGTAGTGAAAATGTTCAACTTTTTTTAAGCCCAAATACTTCATGAAAATGTTCAACTTTTTTGAAGCCCAAATACTTCATGAAAATGTTCGACTTTTTTAAAGCCGAAATCCTGTCGTGAAAATTTTCAACTTTTTTGAAGCCGAAATCTTTTCATGAAAATTTTCAACTTTTTTGAAGCCGAAATCTTTTCATGAAAATTTTTTATACTTTTTATAAGCTGAAATACTTCATGAAAATGTTCGACTTTTTTAAAGCCGAAATCCTGTCGTGAAAATTTTCAACCTTTTTGAAGCCGAAATACTTCATGAAAATGTTCGACTTTTTTAAAGCCGAAATCCTGTAGTGAAAGTTTTCAACTTTTTTGAAGCCCAAATACTTCATGAAAATTTTCAACTTTTTTGAAGCCGAAATCTTTTCATGAAAATTTTCAACTTTTTTGAAGCTGAAATAATTCATGAAAATGTTCGACTTTTTTAAAGCCGAAATCCTGTCGTGAAAATTTTCAACTTTTTTGAAGCCGAAATCTTTTCATGAAAATTTTCAACTTTTTTGAAGCCGAAATCTTTTCATGAAAATTTTCAACTTTTTTGAAGCTGAAATACTTCATGAAAATGTTCGACTTTTTTAAAGCCGAAATCCTGTAGTGAAAATTTTCAACTTTTTTGAAGCCCAAATACTTCATGAAAATGTTCAACTTTTTTGAAGCCCAAAAACTTCATGAAAATGTTCAACTTTTTTGAAGCCGAAATACTTCATGAAAATGTTCGACTTTTTTCAAGCCGAAATCCTGTCGTGAAAATTTTCAACCTTTTTGAAGCCGAAATACTTCATGAAAATGTTCGACTTTTTTAAAGCCGAAATCCTGTAGTGAAAGTTTTCAACTTTTTTGAAGCCGAAATACTTCATGAAAATTTTCAACTTTTTTGAAGCCGAAATCTTTTCATGAAAATTTTCAACTTTTTTGAAGCTGAAATACTTCATGAAAATGTTCGACTTTTTTAAAGCCGAAATCCTGTCGTGAAAATTTTCAACTTTTTTGAAGCCGAAATCTTTTCATGAAAATTTTCAACTTTTTTGAAGCCGAAATCTTTTCATGAAAATTTTCAACTTTTTTGAAGCTGAAATACTTCATGAAAATGTTCGACTTTTTTAAAGCCGAAATCCTGTAGTGAAAATTTTCAACTTTTTTGAAGCCCAAATACTTCATGAAAATGTTCAACTTTTTTGAAGCCCAAAAACTTCATGAAAATGTTCAACTTTTTTGAAGCCGAAATACTTCATGAAAATGTTCGACTTTTTTAACGCCGAAATCCTGTCGTGAAAATGTTCAACTTTTTTGAATCCGAAATACTTCATGAAAATTTTCAACTTTTTTGAAGCCGAAATCTTTTCATGAAAATTTTCAACTTTTTTGAAGCTGAAATACTTCATGAAAATGTTCGACTTTTTTGAAGCCGAAATCCTGTCGTGAAAATTTTCAACTTTTTTGAAGCCGAAATCTTTTCATGAAAATTTTCAACTTTTTTGAAGCCGAAATCTTTTCATGAAAATTTTCAACTTTTTTGAAGCTGAAATACTTCATGAAAATGTTCGACTTTTTTAAAGCCGAAATCCTGTAGTGAAAATTTTCAACTTTTTTGAAGCCCAAATACTTCATGAAAATGTTCAACTTTTTTGAAGCCCAAAAACTTCATGAAAATGTTCAACTTTTTTGAAGCCGAAATACTTCATGAAAATGTTCGACTTTTTTAAAGCCGAAATCCTGTCGTGAAAATTTTCAACCTTTTTGAAGCCGAAATACTTCATGAAAATGTTCGACTTTTTTAAAGCCGAAATCCTGTAGTGAAAATTTTCAACTTTTTTGAAGCCCTAATACTTCATGAAAATGTTCGACTTTTTTAACGCCGAAATCCTGTCGTGAAAATGTTCAACTTTTTTGAATCCGAAATACTTCATGAAAATTTTCAACTTTTTTGAAGCCGAAATCTTTTCATGAAAATTTTCAACTTTTTTGAAGCTGAAATACTTCATGAAAGTGTTCGACTTTTTTAAAGCCGAAATCCTGTCGTGAAAATTTTCAACTTTTTTGAAGCCCAAATACTTCATGAAAATGTTCAACTTTTTTTAAGCCCAAATACTTCATGAAAATGTTCAACTTTTTTGAAGCCGAAATACTTCATGAAAATGTTCGACTTTTTTAAAGCCGAAATTCTGTAGTGAAAATTTTCAACTTTTTTGAAGCCCAAATACTTCATGAAAATGTTCGACTTTTTTAACGCCGAAATCCTGTCGTGAAAATGTTCAACTTTTTTGAATCCGAAATACTTCATGAAAATTTTCAACTTTTTTGAAGCCGAAATCTTTTCATGAAAATTTTCAACTTTTTTGAAGCTGAAATACTTCATGAAAATGTTCGACTTTTTTGAAGCCGAAATCCTGTCGTGAAAATTTTCAACTTTTTTGAAGCCGAAATCTTTTCATGAAAATTTTCAACTTTTTTGAAGCCGAAATCTTTTCATGAAAATTTTCAACTTTTTTGAAGCTGAAATACTTCATGAAAATGTTCGACTTTTTTAAAGCCGAAATCCTGTAGTGAAAATTTTCAACTTTTTTGAAGCCCAAATACTTCATGAAAATGTTCAACTTTTTTGAAGCCCAAAAACTTCATGAAAATGTTCAACTTTTTTGAAGCCGAAATACTTCATGAAAATGTTCGACTTTTTTAAAGCCGAAATCCTGTCGTGAAAATTTTCAACCTTTTTGAAGCCGAAATACTTCATGAAAATGTTCGACTTTTTTAAAGCCGAAATCCTGTAGTGAAAATTTTCAACTTTTTTGAAGCCCTAATACTTCATGAAAATGTTCGACTTTTTTAACGCCGAAATCCTGTCGTGAAAATGTTCAACTTTTTTGAAGCCCAAAAACTTCATGAAAATGTTCAACTTTTTTGAAGCCGAAATACTTCATGAAAATGTTCGACTTTTTTAACGCCGAAATCCTGTCGTGAAAATGTTCAACTTTTTTGAATCCGAAATACTTCATGAAAATTTTCAACTTTTTTGAAGCCGAAATCTTTTCATGAAAATTTTCAACTTTTTTGAAGCTGAAATACTTCATGAAAATGTTCGACTTTTTTGAAGCCGAAATCCTGTCGTGAAAATTTTCAACTTTTTTGAAGCCGAAATCTTTTCATGAAAATTTTCAACTTTTTTGAAGCCGAAATCTTTTCATGAAAATTTTCAACTTTTTTGAAGCTGAAATACTTCATGAAAATGTTCGACTTTTTTAAAGCCGAAATCCTGTAGTGAAAATTTTCAACTTTTTTGAAGCCCAAATACTTCATGAAAATGTTCAACTTTTTTGAAGCCCAAAAACTTCATGAAAATGTTCAACTTTTTTGAAGCCGAAATACTTCATGAAAATGTTCGACTTTTTTAAAGCCGAAATCCTGTCGTGAAAATTTTCAACCTTTTTGAAGCCGAAATACTTCATGAAAATGTTCGACTTTTTTAAAGCCGAAATCCTGTAGTGAAAATTTTCAACTTTTTTGAAGCCCTAATACTTCATGAAAATGTTCGACTTTTTTAACGCCGAAATCCTGTCGTGAAAATGTTCAACTTTTTTGAATCCGAAATACTTCATGAAAATTTTCAACTTTTTTGAAGCCGAAATCTTTTCATGAAAATTTTCAACTTTTTTGAAGCTGAAATACTTCATGAAAGTGTTCGACTTTTTTAAAGCCGAAATCCTGTCGTGAAAATTTTCAACTTTTTTGAAGCCCAAATACTTCATGAAAATGTTCAACTTTTTTTAAGCCCAAATACTTCATGAAAATGTTCAACTTTTTTGAAGCCGAAATACTTCATGAAAATGTTCGACTTTTTTAAAGCCGAAATTCTGTAGTGAAAATTTTCAACTTTTTTGAAGCCCAAATACTTCATGAAAATGTTCGACTTTTTTAACGCCGAAATCCTGTCGTGAAAATGTTCAACTTTTTTGAATCCGAAATACTTCATGAAAATTTTCAACTTTTTTGAAGCCGAAATCTTTTCATGAAAATTTTCAACTTTTTTGAAGCTGAAATACTTCATGAAAATGTTCGACTTTTTTGAAGCCGAAATCCTGTCGTGAAAATTTTCAACTTTTTTGAAGCCGAAATCTTTTCATGAAAATTTTCAACTTTTTTGAAGCCGAAATCTTTTCATGAAAATTTTCAACTTTTTTGAAGCTGAAATACTTCATGAAAATGTTCGACTTTTTTAAAGCCGAAATCCTGTAGTGAAAATTTTCAACTTTTTTGAAGCCCAAATACTTCATGAAAATGTTCAACTTTTTTGAAGCCCAAAAACTTCATGAAAATGTTCAACTTTTTTGAAGCCGAAATACTTCATGAAAATGTTCGACTTTTTTAAAGCCGAAATCCTGTCGTGAAAATTTTCAACCTTTTTGAAGCCGAAATACTTCATGAAAATGTTCGACTTTTTTAAAGCCGAAATCCTGTAGTGAAAATTTTCAACTTTTTTGAAGCCCTAATACTTCATGAAAATGTTCGACTTTTTTAACGCCGAAATCCTGTCGTGAAAATGTTCAACTTTTTTGAATCCGAAATACTTCATGAAAATTTTCAACTTTTTTGAAGCCGAAATCTTTTCATGAAAATTTTCAACTTTTTTGAAGCTGAAATACTTCATGAAAGTGTTCGACTTTTTTAAAGCCGAAATCCTGTCGTGAAAATTTTCAACTTTTTTGAAGCCCAAATACTTCATGAAAATGTTCAACTTTTTTTAAGCCCAAATACTTCATGAAAATGTTCAACTTTTTTGAAGCCGAAATACTTCATGAAAATGTTCGACTTTTTTAAAGCCGAAATTCTGTAGTGAAAATTTTCAACTTTTTTGAAGCCCAAATACTTCATGAAAATGTTCGACTTTTTTAACGCCGAAATCCTGTCGTGAAAATGTTCAACTTTTTTGAATCCGAAATACTTCATGAAAATTTTCAACTTTTTTGAAGCCGAAATCTTTTCATGAAAATTTTCAACTTTTTTGAAGCTGAAATACTTCATGAAAATGTTCGACTTTTTTGAAGCCGAAATCCTGTCGTGAAAATTTTCAACTTTTTTGAAGCCGAAATCTTTTCATGAAAATTTTCAACTTTTTTGAAGCCGAAATCTTTTCATGAAAATTTTCAACTTTTTTGAAGCTGAAATACTTCATGAAAATGTTCGACTTTTTTAAAGCCGAAATCCTGTAGTGAAAATTTTCAACTTTTTTGAAGCCCAAATACTTCATGAAAATGTTCAACTTTTTTGAAGCCCAAAAACTTCATGAAAATGTTCAACTTTTTTGAAGCCGAAATACTTCATGAAAATGTTCGACTTTTTTAAAGCCGAAATCCTGTCGTGAAAATTTTCAACCTTTTTGAAGCCGAAATACTTCATGAAAATGTTCGACTTTTTTAAAGCCGAAATCCTGTAGTGAAAATTTTCAACTTTTTTGAAGCCCTAATACTTCATGAAAATGTTCGACTTTTTTAACGCCGAAATCCTGTCGTGAAAATGTTCAACTTTTTTGAATCCGAAATACTTCATGAAAATTTTCAACTTTTTTGAAGCCGAAATCTTTTCATGAAAATTTTCAACTTTTTTGAAGCTGAAATACTTCATGAAAGTGTTCGACTTTTTTAAAGCCGAAATCCTGTCGTGAAAATTTTCAACTTTTTTGAAGCCCAAATACTTCATGAAAATGTTCAACTTTTTTTAAGCCCAAATACTTCATGAAAATGTTCAACTTTTTTGAAGCCGAAATACTTCATGAAAATGTTCGACTTTTTTAAAGCCGAAATTCTGTAGTGAAAATTTTCAACTTTTTTGAAGCCCAAATACTTCATGAAAATGTTCGACTTTTTTAACGCCGAAATCCTGTCGTGAAAATGTTCAACTTTTTTGAATCCGAAATACTTCATGAAAATTTTCAACTTTTTTGAAGCCGAAATCTTTTCATGAAAATTTTCAACTTTTTTGAAGCTGAAATACTTCATGAAAATGTTCGACTTTTTTGAAGCCGAAATCCTGTCGTGAAAATTTTCAACTTTTTTGAAGCCGAAATCTTTTCATGAAAATTTTCAACTTTTTTGAAGCCGAAATCTTTTCATGAAAATTTTCAACTTTTTTGAAGCTGAAATACTTCATGAAAATGTTCGACTTTTTTAAAGCCGAAATCCTGTAGTGAAAATTTTCAACTTTTTTGAAGCCCAAATACTTCATGAAAATGTTCAACTTTTTTGAAGCCCAAAAACTTCATGAAAATGTTCAACTTTTTTGAAGCCGAAATACTTCATGAAAATGTTCGACTTTTTTAAAGCCGAAATCCTGTCGTGAAAATTTTCAACCTTTTTGAAGCCGAAATACTTCATGAAAATGTTCGACTTTTTTAAAGCCGAAATCCTGTAGTGAAAATTTTCAACTTTTTTGAAGCCCTAATACTTCATGAAAATGTTCGACTTTTTTAACGCCGAAATCCTGTCGTGAAAATGTTCAACTTTTTTGAATCCGAAATACTTCATGAAAATTTTCAACTTTTCTGAAGCCGAAATCTTTTCATGAAAATTTTCAACTTTTTTGAAGCTGAAATACTTCATGAAAGTGTTCGACTTTTTTAAAGCCGAAATCCTGTAGTGAAAATTTTCAACTTTTTTGAAGCCCAAATACTTCATGAAAATGTTCAACTTTTTTGAAGCCGAAATACTTCATGAAAATGTTCGACTTTTTTCAAGCCGAAATCCTGTCGTGAAAATTTTCAACCTTTTTGAAGCCGAAATACTTCATGAAAATGTTCGACTTTTTTAAAGCCGAAATCCTGTAGTGAAAGTTTTCAACTTTTTTGAAGCCGAAATACTTCATGAAAATTTTCAACTTTTTTGAAGCCGAAATCTTTTCATGAAAATTTTCAACTTTTTTGAAGCTGAAATACTTCATGAAAATGTTCGACTTTTTTAAAGCCGAAATCCTGTCGTGAAAATTTTCAACTTTTTTGAAGCCGAAATCTTTTCATGAAAATTTTCAACTTTTTTGAAGCCGAAATCTTTTCATGAAAATTTTCAACTTTTTTGAAGCTGAAATACTTCATGAAAATGTTCGACTTTTTTAAAGCCGAAATCCTGTAGTGAAAATTTTCAACTTTTTTGAAGCCCAAATACTTCATGAAAATGTTCAACTTTTTTGAAGCCCAAAAACTTCATGAAAATGTTCAACTTTTTTGAAGCCGAAATACTTCATGAAAATGTTCGACTTTTTTAACGCCGAAATCCTGTCGTGAAAATGTTCAACTTTTTTGAATCCGAAATACTTCATGAAAATTTTCAACTTTTTTGAAGCCGAAATCTTTTCATGAAAATTTTCAACTTTTTTGAAGCTGAAATACTTCATGAAAATGTTCGACTTTTTTGAAGCCGAAATCCTGTCGTGAAAATTTTCAACTTTTTTGAAGCCGAAATCTTTTCATGAAAATTTTCAACTTTTTTGAAGCCGAAATCTTTTCATGAAAATTTTCAACTTTTTTGAAGCTGAAATACTTCATGAAAATGTTCGACTTTTTTAAAGCCGAAATCCTGTAGTGAAAATTTTCAACTTTTTTGAAGCCCAAATACTTCATGAAAATGTTCAACTTTTTTGAAGCCCAAAAACTTCATGAAAATGTTCAACTTTTTTGAAGCCGAAATACTTCATGAAAATGTTCGACTTTTTTAAAGCCGAAATCCTGTCGTGAAAATTTTCAACCTTTTTGAAGCCGAAATACTTCATGAAAATGTTCGACTTTTTTAAAGCCGAAATCCTGTAGTGAAAATTTTCAACTTTTTTGAAGCCCTAATACTTCATGAAAATGTTCGACTTTTTTAACGCCGAAATCCTGTCGTGAAAATGTTCAACTTTTTTGAATCCGAAATACTTCATGAAAATTTTCAACTTTTTTGAAGCCGAAATCTTTTCATGAAAATTTTCAACTTTTTTGAAGCTGAAATACTTCATGAAAGTGTTCGACTTTTTTAAAGCCGAAATCCTGTCGTGAAAATTTTCAACTTTTTTGAAGCCCAAATACTTCATGAAAATGTTCAACTTTTTTTAAGCCCAAATACTTCATGAAAATGTTCAACTTTTTTGAAGCCGAAATACTTCATGAAAATGTTCGACTTTTTTAAAGCCGAAATTCTGTAGTGAAAATTTTCAACTTTTTTGAAGCCCAAATACTTCATGAAAATGTTCGACTTTTTTAACGCCGAAATCCTGTCGTGAAAATGTTCAACTTTTTTGAATCCGAAATACTTCATGAAAATTTTCAACTTTTTTGAAGCCGAAATCTTTTCATGAAAATTTTCAACTTTTTTGAAGCTGAAATACTTCATGAAAATGTTCGACTTTTTTGAAGCCGAAATCCTGTCGTGAAAATTTTCAACTTTTTTGAAGCCGAAATCTTTTCATGAAAATTTTCAACTTTTTTGAAGCCGAAATCTTTTCATGAAAATTTTCAACTTTTTTGAAGCTGAAATACTTCATGAAAATGTTCGACTTTTTTAAAGCCGAAATCCTGTAGTGAAAATTTTCAACTTTTTTGAAGCCCAAATACTTCATGAAAATGTTCAACTTTTTTGAAGCCCAAAAACTTCATGAAAATGTTCAACTTTTTTGAAGCCGAAATACTTCATGAAAATGTTCGACTTTTTTAAAGCCGAAATCCTGTCGTGAAAATTTTCAACCTTTTTGAAGCCGAAATACTTCATGAAAATGTTCGACTTTTTTAAAGCCGAAATCCTGTAGTGAAAATTTTCAACTTTTTTGAAGCCCTAATACTTCATGAAAATGTTCGACTTTTTTAACGCCGAAATCCTGTCGTGAAAATGTTCAACTTTTTTGAATCCGAAATACTTCATGAAAATTTTCAACTTTTTTGAAGCCGAAATCTTTTCATGAAAATTTTCAACTTTTTTGAAGCTGAAATACTTCATGAAAGTGTTCGACTTTTTTAAAGCCGAAATCCTGTCGTGAAAATTTTCAACTTTTTTGAAGCCCAAATACTTCATGAAAATGTTCAACTTTTTTTAAGCCCAAATACTTCATGAAAATGTTCAACTTTTTTGAAGCCGAAATACTTCATGAAAATGTTCGACTTTTTTAAAGCCGAAATTCTGTAGTGAAAATTTTCAACTTTTTTGAAGCCCAAATACTTCATGAAAATGTTCGACTTTTTTAACGCCGAAATCCTGTCGTGAAAATGTTCAACTTTTTTGAATCCGAAATACTTCATGAAAATTTTCAACTTTTTTGAAGCCGAAATCTTTTCATGAAAATTTTCAACTTTTTTGAAGCTGAAATACTTCATGAAAATGTTCGACTTTTTTGAAGCCGAAATCCTGTCGTGAAAATTTTCAACTTTTTTGAAGCCGAAATCTTTTCATGAAAATTTTCAACTTTTTTGAAGCCGAAATCTTTTCATGAAAATTTTCAACTTTTTTGAAGCTGAAATACTTCATGAAAATGTTCGACTTTTTTAAAGCCGAAATCCTGTAGTGAAAATTTTCAACTTTTTTGAAGCCCAAATACTTCATGAAAATGTTCAACTTTTTTGAAGCCCAAAAACTTCATGAAAATGTTCAACTTTTTTGAAGCCGAAATACTTCATGAAAATGTTCGACTTTTTTAAAGCCGAAATCCTGTCGTGAAAATTTTCAACCTTTTTGAAGCCGAAATACTTCATGAAAATGTTCGACTTTTTTAAAGCCGAAATCCTGTAGTGAAAATTTTCAACTTTTTTGAAGCCCTAATACTTCATGAAAATGTTCGACTTTTTTAACGCCGAAATCCTGTCGTGAAAATGTTCAACTTTTTTGAATCCGAAATACTTCATGAAAATTTTCAACTTTTCTGAAGCCGAAATCTTTTCATGAAAATTTTCAACTTTTTTGAAGCTGAAATACTTCATGAAAGTGTTCGACTTTTTTAAAGCCGAAATCCTGTAGTGAAAATTTTCAACTTTTTTGAAGCCCAAATACTTCATGAAAATGTTCAACTTTTTTGAAGCCGAAATACTTCATGAAAATGTTCGACTTTTTTCAAGCCGAAATCCTGTCGTGAAAATTTTCAACCTTTTTGAAGCCGAAATACTTCATGAAAATGTTCGACTTTTTTAAAGCCGAAATCCTGTAGTGAAAGTTTTCAACTTTTTTGAAGCCGAAATACTTCATGAAAATTTTCAACTTTTTTGAAGCCGAAATCTTTTCATGAAAATTTTCAACTTTTTTGAAGCTGAAATACTTCATGAAAATGTTCGACTTTTTTAAAGCCGAAATCCTGTCGTGAAAATTTTCAACTTTTTTGAAGCCGAAATCTTTTCATGAAAATTTTCAACTTTTTTGAAGCCGAAATCTTTTCATGAAAATTTTCAACTTTTTTGAAGCTGAAATACTTCATGAAAATGTTCGACTTTTTTAAAGCCGAAATCCTGTAGTGAAAATTTTCAACTTTTTTGAAGCCCAAATACTTCATGAAAATGTTCAACTTTTTTGAAGCCCAAAAACTTCATGAAAATGTTCAACTTTTTTGAAGCCGAAATACTTCATGAAAATTTTCGACTTTTTTAACGCCGAAATCCTGTCGTGAAAATGTTCAACTTTTTTGAATCCGAAATACTTCATGAAAATTTTCAACTTTTTTGAAGCCGAAATCTTTTCATGAAAATTTTCAACTTTTTTGAAGCTGAAATACTTCATGAAAATGTTCGACTTTTTTGAAGCCGAAATCCTGTCGTGAAAATTTTCAACTTTTTTGAAGCCGAAATCTTTTCATGAAAATTTTCAACTTTTTTGAAGCCGAAATCTTTTCATGAAAATTTTCAACTTTTTTGAAGCTGAAATACTTCATGAAAATGTTCGACTTTTTTAAAGCCGAAATCCTGTAGTGAAAATTTTCAACTTTTTTGAAGCCCAAATACTTCATGAAAATGTTCAACTTTTTTGAAGCCCAAAAACTTCATGAAAATGTTCAACTTTTTTGAAGCCGAAATACTTCATGAAAATGTTCGACTTTTTTAAAGCCGAAATCCTGTCGTGAAAATTTTCAACCTTTTTGAAGCCGAAATACTTCATGAAAATGTTCGACTTTTTTAAAGCCGAAATCCTGTAGTGAAAATTTTCAACTTTTTTGAAGCCCTAATACTTCATGAAAATGTTCGACTTTTTTAACGCCGAAATCCTGTCGTGAAAATGTTCAACTTTTTTGAATCCGAAATACTTCATGAAAATTTTCAACTTTTTTGAAGCCGAAATCTTTTCATGAAAATTTTCAACTTTTTTGAAGCTGAAATACTTCATGAAAGTGTTCGACTTTTTTAAAGCCGAAATCCTGTCGTGAAAATTTTCAACTTTTTTGAAGCCCAAATACTTCATGAAAATGTTCAACTTTTTTTAAGCCCAAATACTTCATGAAAATGTTCAACTTTTTTGAAGCCGAAATACTTCATGAAAATGTTCGACTTTTTTAAAGCCGAAATTCTGTAGTGAAAATTTTCAACTTTTTTGAAGCCCAAATACTTCATGAAAATGTTCGACTTTTTTAACGCCGAAATCCTGTCGTGAAAATGTTCAACTTTTTTGAATCCGAAATACTTCATGAAAATTTTCAACTTTTTTGAAGCCGAAATCTTTTCATGAAAATTTTCAACTTTTTTGAAGCTGAAATACTTCATGAAAATGTTCGACTTTTTTGAAGCCGAAATCCTGTCGTGAAAATTTTCAACTTTTTTGAAGCCGAAATCTTTTCATGAAAATTTTCAACTTTTTTGAAGCCGAAATCTTTTCATGAAAATTTTCAACTTTTTTGAAGCTGAAATACTTCATGAAAATGTTCGACTTTTTTAAAGCCGAAATCCTGTAGTGAAAATTTTCAACTTTTTTGAAGCCCAAATACTTCATGAAAATGTTCAACTTTTTTGAAGCCCAAAAACTTCATGAAAATGTTCAACTTTTTTGAAGCCGAAATACTTCATGAAAATGTTCGACTTTTTTAAAGCCGAAATCCTGTCGTGAAAATTTTCAACCTTTTTGAAGCCGAAATACTTCATGAAAATGTTCGACTTTTTTAAAGCCGAAATCCTGTAGTGAAAATTTTCAACTTTTTTGAAGCCCTAATACTTCATGAAAATGTTCGACTTTTTTAACGCCGAAATCCTGTCGTGAAAATGTTCAACTTTTTTGAATCCGAAATACTTCATGAAAATTTTCAACTTTTTTGAAGCCGAAATCTTTTCATGAAAATTTTCAACTTTTTTGAAGCTGAAATACTTCATGAAAGTGTTCGACTTTTTTAAAGCCGAAATCCTGTCGTGAAAATTTTCAACTTTTTTGAAGCCCAAATACTTCATGAAAATGTTCAACTTTTTTTAAGCCCAAATACTTCATGAAAATGTTCAACTTTTTTGAAGCCGAAATACTTCATGAAAATGTTCGACTTTTTTAAAGCCGAAATTCTGTAGTGAAAATTTTCAACTTTTTTGAAGCCCAAATACTTCATGAAAATGTTCGACTTTTTTAACGCCGAAATCCTGTCGTGAAAATGTTCAACTTTTTTGAATCCGAAATACTTCATGAAAATTTTCAACTTTTTTGAAGCCGAAATCTTTTCATGAAAATTTTCAACTTTTTTGAAGCTGAAATACTTCATGAAAGTGTTCGACTTTTTTAAAGCCGAAATCCTGTAGTGAAAATTTTCAACTTTTTTGAAGCCCAAATACTTCATGAAAATGTTCAACTTTTTTGAAGCCGAAATACTTCATGAAAATGTTCGACTTTTTTCAAGCCGAAATCCTGTCGTGAAAATTTTCAACCTTTTTGAAGCCGAAATACTTCATGAAAATGTTCGACTTTTTTAAAGCCGAAATCCTGTAGTGAAAGTTTTCAACTTTTTTGAAGCCGAAATACTTCATGAAAATTTTCAACTTTTTTGAAGCCGAAATCTTTTCATGAAAATTTTCAACTTTTTTGAAGCTGAAATACTTCATGGAAATGTTCGACTTTTTTAAAGCCGAAATCCTGTCGTGAAAATTTTCAACTTTTTTGAAGCCGAAATCTTTTCATGAAAATTTTCAACTTTTTTGAAGCCGAAATCTTTTCATGAAAATTTTCAACTTTTTTGAAGCTGAAATACTTCATGAAAGTGTTCGACTTTTTTAAAGCCGAAATCCTGTCGTGAAAATTTTCAACTTTTTTGAAGCCCAAATACTTCATGAAAATGTTCAACTTTTTTTAAGCCCAAATACTTCATGAAAATGTTCAACTTTTTTGAAGCCGAAATACTTCATGAAAATGTTCGACTTTTTTAAAGCCGAAATTCTGTAGTGAAAATTTTCAACTTTTTTGAAGCCCAAATACTTCATGAAAATGTTCGACTTTTTTAACGCCGAAATCCTGTCGTGAAAATGTTCAACTTTTTTGAATCCGAAAAACTTCATGAAAATTTTCAACTTTTTTGAAGCCGAAATCTTTTCATGAAAATTTTCAACTTTTTTGAAGCTGAAATACTTCATGAAAGTGTTCGACTTTTTTAAAGCCGAAATCCTGTAGTGAAAATTTTCAACTTTTTTGAAGCCCAAATACTTCATGAAAATGTTCAACTTTTTTGAAGCCGAAATACTTCATGAAAATGTTCGACTTTTTTCAAGCCGAAATCCTGTCGTGAAAATTTTCAACCTTTTTGAAGCCGAAATACTTCATGAAAATGTTCGACTTTTTTAAAGCCGAAATCCTCTAGTGAAAGTTTTCAACTTTTTTGAAGCCGAAATACTTCATGAAAATTTTCAACTTTTTTGAAGCCGAAATCTTTTCATGAAAATTTTCAACTTTTTTGAAGCTGAAATACTTCATGAAAATGTTCGACTTTTTTAAAGCCGAAATCCTGTCGTGAAAATTTTCAACTTTTTTGAAGCCGAAATCTTTTCATGAAAATTTTCAACTTTTTTGAAGCCGAAATCTTTTCATGAAAATTTTCAACTTTTTTGAAGCTGAAATACTTCATGAAAATGTTCGACTTTTTTAAAGCCGAAATCCTGTAGTGAAAATTTTCAACTTTTTTGAAGCTCAAATACTTCATGAAAATGTTCAACTTTTTTGAAGCCCAAAAACTTCATGAAAATGTTCAACTTTTTTGAAGCCGAAATACTTCATGAAAATGTTCGACTTTTTTAAAGCCGAAATCCTGTAGTGAAAATTTTCAACTTTTTTGAAGCCCTAATACTTCATGAAAATGTTCGACTTTTTTAACGCCGAAATCCTGTCGTGAAAATGTTCAACTTTTTTGAATCCGAAATACTTCATGAAAATTTTCAACTTTTTTGAAGCCGAAATCTTTTCATGAAAATTTTCAACTTTTTTGAAGCTGAAATACTTCATGAAAGTGTTCGACTTTTTTAAAGCCGAAATCCTGTAGTGAAAATTTTCAACTTTTTTGAAGCCCAAATACTTCATGAAAATGTTCAACTTTTTTGAAGCCGAAATACTTCATGAAAATGTTCGACTTTTTTCAAGCCGAAATCCTGTCGTGAAAATTTTCAACCTTTTTGAAGCCGAAATACTTCATGAAAATGTTCGACTTTTTTAAAGCCGAAATCCTGTAGTGAAAGTTTTCAACTTTTTTGAAGCCGAAATACTTCATGAAAATTTTCAACTTTTTTGAAGCCGAAATCTTTTCATGGAAATTTTCAACTTTTTTGAAGCTGAAATACTTCATGAAAATGTTCGACTTTTTTAAAGCCGAAATCCTGTCGTGAAAATTTTCAACTTTTTTGAAGCCCAAATACTTCATGAAAATGTTCGACTTTTTTAACGCCGAAATCCTGTCGTGAAAATGTTCAACTTTTTTGAATCCGAAATACTTCATGAAAATTTTCAACTTTTTTGAAGCCGAAATCTTTTCATGAAAATTTTCAACTTTTTTGAAGCTGAAATACTTCATGAAAATGTTCGACTTTTTTGAAGCCGAAATCCTGTCGTGAAAATTTTCAACTTTTTTGAAGCCGAAATCTTTTCATGAAAATTTTCAACTTTTTTGAAGCCGAAATCTTTTCATGAAAATTTTGAACTTTTTTGAAGCTGAAATACTTCATGAAAATGTTCGACTTTTTTAAAGCCGAAATCCTGTAGTGAAAATTTTCAACTTTTTTGAAGCCCAAATACTTCATGAAAATGTTCAACTTTTTTGAAGCCCAAAAACTTCATGAAAATGTTCAACTTTTTTGAAGCCGAAATACTTCATGAAAATGTTCGACTTTTTTAAAGCCGAAATCCTGTCGTGAAAATTTTCAACCTTTTTGAAGCCGAAATACTTCATGAAAATGTTCGACTTTTTTAAAGCCGAAATCCTGTAGTGAAAATTTTCAACTTTTTTGAAGCCCTAATACTTCATGAAAATGTTCGACTTTTTTAACGCCGAAATCCTGTCGTGAAAATGTTCAACTTTTTTGAATCCGAAATACTTCATGAAAATTTTCAACTTTTTTGAAGCCGAAATCTTTTCATGAAAATTTTCAACTTTTTTGAAGCTGAAATACTTCATGAAAGTGTTCGACTTTTTTAAAGCCGAAATCCTGTCGTGAAAATTTTCAACTTTTTTGAAGCCCAAATACTTCATGAAAATGTTCAACTTTTTTTAAGCCCAAATACTTCATGAAAATGTTCAACTTTTTTGAAGCCGAAATACTTCATGAAAATGTTCGACTTTTTTAAAGCCGAAATTCTGTAGTGAAAATTTTCAACTTTTTTGAAGCCCAAATACTTCATGAAAATGTTCGACTTTTTTAACGCCGAAATCCTGTCGTGAAAATGTTCAACTTTTTTGAATCCGAAATACTTCATGAAAATTTTCAACTTTTTTGAAGCCGAAATCTTTTCATGAAAATTTTCAACTTTTTTGAAGCTGAAATACTTCATGAAAGTGTTCGACTTTTTTAAAGCCGAAATCCTGTAGTGAAAATTTTCAACTTTTTTGAAGCCCAAATACTTCATGAAAATGTTCAACTTTTTTGAAGCCGAAATACTTCATGAAAATGTTCGACTTTTTTCAAGCCGAAATCCTGTCGTGAAAATTTTCAACCTTTTTGAAGCCGAAATACTTCATGAAAATGTTCGACTTTTTTAAAGCCGAAATCCTGTAGTGAAAGTTTTCAACTTTTTTGAAGCCGAAATACTTCATGAAAATTTTCAACTTTTTTGAAGCCGAAATCTTTTCATGAAAATTTTCAACTTTTTTGAAGCTGAAATACTTCATGAAAATGTTCGACTTTTTTAAAGCCGAAATCCTGTCGTGAAAATTTTCAACTTTTTTGAAGCCGAAATCTTTTCATGAAAATTTTCAACTTTTTTGAAGCCGAAATCTTTTCATGAAAATTTTCAACTTTTTTGAAGCTGAAATACTTCATGAAAGTGTTCGACTTTTTTAAAGCCGAAATCCTGTCGTGAAAATTTTCAACTTTTTTGAAGCCCAAATACTTCATGAAAATGTTCAACTTTTTTTAAGCCCAAATACTTCAGGAAAATGTTCAACTTTTTTGAAGCCGAAATACTTCATGAAAATGTTCGACTTTTTTAAAGCCGAAATTCTGTAGTGAAAATTTTCAACTTTTTTGAAGCCCAAATACTTCATGAAAATGTTCGACTTTTTTAACGCCGAAATCCTGTCGTGAAAATGTTCAACTTTTTTGAATCCGAAAAACTTCATGAAAATTTTCAACTTTTTTGAAGCCGAAATCTTTTCATGAAAATTTTCAACTTTTTTGAAGCTGAAATACTTCATGAAAGTGTTCGACTTTTTTAAAGCCGAAATCCTGTAGTGAAAATTTTCAACTTTTTTGAAGCCCAAATACTTCATGAAAATGTTCAACTTTTTTGAAGCCGAAATACTTCATGAAAATGTTCGACTTTTTTCAAGCCGAAATCCTGTCGTGAAAATTTTCAACCTTTTTGAAGCCGAAATACTTCATGAAAATGTTCGACTTTTTTAAAGACGAAATCCTGTAGTGAAAGTTTTCAACTTTTTTGAAGCCGAAATACTTCATGAAAATTTTCAACTTTTTTGAAGCCGAAATCTTTTCATGAAAATTTTCAACTTTTTTGAAGCTGAAATACTTCATGAAAATGTTCGACTTTTTTAAAGCCGAAATCCTGTCGTGAAAATTTTCAACTTTTTTGAAGCCGAAATCTTTTCATGAAAATTTTCAACTTTTTTGAAGCCGAAATCTTTTCATGAAAATTTTCAACTTTTTTGAAGCCGAAATCTTTTCATGAAAATGTTCAACTTTTTTGAAGCCGAAATACTTCATGAAAATGTTCGACTTTTTTAAAGCCGAAATCCTGTAGTGAAAATTTTCAACTTTTTTGAAGCCCTAATACTTCATGAAAATGTTCGACTTTTTTAACGCCGAAATCCTGTCGTGAAAATGTTCAACTTTTTTGAATCCGAAATACTTCATGAAAATTTTCAACTTTTTTGAAGCCGAAATCTTTTCATGAAAATTTTCAACTTTTTTGAAGCTGAAATACTTCATGAAAGTGTTCGACTTTTTTAAAGCCGAAATCCTGTAGTGAAAATTTTCAACTTTTTTGAAGCCCAAATACTTCATGAAAATGTTCAACTTTTTTGAAGCCGAAATACTTCATGAAAATGTTCGACTTTTTTCAAGCCGAAATCCTGTCGTGAAAATTTTCAACCTTTTTGAAGCCGAAATACTTCATGAAAATGTTCGACTTTTTTAAAGCCGAAATCCTGTAGTGAAAGTTTTCAACTTTTTTGAAGCCGAAATACTTCATGAAAATTTTCAACTTTTTTGAAGCCGAAATCTTTTCATGGAAATTTTCAACTTTTTTGAAGCTGAAATACTTCATGAAAATGTTCGACTTTTTTAAAGCCGAAATCCTGTCGTGAAAATTTTCAACTTTTTTGAAGCCCAAATACTTCATGAAAATGTTCAACTTTTTTGAAGCCCAAAAACTTCATGAAAATGTTCAACTTTTTTGAAGCCGAAATACTTCATGAAAATGTTCGACTTTTTTAAAGCCGAAATCCTGTCGTGAAAATTTTCAACCTTTTTGAAGCCGAAATACTTCATGAAAATGTTCGACTTTTTTAAAGCCGAAATCCTGTAGTGAAAATTTTCAACTTTTTTGAAGCCCTAATACTTCATGAAAATGTTCGACTTTTTTAACGCCGAAATCCTGTCGTGAAAATGTTCAACTTTTTTGAATCCGAAATACTTCATGAAAATTTTCAACTTTTTTGAAGCCGAAATCTTTTCATGAAAATTTTCAACTTTTTTGAAGCTGAAATACTTCATGAAAATGTTCGACTTTTTTGAAGCCGAAATCCTGTCGTGAAAATTTTCAACTTTTTTGAAGCCGAAATCTTTTCATGAAAATTTTCAACTTTTTTGAAGCCGAAATCTTTTCATGAAAATTTTCAACTTTTTTGAAGCTGAAATACTTCATGAAAATGTTCGACTTTTTTAAAGCCGAAATCCTGTAGTGAAAATTTTCAACTTTTTTGAAGCCCAAATACTTCATGAAAATGTTCAACTTTTTTGAAGCCCAAAAACTTCATGAAAATGTTCAACTTTTTTGAAGCCGAAATACTTCATGAAAATGTTCGACTTTTTTCAAGCCGAAATCCTGTCGTGAAAATTTTCAACCTTTTTGAAGCCGAAATACTTCATGAAAATGTTCGACTTTTTTAAAGCCGAAATCCTGTAGTGAAAGTTTTCAACTTTTTTGAAGCCGAAATACTTCATGAAAATTTTCAACTTTTTTGAAGCCGAAATCTTTTCATGAAAATTTTCAACTTTTTTGAAGCTGAAATACTTCATGAAAATGTTCGACTTTTTTAAAGCCGAAATCCTGTCGTGAAAATTTTCAACTTTTTTGAAGCCGAAATCTTTTCATGAAAATTTTCAACTTTTTTGAAGCCGAAATCTTTTCATGAAAATTTTCAACTTTTTTGAAGCTGAAATACTTCATGAAAGTGTTCGACTTTTTTAAAGCCGAAATCCTGTCGTGAAAATTTTCAACTTTTTTGAAGCCCAAATACTTCATGAAAATGTTCAACTTTTTTTAAGCCCAAATACTTCATGAAAATGTTCAACTTTTTTGAAGCCGAAATACTTCATGAAAATGTTCGACTTTTTTAAAGCCGAAATTCTGTAGTGAAAATTTTCAACTTTTTTGAAGCCCAAATACTTCATGAAAATGTTCGACTTTTTTAACGCCGAAATCCTGTCGTGAAAATGTTCAACTTTTTTGAATCCGAAATACTTCATGAAAATTTTCAACTTTTTTGAAGCCGAAATCTTTTCATGAAAATTTTCAACTTTTTTGAAGCTGAAATACTTCATGAAAGTGTTCGACTTTTTTAAAGCCGAAATCCTGTAGTGAAAATTTTCAACTTTTTTGAAGCCCAAATACTTCATGAAAATGTTCAACTTTTTTGAAGCCGAAATACTTCATGAAAATGTTCGACTTTTTTCAAGCCGAAATCCTGTCGTGAAAATTTTCAACCTTTTTGAAGCCGAAATACTTCATGAAAATGTTCGACTTTTTTAAAGCCGAAATCCTGTAGTGAAAGTTTTCAACTTTTTTGAAGCCGAAATACTTCATGAAAATTTTCAACTTTTTTGAAGCCGAAATCTTTTCATGAAAATTTTCAACTTTTTTGAAGCTGAAATACTTCATGAAAATGTTCGACTTTTTTAAAGCCGAAATCCTGTCGTGAAAATTTTCAACTTTTTTGAAGCCGAAATCTTTTCATGAAAATTTTCAACTTTTTTGAAGCCGAAATCTTTTCATGAAAATTTTCAACTTTTTTGAAGCTGAAATACTTCATGAAAATGTTCGACTTTTTTAAAGCCGAAATCCTGTCGTGAAAATTTTCAACTTTTTTGAAGCCGAAATCTTTTCATGAAAATTTTCAACTTTTTTGAAGCCGAAATCTTTTCATGAAAATTTTCAACTTTTTTGAAGCTGAAATACTTCATGAAAGTGTTCGACTTTTTTAAAGCCGAAATCCTGTCGTGAAAATTTTCAACTTTTTTGAAGCCCAAATACTTCATGAAAATGTTCAACTTTTTTAAAGCCGAAATTCTGTAGTGAAAATTTTCAACTTTTTTGAAGCCCAAATACTTCATGAAAATGTTCGACTTTTTTAACGCCGAAATCCTGTCGTGAAAATGTTCAACTTTTTTGAATCCGAAATACTTCATGAAAATTTTCAACTTTTTTGAAGCCGAAATCTTTTCATGAAAATTTTCAACTTTTTTGAAGTTGAAATACTTCATGAAAGTGTTCGACTTTTTTAAAGCCGAAATCCTGTAGTGAAAATTTTCAACTTTTTTGAAGCCCAAATACTTCATGAAAATGTTCAACTTTTTTGAAGCCGAAATACTTCATGAAAATGTTCGACTTTTTTCAAGCCGAAATCCTGTCGTGAAAATCTTCAACCTTTTTGAAGCCGAAATACTTCATGAAAATGTTCGACTTTTTTAAAGCCGAAATCCTGTAGTGAAAGTTTTCAACTTTTTTGAAGCCGAAATACTTCATGAAAATTTTCAACTTTTTTGAAGCCGAAATCTTTTCATGAAAATTTTCAACTTTTTTGAAGCTGAAATACTTCATGAAAATGTTCGACTTTTTTAAAGCCGAAATCCTGTAGTGAAAATTTTCAACTTTTTTGAAGCCCAAATACTTCATGAAAATGTTCAACTTTTTTGAAGCCCAAAAACTTCATGAAAATGTTCAACTTTTTTGAAGCCCTAATACTTCATGAAAATGTTCGACTTTTTTAACGCCGAAATCCTGTCGTGAAAATGTTCAACTTTTTTGAATCCGAAATACTTCATGAAAATTTTCAACTTTTTTGAAGCCGAAATCTTTTCATGAAAATTTTCAACTTTTTTGAAGCTGAAATACTTCATGAAAGTGTTCGACTTTTTTAAAGCCGAAATCCTGTAGTGAAAATTTTCAACTTTTTTGAAGCCCAAATACTTCATGAAAATGTTCAACTTTTTTGAAGCCGAAATACTTCATGAAAATGTTCGACTTTTTTCAAGCCGAAATCCTGTCGTGAAAATTTTCAACCTTTTTGAAGCCGAAATACTTCATGAAAATGTTCGACTTTTTTAAAGCCGAAATCCTGTAGTGAAAGTTTTCAACTTTTTTGAAGCCGAAATACTTCATGAAAATTTTCAACTTTTTTGAAGCCGAAATCTTTTCATGGAAATTTTCAACTTTTTTGAAGCTGAAATACTTCATGAAAATGTTCGACTTTTTTAAAGCCGAAATCCTGTCGTGAAAATTTTCAACTTTTTTGAAGCCCAAATACTTCATGAAAATTTTCAACTTTTTTGAAGCCCTAATACTTCATGAAAATGTTCGACTTTTTTAACGCCGAAATCCTGTCGTGAAAATCTTCAACCTTTTTGAAGCCGAAATACTTCATGAAAATGTTCGACTTTTTTAAAGCCGAAATCCTGTAGTGAAAGTTTTCAACTTTTTTGAAGCCGAAATACTTCATGAAAATTTTCAACTTTTTTGAAGCCGAAATCTTTTCATGAAAATTTTCAACTTTTTTGAAGCTGAAATACTTCATGAAAATGTTCGACTTTTTTAAAGCCGAAATCCTGTCGTGAAAATTTTCAACTTTTTTGAAGCCGAAATCTTTTCATGAAAATTTTCAACTTTTTTGAAGCCGAAATCTTTTCATGAAAATTTTCAACTTTTTTGAAGCTGAAATACTTCATGAAAATGTTCGACTTTTTTAAAGCCGAAATCCTGTAGTGAAAATTTTCAACTTTTTTGAAGCCCAAATACTTCATGAAAATGTTCAACTTTTTTGAAGCCCAAAAACTTCATGAAAATGTTCAACTTTTTTGAAGCCCTAATACTTCATGAAAATGTTCGACTTTTTTAACGCCGAAATCCTGTCGTGAAAATGTTCAACTTTTTTGAATCCGAAATACTTCATGAAAATTTTCAACTTTTTTGAAGCCGAAATCTTTTCATGAAAATTTTCAACTTTTTTGAAGTTGAAATACTTCATGAAAGTGTTCGACTTTTTTAAAGCCGAAATCCTGTAGTGAAAATTTTCAACTTTTTTGAAGCCCAAATACTTCATGAAAATGTTCAACTTTTTTGAAGCCGAAATACTTCATGAAAATGTTCGACTTTTTTCAAGCCGAAATCCTGTCGTGAAAATCTTCAACCTTTTTGAAGCCGAAATACTTCATGAAAATGTTCGACTTTTTTAAAGCCGAAATCCTGTAGTGAAAGTTTTCAACTTTTTTGAAGCCGAAATACTTCATGAAAATTTTCAACTTTTTTGAAGCCGAAATCTTTTCATGAAAATTTTCAACTTTTTTGAAGCTGAAATACTTCATGAAAATGTTCGACTTTTTTAAAGCCGAAATCCTGTAGTGAAAATTTTCAACTTTTTTGAAGCCCAAATACTTCATGAAAATGTTCAACTTTTTTGAAGCCCAAAAACTTCATGAAAATGTTCAACTTTTTTGAAGCCCTAATACTTCATGAAAATGTTCGACTTTTTTAACGCCGAAATCCTGTCGTGAAAATGTTCAACTTTTTTGAATCCGAAATACTTCATGAAAATTTTCAACTTTTTTGAAGCCGAAATCTTTTCATGAAAATTTTCAACTTTTTTGAAGCTGAAATACTTCATGAAAGTGTTCGACTTTTTTAAAGCCGAAATCCTGTAGTGAAAATTTTCAACTTTTTTGAAGCCCAAATACTTCATGAAAATGTTCAACTTTTTTGAAGCCGAAATACTTCATGAAAATGTTCGACTTTTTTCAAGCCGAAATCCTGTCGTGAAAATTTTCAACCTTTTTGAAGCCGAAATACTTCATGAAAATGTTCGACTTTTTTAAAGCCGAAATCCTGTAGTGAAAGTTTTCAACTTTTTTGAAGCCGAAATACTTCATGAAAATTTTCAACTTTTTTGAAGCCGAAATCTTTTCATGGAAATTTTCAACTTTTTTGAAGCTGAAATACTTCATGAAAATGTTCGACTTTTTTAAAGCCGAAATCCTGTCGTGAAAATTTTCAACTTTTTTGAAGCCCAAATACTTCATGAAAATTTTCAACTTTTTTGAAGCCCTAATACTTCATGAAAATGTTCGACTTTTTTAACGCCGAAATCCTGTCGTGAAAATCTTCAACCTTTTTGAAGCCGAAATACTTCATGAAAATGTTCGACTTTTTTAAAGCCGAAATCCTGTAGTGAAAGTTTTCAACTTTTTTGAAGCCGAAATACTTCATGAAAATTTTCAACTTTTTTGAAGCCGAAATCTTTTCATGAAAATTTTCAACTTTTTTGAAGCTGAAATACTTCATGAAAATGTTCGACTTTTTTAAAGCCGAAATCCTGTCGTGAAAATTTTCAACTTTTTTGAAGCCGAAATCTTTTCATGAAAATTTTCAACTTTTTTGAAGCCGAAATCTTTTCATGAAAATTTTCAACTTTTTTGAAGCTGAAATACTTCATGAAAATGTTCGACTTTTTTAAAGCCGAAATCCTGTAGTGAAAATTTTCAACTTTTTTGAAGCCCAAATACTTCATGAAAATGTTCAACTTTTTTGAAGCCCAAAAACTTCATGAAAATGTTCAACTTTTTTGAAGCCCTAATACTTCATGAAAATGTTCGACTTTTTTAACGCCGAAATCCTGTCGTGAAAATGTTCAACTTTTTTGAATCCGAAATACTTCATGAAAATTTTCAACTTTTTTGAAGCCGAAATCTTTTCATGAAAATTTTCAACTTTTTTGAAGCTGAAATACTTCATGAAAGTGTTCGACTTTTTTAAAGCCGAAATCCTGTAGTGAAAATTTTCAACTTTTTTGAAGCCCAAATACTTCATGAAAATGTTCAACTTTTTTGAAGCCGAAATACTTCATGAAAATGTTCGACTTTTTTCAAGCCGAAATCCTGTCGTGAAAATTTTCAACCTTTTTGAAGCCGAAATACTTCATGAAAATGTTCGACTTTTTTAAAGCCGAAATCCTGTAGTGAAAGTTTTCAACTTTTTTGAAGCCGAAATACTTCATGAAAATTTTCAACTTTTTTGAAGCCGAAATCTTTTCATGGAAATTTTCAACTTTTTTGAAGCTGAAATACTTCATGAAAATGTTCGACTTTTTTAAAGCCGAAATCCTGTCGTGAAAATTTTCAACTTTTTTGAAGCCCAAATACTTCATGAAAATGTTCAACTTTTTTGAAGCCCAAAAACTTCATGAAAATGTTCAACTTTTTTGAAGCCGAAATACTTCATGAAAATGTTCGACTTTTTTAAAGCCGAAATCCTGTCGTGAAAATTTTCAACCTTTTTGAAGCCGAAATACTTCATGAAAATGTTCGACTTTTTTAAAGCCGAAATCCTGTAGTGAAAATTTTCAACTTTTTTGAAGCCCTAATACTTCATGAAAATGTTCGACTTTTTTAACGCCGAAATCCTGTCGTGAAAATCTTCAACCTTTTTGAAGCCGAAATACTTCATGAAAATGTTCGACTTTTTTAAAGCCGAAATCCTCTAGTGAAAGTTTTCAACTTTTTTGAAGCCGAAATACTTCATGAAAATTTTCAACTTTTTTGAAGCCGAAATCTTTTCATGAAAATTTTCAACTTTTTTGAAGCTGAAATACTTCATGAAAATGTTCGACTTTTTTAAAGCCGAAATCCTGTCGTGAAAATTTTCAACTTTTTTGAAGCCGAAATCTTTTCATGAAAATTTTCAACTTTTTTGAAGCCGAAATCTTTTCATGAAAATTTTCAACTTTTTTGAAGCTGAAATACTTCATGAAAATGTTCGACTTTTTTAAAGCCGAAATCCTGTAGTGAAAATTTTCAACTTTTTTGAAGCCCAAATACTTCATGAAAATGTTCAACTTTTTTGAAGCCCAAAAACTTCATGAAAATGTTCAACTTTTTTGAAGCCCTAATACTTCATGAAAATGTTCGACTTTTTTAACGCCGAAATCCTGTCGTGAAAATGTTCAACTTTTTTGAATCCGAAATACTTCATGAAAATTTTCAACTTTTTTGAAGCCGAAATCTTTTCATGAAAATTTTCAACTTTTTTGAAGCTGAAATACTTCATGAAAGTGTTCGACTTTTTTAAAGCCGAAATCCTGTAGTGAAAATTTTCAACTTTTTTGAAGCCCAAATACTTCATGAAAATGTTCAACTTTTTTGAAGCCGAAATACTTCATGAAAATGTTCGACTTTTTTCAAGCCGAAATCCTGTCGTGAAAATTTTCAACCTTTTTGAAGCCGAAATACTTCATGAAAATGTTCGACTTTTTTAAAGCCGAAATCCTGTAGTGAAAGTTTTCAACTTTTTTGAAGCCGAAATACTTCATGAAAATTTTCAACTTTTTTGAAGCCGAAATCTTTTCATGGAAATTTTCAACTTTTTTGAAGCTGAAATACTTCATGAAAATGTTCGACTTTTTTAAAGCCGAAATCCTGTCGTGAAAATTTTCAACTTTTTTGAAGCCCAAATACTTCATGAAAATGTTCAACTTTTTTGAAGCCCAAAAACTTCATGAAAATGTTCAACTTTTTTGAAGCCGAAATACTTCATGAAAATGTTCGACTTTTTTAAAGCCGAAATCCTGTCGTGAAAATTTTCAACCTTTTTGAAGCCGAAATACTTCATGAAAATGTTCGACTTTTTTAAAGCCGAAATCCTGTAGTGAAAATTTTCAACTTTTTTGAAGCCCTAATACTTCATGAAAATGTTCGACTTTTTTAACGCCGAAATCCTGTCGTGAAAATGTTCAACTTTTTTGAATCCGAAATACTTCATGAAAATTTTCAACTTTTTTGAAGCCGAAATCTTTTCATGAAAATTTTCAACTTTTTTGAAGCTGAAATACTTCATGAAAATGTTCGACTTTTTTGAAGCCGAAATCCTGTCGTGAAAATTTTCAACTTTTTTGAAGCCGAAATCTTTTCATGAAAATTTTCAACTTTTTTGAAGCCGAAATCTTTTCATGAAAATTTTCAACTTTTTTGAAGCTGAAATACTTCATGAAAATGTTCGACTTTTTTAAAGCCGAAATCCTGTAGTGAAAATTTTCAACTTTTTTGAAGCCCAAATACTTCATGAAAATGTTCAACTTTTTTGAAGCCCAAAAACTTCATGAAAATGTTCATCTTTTTTGAAGCCGAAATACTTCATGAAAATGTTCGACTTTTTTAAAGCCGAAATCCTGTCGTGAAAATTTTCAACCTTTTTGAAGCCGAAATACTTCATGAAAATGTTCGACTTTTTTAAAGCCAAAATCCTGTAGTGAAAATTTTCAACTTTTTTGAAGCCCTAATACTTCATGAAAATGTTCGACTTTTTTAACGCCGAAATCCTGTCGTGAAAATGTTCAACTTTTTTGAATCCGAAATACTTCATGAAAATTTTCAACTTTTTTGAAGCCGAAAAACTTCATGAAAATGTTCAACTTTTTTGAAGCCGAAATACTTCATGAAAATGTTCGACTTTTTTAAAGCCGAAATCCTGTCGTGAAAATTTTCAACCTTTTTGAAGCCGAAATACTTCATGAAAATGTTCGACTTTTTTAAAGCCGAAATCCTGTCGTGAAAATTTTCAACTTTTTTGAAGCCGAAATCTTTTCATGAAAATTTTCAACTTTTTTGAAGCCGAAATCTTTTCATGAAAATTTTCAACTTTTTTGAAGCTGAAATACTTCATGAAAATGTTCGACTTTTTTAAAGCCGAAATCCTGTAGTGAAAATTTTCAACTTTTTTGAAGCCCAAATACTTCATGAAAATGTTCAACTTTTTTGAAGCCCAAAAACTTCATGAAAATGTTCAACTTTTTTGAAGCCCTAATACTTCATGAAAATGTTCGACTTTTTTAACGCCGAAATCCTGTCGTGAAAATGTTCAACTTTTTTGAATCCGAAATACTTCATGAAAATTTTCAACTTTTTTGAAGCCGAAATCTTTTCATGAAAATTTTCAACTTTTTTGAAGCTGAAATACTTCATGAAAGTGTTCGACTTTTTTAAAGCCGAAATCCTGTAGTGAAAATTTTCAACTTTTTTGAAGCCCAAATACTTCATGAAAATGTTCAACTTTTTTGAAGCCGAAATACTTCATGAAAATGTTCGACTTTTTTCAAGCCGAAATCCTGTCGTGAAAATTTTCAACCTTTTTGAAGCCGAAATACTTCATGAAAATGTTCGACTTTTTTAAAGCCGAAATCCTGTAGTGAAAGTTTTCAACTTTTTTGAAGCCGAAATACTTCATGAAAATTTTCAACTTTTTTGAAGCCGAAATCTTTTCATGGAAATTTTCAACTTTTTTGAAGCTGAAATACTTCATGAAAATGTTCGACTTTTTTAAAGCCGAAATCCTGTCGTGAAAATTTTCAACTTTTTTGAAGCCCAAATACTTCATGAAAATGTTCAACTTTTTTGAAGCCCAAAAACTTCATGAAAATGTTCAACTTTTTTGAAGCCGAAATACTTCATGAAAATGTTCGACTTTTTTAAAGCCGAAATCCTGTCGTGAAAATTTTCAACCTTTTTGAAGCCGAAATACTTCATGAAAATGTTCGACTTTTTTAAAGCCGAAATCCTGTAGTGAAAATTTTCAACTTTTTTGAAGCCCTAATACTTCATGAAAATGTTCGACTTTTTTAACGCCGAAATCCTGTCGTGAAAATGTTCAACTTTTTTGAATCCGAAATACTTCATGAAAATTTTCAACTTTTTTGAAGCCGAAATCTTTTCATGAAAATTTTCAACTTTTTTGAAGCTGAAATACTTCATGAAAATGTTCGACTTTTTTGAAGCCGAAATCCTGTCGTGAAAATTTTCAACTTTTTTGAAGCCGAAATCTTTTCATGAAAATTTTCAACTTTTTTGAAGCCGAAATCTTTTCATGAAAATTTTCAACTTTTTTGAAGATGAAATACTTCATGAAAATGTTCGACTTTTTTAAAGCCGAAATCCTGTAGTGAAAATTTTCAACTTTTTTGAAGCCCAAATACTTCATGAAAATGTTCAACTTTTTTGAAGCCCAAAAACTTCATGAAAATGTTCAACTTTTTTGAAGCCGAAATACTTCATGAAAATGTTCGACTTTTTTAAAGCCGAAATCCTGTCGTGAAAATTTTCAACCTTTTTGAAGCCGAAATACTTCATGAAAATGTTCGACTTTTTTAAAGCCAAAATCCTGTAGTGAAAATTTTCAACTTTTTTGAAGCCCTAATACTTCATGAAAATGTTCGACTTTTTTAACGCCGAAATCCTGTCGTGAAAATGTTCAACTTTTTTGAATCCGAAATACTTCATGAAAATTTTCAACTTTTTTGAAGCCGAAAAACTTCATGAAAATGTTCAACTTTTTTGAAGCCGAAATACTTCATGAAAATGTTCGACTTTTTTAAAGCCGAAATCCTGTCGTGAAAATTTTCAACCTTTTTGAAGCCGAAATACTTCATGAAAATGTTCGACTTTTTTAAAGCCGAAATCCTGTAGTGAAAATTTTCAACTTTTTTGAAGCCCTAATACTTCATGAAAATGTTCGACTTTTTTAACGCCGAAATCCTGTCGTGAAAATGTTCAACTTTTTTGAATCCGAAATACTTCATGAAAATTTTCAACTTTTTTGAAGCCGAAATCTTTTCATGAAAATTTTCAACTTTTTTGAAGCTGAAATACTTCATGAAAATGTTCGACTTTTTTGAAGCCGAAATCCTGTCGTGAAAATTTTCAACTTTTTTGAAGCCGAAATCTTTTCATGAAAATTTTCAACTTTTTTGAAGCCGAAATCTTTTCATGAAAATTTTCAACTTTTTTGAAGCTGAAATACTTCATGAAAATGTTCGACTTTTTTAAAGCCGAAATCCTGTAGTGAAAATTTTCAACTTTTTTGAAGCCCAAATACTTCATGAAAATGTTCAACTTTTTTGAAGCCCAAAAACTTCATGAAAATGTTCAACTTTTTTGAAGCCGAAATACTTCATGAAAATGTTCGACTTTTTTAAAGCCGAAATCCTGTCGTGAAAATTTTCAACCTTTTTGAAGCCGAAATACTTCATGAAAATGTTCGACTTTTTTAAAGCCGAAATCCTGTAGTGAAAATTTTCAACTTTTTTGAAGCCCTAATACTTCATGAAAATGTTCGACTTTTTTAACGCCGAAATCCTGTCGTGAAATTGTTCAACTTTTTTGAATCCGAAATACTTCATGAAAATTTTCAACTTTTTTGAAGCCGAAATCTTTTCATGAAAATTTTCAACTTTTTTGAAGCTGAAATACTTCATGAAAGTGTTCTACTTTTTTAAAGCCGAAATCCTGTCGTGAAAATTTTCAACTTTTTTGAAGCCCAAATACTTCATGAAAATGTTCAACTTTTTTTAAGCCGAAATTCTGTAGTGAAAATTTTCAACTTTTTTGAAGCCCAAATACTTCATGAAAATGTTCGACTTTTTTAACGCCGAAATCCTGTCGTGAAAATGTTCATCTTTTTTGAATCCGAAATACTTCATGAAAATTTTCAACTTTTTTGAAGCCAAAATCTTTTCATGAAAATTTTCAACTTTTTTGAAGCTGAAATACTTCATGAAAATGTTCGACTTTTTTAAAGCCGAAATCCTGTAGTGAAAATTTTCAACTTTTTTGAAGCCCAAATACTTCATGAAAATGTTCAACTTTTTTGAAGCCCAAATACTTCATGAAAATGTTCAACTTTTTTGAAGCCGAAATACTTCATGAAAATGTTCGACTTTTTTAAAGCCGAAATCCTGTCGTGAAAATTTTCAACCTTTTTGAAGCCGAAATACTTCATGAAAATGTTCGACTTTTTTAAAGCCGAAATCCTGTAGTGAAAGTTTTCAACTTTTTTGAAGCCCAAATACTTCATGAAAATTTTCAACTTTTTTGAGCCGAAATCTTTTCATGAAAATTTTCAACTTTTTTGAAGCCCAAATACTTCATGAAAATGTTCGACTTTTTTAAAGCCGAAATCCTGTCGTGAAAATTTTCAACTTTTTTGAAGCCGAAATCTTTTCATGAAAATTTTCAACTTTTTTGAAGCCGAAATCTTTTCATGAAAATTTTTTATACTTTTTATAAGCTGAAATACTTCATGAAAATGTTCGACTTTTTTAAAGCCGAAATCCTGTCGTGAAAATTTTCAACCTTTTTGAAGCCGAAATACTTCATGAAAATGTTCGAGTTTTTTAAAGCCGAAATCCTGTAGTGAAAGTTTTCAACTTTTTTGAAGCCCAAATACTTCATGAAAATTTTCAACTTTTTTGAAGCTGAAATACTTCATGAAAATGTTCGACTTTTTTAAAGCCGAAATCCTGTCGTGAAAATTTTCAACTTTTTTGAAGCCGAAATCTTTTCATGAAAATTTTCAACTTTTTTGAAGCCGAAATCTTTTCATGAAAATTTTCAACTTTTTTGAAGCTGAAATACTTCATGAAAATGTTCGACTTTTTTAAAGCCGAAATCCTGTAGTGAAAATTTTCAACTTTTTTGAAGCCCAAATACTTCATGAAAATGTTCAACTTTTTTGAAGCCCAAAAACTTCATGAAAATGTTCAACTTTTTTGAAGCCGAAATACTTCATGAAAATGTTCGACTTTTTTAAAGCCGAAATCCTGTAGTGAAAATTTTCAACTTTTTTGAAGCCCTAATACTTCATGAAAATGTTCGACTTTTTTAACGCCGAAATCCTGTCGTGAAAATGTTCAACTTTTTTGAATCCGAAATACTTCATGAAAATTTTCAACTTTTTTGAAGCCGAAATCTTTTCATGAAAATTTTCAACTTTTTTGAAGCTGAAATACTTCATGAAAGTGTTCGACTTTTTTAAAGCCGAAATCCTGTAGTGAAAATTTTCAACTTTTTTGAAGCCCAAATACTTCATGAAAATGTTCAACTTTTTTTAAGCCCAAATACTTCATGAAAATGTTCAACTTTTTTGAAGCCGAAATACTTCATGAAAATGTTCGACTTTTTTAAAGCCGAAAACCTGTCGTGAAAATTTTCAACTTTTTTGAAGCCCAAATACTTCATGAAAATGTTCGACTTTTTTAAAGCCGAAATCCTGTCGTGAAAATTTTCAACTTTTTTGAAGCCGAAATCTTTTCATGAAAATTTTCAACTTTTTTGAAGCCGAAATCTTTTCATGAAAATTTTTTATACTTTTTATAAGCTGAAATACTTCATGAAAATGTTCGACTTTTTTAAAGCCGAAATCCTGTAGTGAAAATTTTCAACTTTTTTGAAGCCCAAATACTTCATGAAAATGTTCAACTTTTTTGAAGCCCAAATACTTCATGAAAATGTTCAACTTTTTTGAAGCCCAAATATTTCATGAAAATGTTCGATTTATTTAAAGCCGAAATCCTGTCGTGAAAATTTTCAACCTTTTTGAAGCCGAAATACTTCATGAAAATGTACGACTTTTTTAAAGCCGAAATCCTGTAGTGAAAATTTTCAACTTTTTTGAAGCCGAAATACTTCATGAAAATGTACGACTTTTTTAAAGCCGAAATCCTGTAGTGAAAATTTTCAACTTTTTTGAAGCCCAAATACTTCATGAAAATGTTCGACTTTTTTAACGCCGAAATCCTGTCGTGAAAATGTTCAACTTTTTTGAATCCGAAATACTTCATGAAAATTTTCAACTTTTTTGAAGCCGAAATCTTTTCATGAAAATTTTCAACTTTTTTGAAGCTGAAATACTTCATGAAAATGTTCGACTTTTTTAAAGCCGAAATCCTGTCGTGAAAATTTTCAACTTTTTTGAAGACGAAATCTTTTCATGAAAATTTTCAACTTTTTTGAAGCCGAAATCTTTTCATGAAAATTTTCAACTTTTTTGAAGCTGAAATACTTCATGAAAATGTTCGACTTTTTTAAAGCCGAAATCCTGTAGTGAAAATTTTCAACTTTTTTGAAGCCCAAATACTTCATGAAAATGTTCAACTTTTTTGAAGCCGAAATATTTCATGAAAATGTTCGACTTATTTAAAGCCGAAATCCTGTCGTGAAAATTTTCAACCTTTTTGAAGCCGAAATACTTCATGAAAATGTTCGACTTTTTTAAAGCCGAAATCCTGTAGTGAAAGTTTTCAACTTTTTTGAAGCCCAAATACTTCATGAAAATTTTCAACTTTTTTGAAGCCGAAATCTTTTCATGAAAATTTTCAACTTTTTTGAAGCCGAAATCTTTTCATGAAAATTTTCAACTTTTTTGAAGCCGAAATCTTTTCATGAAAATTTTTTATACTTTTTATAAGCTGAAATACTTCATGAAAATGTTCGACTTTTTTAAAGCCCAAATACTTCATGAAAATGTTCAACTTTTTTGAAGCCCAAATACTTCATGAAAATGTTCAACTTTTTTGAAGCCCAAATACTTCATGAAAATGTTCAACTTTTTTGAAGCCCAAATACTTCATGAAAATGTTCAACTTTTTTGAAGCCCAAATACTTCATGAAAATGTTCAACTTTTTTGAAGCCCAAATATTTCATGAAAATGTTCGATTTATTTAAAGCCGAAATCCTGTCGTGAAAATTTTCAACCTTTTTGAAGCCGAAATACTTCATGAAAATGTACGACTTTTTTAAAGCCGAAATCCTGTAGTGAAAATTTTCAACTTTTTTGAAGCCCAAATACTTCATGAAAATGTTCGACTTTTTTAACGCCGAAATGCTGTCGTGAAAATGTTCAACTTTTTTGAAGCCGAAATCTTTTCATGAAAATTTTCAACTTTTTTGAAGCTGAAATACTTCATGAAAATGTTCGACTTTTTTAAAGCCGAAATCCTGTCGTGAAAATTTTCAACTTTTTTCAAGCCGAAATCTTTTCATGAAAATTTTCAACTTTTTTGAAGCCGAAATCTTTTCATGAAAATTTTCAACTTTTTTGAAGCTGAAATACTTCATGAAAATGTTCGACTTTTTTAAAGCCGAAATCCTGTCGTGAAAATTTTCAACTTTTTTGAAGCCGAAATCTTTTCATGAAAATTTTCAACTTTTTTGAAGCCGAAATCTTTTCATGAAAATTTTCAACTTTTTTGAAGCTGAAATACTTCATGAAAATGTTCGACTTTTTTAAAGCCGAAATCCTGTAGTGAAAATTTTCAACTTTTTTGAAGCCCAAATACTTCATGAAAATGTTCAACTTTTTTGAAGCCCAAATACTTCATGAAAATGTTCAACTTTTTTGAAGCCGAAATATTTCATGAAAATGTTCGACTTATTTAAAGCCGAAATCCTGTCGTGAAAATTTTCAACCTTTTTGAAGCCGAAATACTTCATGAAAATGTACGACTTTTTTAAAGCCGAAATCCTGTAGTGAAAATTTTCAACTTTTTTGAAGCCCAAATACTTCATGAAAATGTTCGACTTTTTTAACGCCGAAATCCTGTCGTGAAAATGTTCAACTTTTTTGAATCCGAAATACTTCATGAAAATTTTCAACTTTTTTGAAGCCGAAATCTTTTCATGAAAATTTTCAACTTTTTTGAAGCTGAAATACTTCATGAAAATGTTCGACTTTTTTAAAGCTGAAATCCTGTCGTGAAAATTTTCAACTTTTTTGAAGCCGAAATCTTTTCATGAAAATTTTCAACTTTTTTGAAGCCGAAATCTTTTCATGAAAATTTTCAACTTTTTTGAAGCCGAAATACTTCATGAAAATGTTCGACTTTTTTAAAGCCGAAATCCTGTCGTGAAAATTTTCAACTTTTTTGAAGCCGAAATCTTTTCATGAAAATTTTCAACTTTTTTGAAGCCGAAATCTTTTCATGAAAATTTTCAACTTTTTTGAAGCTGAAATACTTCATGAAAATGTTCGACTTTTTTAAAGCCGAAATCCTGTAGTGAAAATTTTCAACTTTTTTGAAGCCCAAATACTTCATGAAAATGTTCAACTTTTTTGAAGCCCAAATACTTCATGAAAATGTTCAACTTTTTTGAAGCCGAAATATTTCATGAAAATGTTCGACTTATTTAAAGCCGAAATCCTGTCGTGAAAATTTTCAACCTTTTTGAAGCCGAAATACTTCATGAAAATGTACGACTTTTTTAAAGCCGAAATCCTGTAGTGAAAATTTTCAACTTTTTTGAAGCCCAAATACTTCATGAAAATGTTCGACTTTTTTAACGCCGAAATCCTGTCGTGAAAATGTTCAACTTTTTTGAATCCGAAATACTTCATGAAAATTTTCAACTTTTTTGAAGCCGAAATCTTTTCATGAAAATTTTCAACTTTTTTGAAGCTGAAATACTTCATGAAAATGTTCGACTTTTTTAAAGCTGAAATCCTGTCGTGAAAATTTTCAACTTTTTTGAAGCCGAAATCTTTTCATGAAAATTTTCAACTTTTTTGAAGCCGAAATCTTTTCATGAAAATTTTCAACTTTTTTGAAGCCGAAATACTTCATGAAAATGTTCGACTTTTTTAAAGCCGAAATCCTGTCGTGAAAATTTTCAACTTTTTTGAAGCCGAAATCTTTTCATGAAAATTTTCAACTTTTTTGAAGCCGAAATCTTTTCATGAAAATTTTCAACTTTTTTGAAGCTGAAATACTTCATGAAAATGTTCGACTTTTTTAAAGCCGAAATCCTGTAGTGAAAATTTTCAACTTTTTTGAAGCCCAAATACTTCATGAAAATGTTCAACTTTTTTGAAGCCCAAATACTTCATGAAAATGTTCAACTTTTTTGAAGCCGAAATATTTCATGAAAATGTTCGACTTATTTAAAGCCGAAATCCTGTCGTGAAAATTTTCAACCTTTTTGAAGCCGAAATACTTCATGAAAATGTACGACTTTTTTAAAGCCGAAATCCTGTAGTGAAAATTTTCAACTTTTTTGAAGCCCAAATACTTCATGAAAATGTTCGACTTTTTTAACGCCGAAATCCTGTCGTGAAAATGTTCAACTTTTTTGAATCCGAAATACTTCATGAAAATTTTCAACTTTTTTGAAGCCGAAATCTTTTCATGAAAATTTTCAACTTTTTTGAAGCTGAAATACTTCATGAAAATGTTCGACTTTTTTAAAGCTGAAATCCTGTCGTGAAAATTTTCAACTTTTTTGAAGCCGAAATCTTTTCATGAAAATTTTCAACTTTTTTGAAGCCGAAATCTTTTCATGAAAATTTTCAACTTTTTTGAAGCCGAAATACTTCATGAAAATGTTCGACTTTTTTAAAGCCGAAATCCTGTCGTGAAAATTTTCAACCTTTTTGAAGCCGAAATACTTCATGAAAATGTTTGACTTTTTTAAAGCCGAAATCCTGTAGTGAAAATTTTCAACTTTTTTGAAGCCCTAATACTTCATGAAAATGTTCGACTTTTTTAACGCCGAAATACTGTCGTGAAAATGTTCAACTTTTTTGAATCCGAAATACTTCATGAAAATTTTCAACTTTTTTGAAGCCGAAATCTTTTCATGAAAATTTTCAACTTTTTTGAAGCTGAAATACTTCATGAAAGTGTTCGACTTTTTTAAAGCCGAAATCCTGTAGTGAAAATTTTCAACTTTTTTGAAGCCCAAATACTTCATGAAAATGTTCAACTTTTTTTAAGCCCAAATACTTCATGAAAATGTTCAACTTTTTTGAAGCCGAAATCCTGTCGTGAAAATTTTCAACTTTTTTGAAGCCGAAATCTTTTCATGAAAATTTTCAACTTTTTTGAAGCCGAAATCTTTTCATGAAATTTTTTTATACTTTTTATAAGCTGAAATACTTCATGAAAATGTTCGACTTTTTTAAAGCCGAAATCCTGTAGTGACAATTTTCAACTTTTTTGAAGCCCAAATACTTCATGAAAATGTTCAACTTTTTTGAATCCCAAATACTTCATGAAAATGTTCAACTTTTTTGAAGCCGAAATATTTCATGAAAATGTTCGACTTATTTAAAAACAAAATCCTGTCGTGAAAATTTTCAACCTTTTTGAAGCCGAAATACTTCATGAAAATGTTCGACTTTTTTGAAGCTGAAATACTTCATGAAAATGTTCGACTTTTTTAACGCCGAAATCCTGTCGTGAAAATGTTCAACTTTTTTGAATCCGAAATACTTCATGAAAATTTTCAACTTTTTTGAAGCCGAAATTTTTTCATGAAAATTTTTAACTTTTTTGAAGCTGAAATACTTCATGAAAGTGTTCGACTTTTTTAAAGCCGAAATCCTGTAGTGAAAATTTTCAACTTTTTTGAAGCCGAAATACTTCATGAAAATTTTCGACTTTTTTAATGCCGAAAACCTGTCGTGAAAATTTTCAACTTTTTTGAAACCCAAATACTTCATTAAAATGTTCGACTTTTTTAAAGCCGAAATCCTGTCGTGAAAATTTTCAACTTTTTTGAAGCCGAAATCTTTTCATGAAAATTTTCAACTTTTTTAACGCCGAAATCCTGTAGTGAAAATTTTCAACTTTTTTGAAGCCCAAATACTTCATGAAAATGTTCGACTTTTTTAACGCCGAAATCTTGTCGTGAAAATTTTCAACTTTTTTGAAGCCGAATTCTTTTCATGAAAATTTTCAACTTTTTTGAAGCCGAAATCTTTTCATGAAAATTTTTTATACTTTTTATAAGCTGAAATACTTCATGAAAATGTTCGACTTTTTTAAAGCCGAAATCCTGTAGTGACAATTTTCAAACTTTTTTGAAGCCCAAATACTTCATGAAAATGTTCAACTTTTTTGAAGCCGAAATATTTCATGAAAAAATTCGACTTATTTAAAGCCGAAATCCTGTCGTGAAAATTTTCAACCTTTTTGAAGCCGAAATACTTCATGAAAATGTTCGACTTTTTTAAAGCCGAAATCCTGTAGTGAAAATTTTCAACTTTTTTGAAGCCCAAATACTTCATGAAAATGTTCGACTTTTTTAACGCCTAAATCCTGTCGTGAAAATTTTCAACTTTTTTGAATCCGAAATACTTCATGAAAATTTTCAACTTTTTTGAAGCCGAAATCTTTTCATGAAAATTTTCAACTTTTTTGAAGCTGAAATACTTCATGAAAATGTTCGACTTTTTTAAAGCCGAAATCCTGTAGTGAAAATTTTCAACTTTTTTGAAGCCCAAATACTTCATGAAAATGTTCAACTTTTTTGAAGCCGAAATACTTCATGAAAATGTTCGACTTTTTTAAAGCCGAAATCCTGTCGTGAAAATTTTCAACCTTTTTGAAGCCGAAATACTTCATGAAAATGTTCGACTTTTTTAACAACGAAATCCTGTCGTGAAAATGTTCAACTTTTTTGAATCCAAAATACTTCATGAAAATTTTCAACTTTTTTGAAGCCGAAATCTTTTCATGAAAATTTTCAACTTTTTTGAAGCTGAAATACTTCATGAAAATGTTCGACTTTTTTGAAGCCGAAATACTTCATGAAAATGTTCGACTTTTTTAAAGCCGAAATCCTGTCGTGAATATTTTTAACTTTTTTGAAGCTGAAATACTTCATGAAAGTGTTCGACTTTTTTAAAGCCGAAATCCTGTAGTGAAAATTTTCAACTTTTTTGAAGCCGAAATACTTCATGAAAATTTTCGACTTTTTTAATGCCGAAAACCTGTCGTGAAAATTTTCAACTTTTTTGAAACCCAAATATTTCATGAAAATGTTCGACTTTTTTAAAGCCGAAATCCTGTCGTGAAAATTTTCAACTTTTTTGAAGCCGAAATCTTTTCATGAAAATTTTCAACTTTTTTAAAGCCGAAATCCTGTAGTGAAAATTTTCAACTTTTTTGAAGCCCAAATACTTCATGAAAATGTTCGACTTTTTTAAAGCCGAAATCCTGTCGTGAAAATTTTCAACTTTTTTGAAGCCGAAATCTTTTCATGAAAATTTTCAACTTTTTTGAAGCCGAAATCTTTTCATGAAAATTTTTTATACTTTTTATAAGCTGAAATACTTCATGAAAATGTTCGACTTTTTTAAAGCCGAAATCCTGTAGTGACAATTTTCAAACTTTTTTGAAGCCCAAATACTTCATGAAAATGTTCAACTTTTTTGAAGCCGTAATATTTCATGAAAAAATTCGACTTATTTAAAGCCGAAATCCTGTCGTGAAAATTTTCAACCTTTTTGAAGCCGAAATACTTCATGAAAATGATCGACTTTTTTAAAGCCGAAATCCTGTAGTGAAAATTTTCAACTTTTTTGAAGCCCAAATATTTCATGAAAATGTTCGACTTTTTTAACGCCGAAATCCTGTCGTGAAAATTTTCAACTTTTTTGAATCCGAAATACTTCATGAAAATTTTCAACTTTTTTGAAGCCGAAATCTTTTCATCAAAATTTTCAACTTTTTTGAAGCTGAAATACTTCATGAAAATGTTCGACTTTTTTAAAGCCGAAATCCTGTAGTGAAAATTTTCAACTTTTTTGAAGCCCAAATACTTCATGAAAATGTTCAACTTTTTTGAAGCCGAAATACTTCATGAAAATGTTCGACTTTTTTAAAGCCGAAATCCTGTCGTGAAAATTTTCAACCTTTTTGAAGCCGAAATACTTCATGAAAATGTTCGACTTTTTTAACAACGAAATCCTGTCGTGAAAATGTTCAACTTTTTTGAATCCAAAATACTTCATGAAAATTTTCAACTTTTTTGAAGCCGAAATCTTTTCATGAAAATTTTCAACTTTTTTGAAGCTGAAATACTTCATGAAAATGTTCGACTTTTTTGAAGCCGAAATACTTCATGAAAATGTTCGACTTTTTTAAAGCCGAAATCCTGTCGTGAAAATTTTCAACCTTTTTGAAGCCGAAATACTTCATGAAAATGTTCGACCTTTTTAAAGCCGAAATCCTGTAGTGAAAATTTTCAACTTTTTTGAAGCCCAAATACTTCATGAAAATGTTCGACTTTTTTAAAGCCGAAATCCTGTCGTGAATATTTTCAACTTTTTGGAAGCCCAAATACTTCATGAAAATGTTCAACTTTTTTGAAGCCGAAATACTTCATGAAAATGTTCGACTTTTTTAAAGCCGAAATCCTGTCGTGAAAATTTTCAACTTTTTTCAAGCCGAAATCTTTTCATGAAAATTTTCAACTTTTTTGAAGCCAAAATCTTTTCATGAAAATTTTCAACTTTTTTGAAGCTGAAATACTTCATGAAAATGTTCGACTTTTTTAAAGCCGAAATCCTGTCGTGAAAATTTTCAACCTTTTTGAAGCCGAAATACTTCATGAAAATTTTCAACTTTTTTGAAGCCGAAATCTTTTCATGAAAATTTTTAACTTTTTTGAAGCTGAAATACTTCATGAAAGTGTTCGACTTTTTTAAAGCCGAAATCCTGTAGTGAAAATTTTCAACTTTTTTGAAGCCGAAATACTTCATGAAAATTTTCGACTTTTTTAATGCCGAAAACCTGTCGTGAAAATTTTCAACTTTTTTGAAACCCAAATACTTCATTAAAATGTTCGACTTTTTTAAAGCCGAAATCCTGTCGTGAAAATTTTCAACTTTTTTGAAGCCGAAATCTTTTCATGAAAATTTTCAACTTTTTTAAAGCCGAAATCCTGTAGTGAAAATTTTCAACTTTTTTGAAGCCCAAATACTTCATGAAAATGTTCGACTTTTTTAACGCCGAAATCCTGTCGTGAAAATTTTCAACTTTTTTGAAGCCGAAATCTTTTCATGAAAATTTTCAACTTTTTTGAAGCCGAAATCTTTTCATGAAAATTTTTTATACTTTTTATAAGCTGAAATACTTCATGAAAATGTTCGACTTTTTTAAAGCCGAAATCCTGTAGTGACAATTTTCAAACTTTTTTGAAGCCCAAATACTTCATGAAAATGTTCAACTTTTTTGAAGCCGAAATATTTCATGAAAAAATTCGACTTATTTAAAGCCGAAATCCTGTCGTGAAAATTTTCAACTTTTTTGAAGCCGAAATCTTTTCATGAAAATTTTCAACTTTTTTGAAGCTGAAATACTTCATGAAAATGTTCGACTTTTTTGAAGCCGAAATACTTCATGAAAATGTTCGACTTTTTTAAAGCCGAAATCCTGTCGTGAAAATTTTCAACCTTTTTGAAGCCGAAATACTTCATGAAAATGTTCGACCTTTTTAACGCCGAAATCCTGTAGTGAAAATTTTCAACTTTTTTGAAGCCCAAATACTTCATGAAAATGTTCGACTTTTTTAAAGCCGAAATCCTGTCGTGAATATTTTCAACTTTTTGGAAGCCCAAATACTTCATGAAAATGTTCAACTTTTTTGAAGCCGAAATACTTCATGAAAATGTTCGACTTTTTTAAAGCCGAAATCCTGTCGTGAAAATTTTCAACTTTTTTCAAGCCGAAATCTTTTCATGAAAATTTTCAACTTTTTTGAAGCCAAAATCTTTTCATGAAAATTTTCAACTTTTTTGAAGCTGAAATACTTCATGAAAATGTTCGACTTTTTTAAAGCCGGAATCCTGTCGTGAAAATTTTCAACCTTTTTGAAGCCGAAATACTTCATGAAAATTTTCAACTTTTTTGAAGCCGAAATCTTTTCATGAAAATTTTTAACTTTTTTGAAGCTGAAATACTTCATGAAAATGTTCGACTTTTTTAAAGCCGAAATCCTGTCGTGAAAATTTTCAACCTTTTTGAAGCCGAAATACTTCATGAAAATGTTCGACCTTTTTAAAGCCGAAATCCTGTAGTGAAAATTTTCAACTTTTTTGAAGCCCAAATACTTCATGAAAATGTTCGACTTTTTTAAAGCCGAAATCCTGTCGTGAATATTTTCAACTTTTTGGAAGCCCAAATACTTCATGAAAATGTTCAACTTTTTTGAAGCCGAAATACTTCATGAAAATGTTCGACTTTTTTAAAGCCGAAATCCTGTCGTGAAAATTTTCAACTTTTTTCAAGCCGAAATCTTTTCATGAAAATTTTCAACTTTTTTGAAGCCAAAATCTTTTCATGAAAATTTTCAACTTTTTTGAAGCTGAAATACTTCATGAAAATGTTCGACTTTTTTAAAGCCGAAATCCTGTCGTGAAAATTTTCAACCTTTTTGAAGCCGAAATACTTCATGAAAATTTTCAACTTTTTTGAAGCCGAAATCTTTTCATGAAAATTTTTAACTTTTTTGAAGCTGAAATACTTCATGAAAGTGTTCGACTTTTTTAAAGCCGAAATCCTGTAGTGAAAATTTTCAACTTTTTTGAAGCCGAAATACTTCATGAAAATTTTCGACTTTTTTAATGCCGAAAACCTGTCGTGAAAATTTTCAACTTTTTTGAAACCCAAATACTTCATTAAAATGTTCGACTTTTTTAAAGCCGAAATCCTGTCGTGAAAATTTTCAACTTTTTTGAAGCCGAAATCTTTTCATGAAAATTTTCAACTTTTTTAAAGCCGAAATCCTGTAGTGAAAATTTTCAACTTTTTTGAAGCCCAAATACTTCATGAAAATGTTCGACTTTTTTAACGCCGAAATCCTGTCGTGAAAATTTTCAACTTTTTTGAAGCCGAAATCTTTTCATGAAAATTTTCAACTTTTTTGAAGCCGAAATCTTTTCATGAAAATTTTTTATACTTTTTATAAGCTGAAATACTTCATGAAAATGTTCGACTTTTTTAAAGCCGAAATCCTGTAGTGACAATTTTCAAACTTTTTTGAAGCCCAAATACTTCATGAAAATGTTCAACTTTTTTGAAGCCGAAATATTTCATGAAAAAATTCGACTTATTTAAAGCCGAAATCCTGTCGTGAAAATTTTCAACTTTTTTGAAGCCGAAATCTTTTCATGAAAATTTTCAACTTTTTTGAAGCTGAAATACTTCATGAAAATGTTCGACTTTTTTGAAGCCGAAATACTTCATGAAAATGTTCGACTTTTTTAAAGCCGAAATCCTGTCGTGAAAATTTTCAACCTTTTTGAAGCCGAAATACTTCATGAAAATGTTCGACCTTTTTAACGCCGAAATCCTGTAGTGAAAATTTTCAACTTTTTTGAAGCCCAAATACTTCATGAAAATGTTCGACTTTTTTAAAGCCGAAATCCTGTCGTGAATATTTTCAACTTTTTGGAAGCCCAAATACTTCATGAAAATGTTCAACTTTTTTGAAGCCGAAATACTTCATGAAAATGTTCGACTTTTTTAAAGCCGAAATCCTGTCGTGAAAATTTTCAACTTTTTTCAAGCCGAAATCTTTTCATGAAAATTTTCAACTTTTTTGAAGCCAAAATCTTTTCATGAAAATTTTCAACTTTTTTGAAGCTGAAATACTTCATGAAAATGTTCGACTTTTTTAAAGCCGGAATCCTGTCGTGAAAATTTTCAACCTTTTTGAAGCCGAAATACTTCATGAAAATTTTCAACTTTTTTGAAGCCGAAATCTTTTCATGAAAATTTTTAACTTTTTTGAAGCTGAAATACTTCATGAAAGTGTTCGACTTTTTTAAAGCCGAAATCCTGTAGTGAAAATTTTCAACTTTTTTGAAGCCGAAATACTTCATGAAAATTTTCGACTTTTTTAATGCCGAAAACCTGTCGTGAAAATTTTCAACTTTTTTGAAACCCAAATACTTCATTAAAATGTTCGACTTTTTTAAAGCCGAAATCCTGTCGTGAAAATTTTCAACTTTTTTGAAGCCGAAATCTTTTCATGAAAATTTTCAACTTTTTTAAAGCCGAAATCCTGTAGTGAAAATTTTCAACTTTTTTGAAGCCCAAATACTTCATGAAAATGTTCGACTTTTTTAACGCCGAAATCCTGTCGTGAAAATTTTCAACTTTTTTGAAGCCGAAATCTTTTCATGAAAATTTTCAACTTTTTTGAAGCCGAAATCTTTTCATGAAAGTTTTTTATACTTTTTATAAGCTGAAATACTTCATGAAAATGTTCGACTTTTTTAAAGCCGAAATCCTGTAGTGACAATTTTCAAACTTTTTTGAAGCCCAAATACTTCATGAAAATGTTCAACTTTTTTGAAGCCGAAATATTTCATGAAAAAATTCGACTTATTTAAAGCCGAAATCCTGTCGTGAAAATTTTCAACCTTTTTGAAGCCGAAATACTTCATGAAAATGTTCGACTTTTTTAAAGCCGAAATCCTGTAGTGAAAATTTTCAACTTTTTTGAAGCCCAAATACTTCATGAAAATGTTCGACTTTTTTAACGCCGAAATCCTGTCGTGAAAATTTTCAACTTTTTTGAATCCGAAATACTTCATGAAAATTTTCAACTTTTTTGAAGCCGAAATCTTTTCATGAAAATTTTCAACTTTTTTGAAGCTGAAATACTTCATGAAAATGTTCGACTTTTTTAAAGCCGAAATCCTGTCGTGAAAATTTTCAACTTTTTTGAAGCCCAAATACTTCATGAAAATGTTCAACTTTTTTGAAGCCGAAATACTTCATGAAAATGTTCGACTTTTTTAAAGCCGAAATCCTGTCGTGAAAATTTTCAACCTTTTTGAAGCCGAAATACTTCATGAAAATGTTCGACTTTTTTAACAACGAAATCCTGTCGTGAAAATGTTCAACTTTTTTGAATCCAAAATACTTCATGAAAATTTTCAACTTTTTTGAAGCCGAAATCTTTTCATGAAAATTTTCAACTTTTTTGAAGCTGAAATACTTCATGAAAATGTTCGACTTTTTTGAAGCCGAAATACTTCATGAAAATGTTCGACTTTTTTAAAGCCGAAATCCTGTCGTGAAAATTTTCAACCTTTTTGAAGCCGAAATACTTCATGAAAATGTTCAACCTTTTTAAAGCCGAAATCCTGTAGTGAAAATTTTCAACTTTTTTGAAGCCCAAATACTTCATGAAAATGTTCGACTTTTTTAAAGCCGAAATCCTGTCGTGAAAATTTTCAACCTTTTTGAAGCCGAAATACTTCATGAAAATGTTCGACTTTTTTAAAGCCGAAATCCTGTAGTGAAAATTTTCAACTTTTTTGAAGCCCAAATACTTCATGAAAATGTTCGACTTTTTTAAAGCCGAAATCCTGTCGTGAATATTTTTAACTTTTTTGAAGCTGAAATACTTCATGAAAGTGTTCGACTTTTTTAAAGCCGAAATCCTGTAGTGAAAATGTTCAACTTTTTTGAAGCCGAAATACTTCATGAAAATGTTCGACTTTTTTAAAGCCGAAATCCTGTCGTGAAAATTTTCAACTTTTTTCAAGCCGAAATCTTTTCATGAAAATTTTCAACTTTTTTGAAGCCAAAATCTTTTCATGAAAATTTTCAACTTTTTTGAAGCTGAAATACTTCATGAAAATGTTCGACTTTTTTAAAGCCGAAATCCTGTCGTGAAAATTTTCAACCTTTTTGAAGCCGAAATACTTCATGAAAATTTTCAACTTTTTTGAAGCCGAAATCTTTTCATGAAAATTTTTAACTTTTTTGAAGCTGAAATCTTTTCATGAAAGTGTTCGACTTTTTTAAAGCCGAAATCCTGTAGTGAAAATTTTCAACTTTTTTGAAGCCGAAATACTTCATGAAAATTTTCGACTTTTTTAATGCCGAAAACCTGTCGTGAAAATTTTCAACTTTTTTGAAACCCAAATACTTCATTAAAATGTTCGACTTTTTTAAAGCCGAAATCCTGTCGTGAAAATTTTCAACTTTTTTGAAGCCGAAATCTTTTCATGAAAATTTTCAACTTTTTTAAAGCCGAAATCCTGTAGTGAAAATTTTCAACTTTTTTGAAGCCCAAATACTTCATGAAAATGTTCGACTTTTTTAACGCCGAAATCCTGTCGTGAAAATTTTCAACTTTTTTGAAGCCGAAATCTTTTCATGAAAATTTTCAACTTTTTTGAAGCCGAAATCTTTTCATGAAAATTTTTTATACTTTTTATAAGCTGAAATACTTCATGAAAATGTTCGACTTTTTAAAGCCGAAATCCTGTAGTGACAATTTTCAAACTTTTTTGAAGCCCAAATACTTCATGAAAATGTTCAACTTTTTTGAAGCCGAAATATTTCATGAAAAAATTCGACTTATTTAAAGCCGAAATACTGTAGTGAAAATGTTCGATTTTTTTAACAACGAAATCCTGTCGTGAAAATGTTCAACTTTTTTGAATCCAAAATACTTCATGAAAATTTTCAACTTTTTTGAAGCCGAAATCTTTTCATGAAAATTTTCAACTTTTTTGAAGCTGAAATACTTCATGAAAATGTTCGACTTTTTTGAAGCCGAAATACTTCATGAAAATGTTCGACTTTTTTAAAGCCGAAATCCTGTCGTGAAAATTTTCAACCTTTTTGAAGCCGAAATACTTCATGAAAATGTTCGACCTTTTTAAAGCCGAAATCCTGTAGTGAAAATTTTCAACTTTTTTGAAGCCCAAATACTTCATGAAAATGTTCGACTTTTTTGAAGCCGAAATCCTGTCGTGAATATTTTCAACTTTTTGGAAGCCCAAATACTTCATGAAAATGTTCAACTTTTTTGAAGCCGAAATACTTCATGAAAATGTTCGACTTTTTTAAAGCCGAAATCCTGTCGTGAAAATTTTCAACTTTTTTGAAGCCGAAATCTTTTCATGAAAATTTTCAACTTTTTTGAAGCCGAAATCTTTTCATGAAAGTTTTTTATACTTTTTATAAGCTGAAAAACTTCATGAAAATGTTCGACTTTTTTAAAGCCGAAATCCTGTAGTGACAATTTTCAAACTTTTTTGAAGCCCAAATACTTCATGAAAATGTTCAACTTTTTTGAAGCCGAAATATTTCATGAAAAAATTCGACTTATTTAAAGCCGAAATCCTGTCGTGAAAATTTTCAACCTTTTTGAAGCCGAAATACTTCATGAAAATGTTCGACTTTTTTAAAGCCGAAATCCTGTAGTGAAAATTTTCAACTTTTTTGAAGCCCAAATACTTCATGAAAATGTTCGACTTTTTTAACGCCGAAATCCTGTCGTGAAAATTTTCAACTTTTTTGAATCCGAAATACTTCATGAAAATTTTCAACTTTTTTGAAGCCGAAATCTTTTCATGAAAATTTTCAACTTTTTTGAAGCTGAAATACTTCATGAAAATGTTCGACTTTTTTAAAGCCGAAATCCTGTCGTGAAAATTTTCAACTTTTTTGAAGCCCAAATACTTCATGAAAATGTTCAACTTTTTTGAAGCCGAAATACTTCATGAAAATGTTCGACTTTTTTAAAGCCGAAATCCTGTCGTGAAAATTTTCAACCTTTTTGAAGCTGAAATACTTCATGAAAATGTTCGACTTTTTTAACAACGAAATCCTGTCGTGAAAATGTTCAACTTTTTTGAATCCAAAATACTTCATGAAAATTTTCAACTTTTTTGAAGCCGAAATCTTTTCATGAAAATTTTCAACTTTTTTGAAGCTGAAATACTTCATGAAAATGTTCGACTTTTTTGAAGCCGAAATACTTCATGAAAATGTTCGACTTTTTTAAAGCCGAAATCCTGTCGTGAAAATTTTCAACCTTTTTGAAGCCGAAATACTTCATGAAAATGTTCGACCTTTTTAAAGCCGAAATCCTGTAGTGAAAATTTTCAACTTTTTTGAAGCCCAAATACTTCATGAAAATGTTCGACTTTTTTGAAGCCGAAATCCTGTCGTGAATATTTTTAACTTTTTTGAAGCTGAAATACTTCATGAAAGTGTTCGACTTTTTTAAAGCCGAAATCCTGTAGTGAAAATTTTCAACTTTTTTGAAACCCAAATACTTCATGAAAATGTTCGACTTTTTTAAAGCCGAAATCCTGTCGTGAAAATTTTCAACTTTTTTGAAGCCGAAATCTTTTCATGAAAATTTTCAACTTTTTTAAAGCCGAAATCCTGTAGTGAAAATTTTCAACTTTTTTGAAGCCCAAATACTTCATGAAAATGTTCGACCTTTTTAAAGCCGAAATCCTGTCGTGAATATTTTTAACTTTTTTGAAGCTGAAATACTTCATGAAAGTGTTCGACTTTTTTAAAGCCGAAATCCTGTAGTGAAAATTTTCAACTTTTTTGAAACCCAAATACTTCATGAAAATGTTCGACTTTTTTAAAGCCGAAATCCTGTCGTGAAAATTTTCAACTTTTTTGAAGCCGAAATCTTTTCATGAAAATTTTCAACTTTTTTAAAGCCGAAATCCTGTAGTGAAAATTTTCAACTTTTTTGAAGCCCAAATACTTCATGAAAATGTTCGACTTTTTTAACGCCGAAATCCTGTCGTGAAAATTTTCAACTTTTTTGAAGCCGAAATCTTTTCATGAAAATTTTCAACTTTTTTGAAGCCGAAATCTTTTCATGAAAATTTTTTATACTTTTTATAAGCTGAAATACTTCATGAAAATGTTCGACTTTTTTAAAGCCGAAATCCTGTAGTGACAATTTTCAAACTTTTTTGAAGCCCAAATACTTCATGAAAATCTTCAACTTTTTTGAAGCCGAAATATTTCATGAAAAAATTCGACTTATTTAAAGCCGAAATCCTGTCGTGAAAATTTTCAACCTTTTTGAAGCCGAAATACTTCATGAAAATGTTCGACTTTTTTAAAGCCGAAATCCTGTAGTGAAAATTTTCAACTTTTTTGAAGCCCAAATACTTCATTAAAATGTTCGACTTTTTTAACGCCGAAATCCTGTCGTGAAAATTTTCAACTTTTTTGAATCCGAAATACTTCATGAAAATGTTCTACTTTTTTGAAGCCGAAATACTTCATGAAAATGTTCGACTTTTTTAAAGCCGAAATCCTGTCGTGAAAATTTTCAACCTTTTTGAAGCCGAAATCTTTTCATGAAAATTTTCAACTTTTTTGAAGCTGAAATACTTCATGAAAATGTTCGACTTTTTTGAAGCCGAAATACTTCATGAAAATGTTCGACTTTTTTAAAGCCGAAATCCTGTCGTGAAAATTTTCAACCTTTTTGAAGCCGAAATACTTCATGAAAATGTTCGACCTTTTTAAAGCCGAAATCCTGTAGTGAAAATTTTCAACTTTTTTGAAGCCCAAATACTTCATGAAAATGTTCGACTTTTTTAAAGCCGAAATCCTGTCGTGAATATTTTTAACTTTTTTGAAGCTGAAATACTTCATGAAAGTGTTCGACTTTTTTAAAGCCGAAATCCTGTAGTGAAAATTTTCAACTTTTTTGAAACCCAAATACTTCATGAAAATGTTCGACTTTTTTAAAGCCGAAATCCTGTCGTGAAAATTTTCAACTTTTTTGAAGCCGAAATCTTTTCATGAAAATTTTCAACTTTTTTAAAGCCGAAATCCTGTAGTGAAAATTTTCAACTTTTTTGAAGCCCAAATACTTCATGAAAATGTTCGACTTTTTTAACGCCGAAATCCTGTCGTGAAAATTTTCAACTTTTTTGAAGCCGAAATCTTTTCATGAAAATTTTCAACTTTTTTGAAGCCGAAATCTTTTCATGAAAATTTTTTATACTTTTTATAAGCTGAAATACTTCATGAAAATGTTCGACTTTTTTAAAGTCGAAATCCTGTAGTGACAATTTTCAAACTTTTTTGAAGCCCAAATACTTCATGAAAATCTTCAACTTTTTTGAAGCCGAAATATTTCATGAAAAAATTCGACTTATTTAAAGCCGAAATCCTGTCGTGAAAATTTTCAACCTTTTTGAAGCCGAAATACTTCATGAAAATGTTCGACTTTTTTAAAGCCGAAATCCTGTAGTGAAAATTTTCAACTTTTTTGAAGCCCAAATACTTCATTAAAATGTTCGACTTTTTTAACGCCGAAATCCTGTCGTGAAAATTTTCAACTTTTTTGAATCCGAAATACTTCATGAAAATTTTCAACTTTTTTGAAGCCGAAATCTTTTCATGAAAATTTTCAACTTTTTTGAAGCTGAAATACTTCATGAAAATGTTCGACTTTTTTGAAGCCGAAATACTTCATGAAAATGTTCGACTTTTTTAAAGCCGAAATCCTGTAGTGAAAATTTTCAACTTTTTTGAAGCCCAAATACTTCATGAAAATGTTCGACTTCTTTAAAGCCGAAATCCTGTAGTGAAAATTTTCAACTTTTTTGAAGCCCAAATACTTCATGAAAATGTTCAACTTTTTTGAAGCCGAAATACTTCATGAAAATGTTCGACTTTTTTAAAGCCGAAATCCTGTCGTGAAAATTTTCAACCTTTTTGAAGCCGAAATACTTCATGAAAATGTTCGACTTTTTTAACAACGAAATCCTGTCGTGAAAATGTTCAACTTTTTTGAATCCAAAATACTTCATGAAAATTTTCAACTTTTTTGAAGCCGAAAACTTTTCATGAAAATTTTCAACTTTTTTGAAGCTGAAATACTTCATGAAAATGTTCGACTTTTTTGAAGCCGAAATACTTCATGAAAATGTTCGACTTTTTTAAAGCCGAAATCCTGTCGTGAAAATTTTCAACCTTTTTGAAGCCGAAATACTTCATGAAAATGTTCGACCTTTTTAAAGCCGAAATCCTGTAGTGAAAATTTTCAACTTTTTTGAAGCCCAAATACTTCATGAAAATGTTCGACTTTTTTAAAGCCGAAATCCTGTCGTGAATATTTTCAACTTTTTGGAAGCCCAAATACTTCATGAAAATGTTCAACTTTTTTGAAGCCGAAATACTTCATGAAAATGTTCGACTTTTTTAAAGCCGAAATCCTGTCGTGAAAATTTTCAACCTTTTTGAAGCCGAAATACTTCATGAAAATGTTCGACCTTTTTAAAGCCGAAATCCTGTAGTGAAAATTTTCAACTTTTTTGAAGCCCAAATACTTCATGAAAATGTTCGACTTTTTTAAAGCCGAAATCCTGTCGTGAATATTTTTAACTTTTTTGAAGCTGAAATACTTCATGAAAGTGTTCGACTTTTTTAAAGCCGAAATCCTGTAGTGAAAATTTTCAACTTTTTTGAAACCCAAATACTTCATGAAAATGTTCGACTTTTTTAAAGCCGAAATCCTGTCGTGAAAATTTTCAACTTTTTTGAAGCCGAAATCTTTTCATGAAAATTTTCAACTTTTTTAAAGCCGAAATCCTGTAGTGAAAATTTTCAACTTTTTTGAAGCCCAAATACTTCATGAAAATGTTCGACTTTTTTAACGCCGAAATCCTGTCGTGAAAATTTTCAACTTTTTTGAAGCCGAAATCTTTTCATGAAAATTTTCAACTTTTTTGAAGCCGAAATCTTTTCATGAAAATTTTTTATACTTTTTATAAGCTGAAATACTTCATGAAAATGTTCGACTTTTTTAAAGCCGAAATCCTGTAGTGACAATTTTCAAACTTTTTTGAAGCCCAAATACTTCATGAAAATCTTCAACTTTTTTGAAGCCGAAATATTTCATGAAAAAATTCGACTTATTTAAAGCCGAAATCCTGTCGTGAAAATTTTCAACCTTTTTGAAGCCGAAATACTTCATGAAAATGTTCGACTTTTTTAAAGCCGAAATCCTGTAGTGAAAATTTTCAACTTTTTTGAAGCCCAAATACTTCATTAAAATGTTCGACTTTTTTAACGCCGAAATCCTGTCGTGAAAATTTTCAACTTTTTTGAATCCGAAATACTTCATGAAAATGTTCGACTTTTTTGAAGCCGAAATACTTCATGAAAATGTTCGACTTTTTTAAAGCCGAAATCCTGTCGTGAAAATTTTCAACCTTTTTGAAGCCGAAATCTTTTCATGAAAATTTTCAACTTTTTTGAAGCTGAAATACTTCATGAAAATGTTCGACTTTTTTGAAGCCGAAATACTTCATGAAAATGTTCGACTTTTTTAAAGCCGAAATCCTGTCGTGAAAATTTTCAACCTTTTTGAAGCCGAAATACTTCATGAAAATGTTCGACCTTTTTAAAGCCGAAATCCTGTAGTGAAAATTTTCAACTTTTTTGAAGCCCAAATACTTCATGAAAATGTTCGACTTTTTTAAAGCCGAAATCCTGTCGTGAATATTTTTAACTTTTTTGAAGCTGAAATACTTCATGAAAGTGTTCGACTTTTTTAAAGCCGAAATCCTGTAGTGAAAATTTTCAACTTTTTTGAAACCCAAATACTTCATGAAAATGTTCGACTTTTTTAAAGCCGAAATCCTGTCGTGAAAATTTTCAACTTTTTTGAAGCCGAAATCTTTTCATGAAAATTTTCAACTTTTTTAAAGCCGAAATCCTGTAGTGAAAATTTTCAACTTTTTTGAAGCCCAAATACTTCATGAAAATGTTCGACTTTTTTAACGCCGAAATCCTGTCGTGAAAATTTTCAACTTTTTTGAAGCCGAAATCTTTTCATGAAAATTTTCAACTTTTTTGAAGCCGAAATCTTTTCATGAAAATTTTTTATACTTTTTATAAGCTGAAATACTTCATGAAAATGTTCGACTTTTTTAAAGCCGAAATCCTGTAGTGACAATTTTCAAACTTTTTTGAAGCCCAAATACTTCATGAAAATCTTCAACTTTTTTGAAGCCGAAATATTTCATGAAAAAATTCGACTTATTTAAAGCCGAAATCCTGTCGTGAAAATTTTCAACCTTTTTGAAGCCGAAATACTTCATGAAAATGTTCGACTTTTTTGAAGCCGAAATCTTTTCATGAAAATTTTCAACTTTTTTGAAGCTGAAATACTTCATGAAAATGTTCGACTTTTTTGAAGCCGAAATACTTCATGAAAATGTTCGACTTTTTTAAAGCCGAAATCCTGTCGTGAAAATTTTCAACCTTTTTGAAGCCGAAATACTTCATGAAAATGTTCGACCTTTTTAAAGCCGAAATCCTGTAGTGAAAATTTTCAACTTTTTTGAAGCCCAAATACTTCATGAAAATGTTCAACTTTTTTGAAGCCGAAATACTTCATGAAAATGTTCGACTTTTTTAAAGCCGAAATCCTGTCGTGAAAATTTTCAACCTTTTTGAAGCCGAAATACTTCATGAAAATGTTCGACTTTTTTAACAACGAAATCCTGTCGTGAAAATGTTCAACTTTTTTGAATCCAAAATACTTCATGAAAATTTTCAACTTTTTTGAAGCCGAAAACTTTTCATGAAAATTTTCAACTTTTTTGAAGCTGAAATACTTCATGAAAATGTTCGACTTTTTTGAAGCCGAAATACTTCATGAAAATGTTCGACTTTTTTAAAGCCGAAATCCTGTCGTGAAAATTTTCAACCTTTTTGAAGCCGAAATACTTCATGAAAATGTTCGACCTTTTTAAAGCCGAAATCCTGTAGTGAAAATTTTCAACTTTTTTGAAGCCCAAATACTTCATGAAAATGTTCGACTTTTTTAAAGCCGAAATCCTGTCGTGAATATTTTCAACTTTTTGGAAGCCCAAATACTTCATGAAAATGTTCAACTTTTTTGAAGCCGAAATACTTCATGAAAATGTTCGACTTTTTTAAAGCCGAAATCCTGTCGTGAAAATTTTCAACTTTTTTCAAGCCGAAATCTTTTCATGAAAATTTTCAACTTTTTTGAAGCCAAAATCTTTTCATGAAAATTTTCAACTTTTTTGAAGCTGAAATACTTCATGAAAATGTTCGACTTTTTTAAAGCCGAAATCCTGTCGTGAAAATTTTCAACCTTTTTGAAGCCGAAATACTTCATGAAAATTTTCAACTTTTTTGAAGCCGAAATCTTTTCATGAAAATTTTTAACTTTTTTGAAGCTGAAATACTTCATGAAAGTGTTCGACTTTTTTAAAGCCGAAATCCTGTAGTGAAAATTTTCAACCTTTTTGAAGCCGAAATCTTTTCATGAAAATTTTCAACTTTTTTGAAGCTGAAATACTTCATGAAAATGTTCGACTTTTTTGAAGCCGAAATACTTCATGAAAATGTTCGACTTTTTTAAAGCCGAAATCCTGTCGTGAAAATTTTCAACCTTTTTGAAGCCGAAATACTTCATGAAAATGTTCGACCTTTTTAAAGCCGAAATCCTGTAGTGAAAATTTTCAACTTTTTTGAAGCCCAAATACTTCATGAAAATGTTCGACTTTTTTAAAGCCGAAATCCTGTCGTGAATATTTTTAACTTTTTTGAAGCTGAAATACTTCATGAAAGTGTTCGACTTTTTTAAAGCCGAAATCCTGTAGTGAAAATTTTCAACTTTTTTGAAACCCAAATACTTCATGAAAATGTTCGACTTTTTTAAAGCCGAAATCCTGTCGTGAAAATTTTCAACTTTTTTGAAGCCGAAATCTTTTCATGAAAATTTTCAACTTTTTTAAAGCCGAAATCCTGTAGTGAAAATTTTCAACTTTTTTGAAGCCCAAATACTTCATGAAAATGTTCGACTTTTTTAACGCCGAAATCCTGTCGTGAAAATTTTCAACTTTTTTGAAGCCGAAATCTTTTCATGAAAATTTTCAACTTTTTTGAAGCCGAAATCTTTTCATGAAAATTTTTTATACTTTTTATAAGCTGAAATACTTCATGAAAATGTTCGACTTTTTTAAAGCCGAAATCCTGTAGTGACAATTTTCAAACTTTTTTGAAGCCCAAATACTTCATGAAAATCTTCAACTTTTTTGAAGCCGAAATATTTCATGAAAAAATTCGACTTATTTAAAGCCGAAATCCTGTCGTGAAAATTTTCAACCTTTTTGAAGCCGAAATACTTCATGAAAATGTTCGACTTTTTTAAAGCCGAAATCCTGTAGTGAAAATTTTCAACTTTTTTGAAGCCCAAATACTTCATTAAAATGTTCGACTTTTTTAACGCCGAAATCCTGTCGTGAAAATTTTCAACTTTTTTGAATCCGAAATACTTCATGAAAATTTTCAACTTTTTTGAAGCCGAAATCTTTTCATGAAAATTTTCAACTTTTTTGAAGCTGAAATACTTCATGAAAATGTTCGACTTTTTTGAAGCCGAAATACTTCATGAAAATGTTCGACTTTTTTAAAGCCGAAATCCTGTCGTGAAAATTTTCAACCTTTTTGAAGCCGAAATACTTCATGAAAATGTTCGACCTTTTTAAAGCCGAAATCCTGTAGTGAAAATTTTCAACTTTTTTGAAGCCCAAATACTTCATGAAAATGTTCAACTTTTTTGAAGCCGAAATACTTCATGAAAATGTTCGACTTTTTTAAAGCCGAAATCCTGTCGTGAAAATTTTCAACCTTTTTGAAGCCGAAATACTTCATGAAAATGTTCGACTTTTTTAACAACGAAATCCTGTCGTGAAAATGTTCAACTTTTTTGAATCCAAAATACTTCATGAAAATTTTCAACTTTTTTGAAGCCGAAAACTTTTCATGAAAATTTTCAACTTTTTTGAAGCTGAAATACTTCATGAAAATGTTCGACTTTTTTGAAGCCGAAATACTTCATGAAAATGTTCGACTTTTTTAAAGCCGAAATCCTGTCGTGAAAATTTTCAACCTTTTTGAAGCCGAAATACTTCATGAAAATGTTCGACCTTTTTAAAGCCGAAATCCTGTAGTGAAAATTTTCAACTTTTTTGAAGCCCAAATACTTCATGAAAATGTTCGACTTTTTTAAAGCCGAAATCCTGTCGTGAATATTTTCAACTTTTTGGAAGCCCAAATACTTCATGAAAATGTTCAACTTTTTTGAAGCCGAAATACTTCATGAAAATGTTCGACTTTTTTAAAGCCGAAATCCTGTCGTGAAAATTTTCAACTTTTTTCAAGCCGAAATCTTTTCATGAAAATTTTCAACTTTTTTGAAGCCAAAATCTTTTCATGAAAATTTTCAACTTTTTTGAAGCTGAAATACTTCATGAAAATGTTCGACTTTTTTAAAGCCGAAATCCTGTCGTGAAAATTTTCAACCTTTTTGAAGCCGAAATACTTCATGAAAATTTTCAACTTTTTTGAAGCCGAAATCTTTTCATGAAAATTTTTAACTTTTTTGAAGCTGAAATACTTCATGAAAGTGTTCGACTTTTTTAAAGCCGAAATCCTGTAGTGAAAATTTTCAACTTTTTTGAAGCCGAAATACTTCATGAAAATTTTCGACTTTTTTAATGCCGAAAACCTGTCGTGAAAATTTTCAACTTTTTTGAAACCCAAATACTTCATTAAAATGTTCGACTTTTTTAAAGCCGAAATCCTGTCGTGAAAATTTTCAACTTTTTTGAAGCCGAAATCTTTTCATGAAAATTTTCAACTTTTTTAAAGCCGAAATCCTGTAGTGAAAATTTTCAACTTTTTTGAAGCCCAAATACTTCATGAAAATGTTCGACTTTTTTAACGCCGAAATCCTGTCGTGAAAATTTTCAACTTTTTTGAAGCCGAAATCTTTTCATGAAAATTTTCAACTTTTTTGAAGCCGAAATCTTTTCATGAAAATTTTTTATACTTTTTATAAGCTGAAATACTTCATGAAAATGTTCGACTTTTTTAAAGCCGAAATCCTGTAGTGACAATTTTCAAACTTTTTTGAAGCCCAAATACTTCATGAAAATGTTCAACTTTTTTGAAGCCGAAATATTTCATGAAAAAATTCGACTTATTTAAAGCCGAAATCCTGTCGTGAAAATTTTCAACCTTTTTGAAGCCGAAATACTTCATGAAAATGTTCGACTTTTTTAAAGCCGAAATCCTGTAGTGAAAATTTTCAACTTTTTTGAAGCCCAAATACTTCATGAAAATGTTCGACTTTTTTAACAACGAAATCCTGTCGTGAAAATGTTCAACTTTTTTGAATCCAAAATACTTCATGAAAATTTTCAACTTTTTTGAAGCCGAAATCTTTTCATGAAAATTTTCAACTTTTTTGAAGCTGAAATACTTCATGAAAATGTTCGACTTTTTTGAAGCCGAAATACTTCATGAAAATGTTCGACTTTTTTAAAGCCGAAATCCTGTCGTGAAAATTTTCAACCTTTTTGAAGCCGAAATACTTCATGAAAATGTTCGACCTTTTTAACGCCAAAATCCTGTAGTGAAAATTTTCAACTTTTTTGAAGCCCAAATACTTCATGAAAATGTTCGACTTTTTTAAAGCCGAAATCCTGTCGTGAATATTTTAAACTTTTTGGAAGCCCAAATACTTCATGAAAATGTTCAACTTTTTTGAAGCCGAAATACTTCATGAAAATGTTCGACTTTTTTAAAGCCGAAATCCTGTCGTGAAAATTTTCAACTTTTTTCAAGCCGAAATCTTTTCATGAAAATTTTCAACTTTTTTGAAGCCAAAATCTTTTCATGAAAATTTTCAACTTTTTTGAAGCTGAAATACTTCATGAAAATGTTCGACTTTTTTAAAGCCGAAATCCTGTCGTGAAAATTTTCAACCTTTTTGAAGCCGAAATACTTCATGAAAATTTTCAACTTTTTTGAAGCCGAAATCTTTTCATGAAAATTTTTAACTTTTTTGAAGCTGAAATACTTCATGAAAGTGTTCGACTTTTTTAAAGCCGAAATCCTGTAGTGAAAATTTTCAACTTTTTTGAAGCCGAAATACTTCATGAAAATTTTCGACTTATTTAAAGCCGAAATCCTGTCGTGAAAATTTTCAACCTTTTTGAAGCCGAAATACTTCATGAAAATGTTCGACTTTTTTAAAGCCGAAATCCTGTAGTGAAAATTTTCAACTTTTTTGAAGCCCAAATACTTCATGAAAATGTTCGACTTTTTTAACGCCGAAATCCTGTCGTGAAAATTTTCAACTTTTTTGAATCCGAAATACTTCATGAAAATTTTCAACTTTTTTGAAGCCGAAATCTTTTCATGAAAATTTTCAACTTTTTTGAAGCTGAAATACTTCATGAAAATGTTCGACTTTTTTAAAGCCGAAATCCTGTCGTGAAAATTTTCAACTTTTTTGAAGCCCAAATACTTCATGAAAATGTTCAACTTTTTTGAAGCCGAAATACTTCATGAAAATGTTCGACTTTTTTAAAGCCGAAATCCTGTCGTGAAAATTTTCAACCTTTTTGAAGCCGAAATACTTCATGAAAATGTTCGACTTTTTTAACAACGAAATCCTGTCGTGAAAATGTTCAACTTTTTTGAATCCAAAATACTTCATGAAAATTTTCAACTTTTTTGAAGCCGAAATCTTTTCATGAAAATTTTCAACTTTTTTGAAGCTGAAATACTTCATGAAAATGTTCGACTTTTTTGAAGCCGAAATACTTCATGAAAATGTTCGACTTTTTTAAAGCCGAAATCCTGTCGTGAAAATTTTCAACCTTTTTGAAGCCGAAATACTTCATGAAAATGTTCGACCTTTTTAAAGCCGAAATCCTGTAGTGAAAATTTTCAACTTTTTTGAAGCCCAAATACTTCATGAAAATGTTCGACTTTTTTAAAGCCGAAATCCTGTCGTGAATATTTTTAACTTTTTTGAAGCTGAAATACTTCATGAAAGTGTTCGACTTTTTTAAAGCCGAAATCCTGTAGTGAAAATTTTCAACTTTTTTGAAACCCAAATACTTCATGAAAATGTTCGACTTTTTTAAAGCCGAAATCCTGTCGTGAAAATTTTCAACTTTTTTGAAGCCGAAATCTTTTCATGAAAATTTTCAACTTTTTTAAAGCCGAAATCCTGTCGTGAAAATTTTCAACTTTTTTGAAGCCCAAATACTTCATGAAAATGTTCGACTTTTTTAACGCCGAAATCCTGTCGTGAAAATTTTCAACTTTTTTGAAGCCGAAATCTTTTCATGAAAATTTTCAACTTTTTTGAAGCCGAAATCTTTTCATGAAAATTTTTTATACTTTTTATAAGCTGAAATACTTCATGAAAATGTTCGACTTTTTTAAAGCCGAAATCCTGTAGTGACAATTTTCAAACTTTTTTGAAGCCCAAATACTTCATGAAAATCTTCAACTTTTTTGAAGCCGAAATATTTCATGAAAAAATTCGACTTATTTAAAGCCGAAATCCTGTAGTGAAAATTTTCAACTTTTTTGAAGCCCAAATACTTCATGAAAATGTTCGACTTTTTTAACGCCGAAATCCTGTCGTGAAAATTTTCAACTTTTTTGAATCCGAAATACTTCATGAAAATTTTCAACTTTTTTGAAGCCGAAATCTTTTCATGAAAATTTTCAACTTTTTTGAAGCTGAAATACTTCATGAAAATGTTCGACTTTTTTAAAGCCGAAATCCTGTAGTGAAAATTTTCAACTTTTTTGAAGCCCAAATACTTCATGAAAATGTTCAACTTTTTTGAAGCCGAAATACTTCATGAAAATGTTCGACTTTTTTAAAGCCGAAATCCTGTCGTGAAAATTTTCAACCTTTTTGAAGCCGAAATACTTCATGAAAATGTTCGACTTTTTTAACAACGAAATCCTGTCGTGAAAATGTTCAACTTTTTTGAATCCAAAATACTTCATGAAAATTTTCAACTTTTTTGAAGCCGAAATCTTTTCATGAAAATTTTCAACTTTTTTGAAGCTGAAATACTTCATGAAAATGTTCGACTTTTTTGAAGCCGAAATACTTCATGAAAATGTTCGACTTTTTTAAAGCCGAAATCCTGTAGTGAAAATTTTCAACTTTTTTGAAGCCCAAATACTTCATGAAAATGTTCGACTTTTTTAAAGCCGAAATCCTGTCGTGAATATTTTCAACTTTTTGGAAGCCCAAATACTTCATGAAAATGTTCAACTTTTTTGAAGCCGAAATACTTCATGAAAATGTTCGACTTTTTTAAAGCCGAAATCCTGTCGTGAAAATTTTCAACTTTTTTCAAGCCGAAATCTTTTCATGAAAATTTTCAACTTTTTTGAAGCCAAAATCTTTTCATGAAAATTTTCAACTTTTTTGAAGCTGAAATACTTCATGAAAATGTTCGACTTTTTTAAAGCCGAAATCCTGTCGTGAAAATTTTCAACCTTTTTGAAGCCGAAATACTTCATGAAAATTTTCAACTTTTTTGAAGCCGAAATCTTTTCATGAAAATTTTTAACTTTTTTGAAGCTGAAATACTTCATGAAAGTGTTCGACTTTTTTAAAGCCGAAATCCTGTAGTGAAAATGTTCAACTTTTTTGAAGCCGAAATACTTCATGAAAATTTTCGACTTTTTTAATGCCGAAAACCTGTCGTGAAAATTTTCAACTTTTTTGAAACCCAAATACTTCATTAAAATGTTCGACTTTTTTAAAGCCGAAATCCTGTCGTGAAAATTTTCAACTTTTTTGAAGCCGAAATCTTTTCATGAAAATTTTCAACTTTTTTAAAGCCGAAATCCTGTAGTGAAAATTTTCAACTTTTTTGAAGCCCAAATACTTCATGAAAATGTTCGACTTTTTTAACGCCGAAATCCTGTCGTGAAAATTTTCAACTTTTTTGAAGCCGAAATCTTTTCATGAAAATTTTCAACTTTTTTGAAGCCGAAATCTTTTCATGAAAATTTTTTATACTTTTTATAAGCTGAAATACTTCATGAAAATGTTCGACTTTTTAAAGCCGAAATCCTGTAGTGACAATTTTCAAACTTTTTTGAAGCCCAAATACTTCATGAAAATGTTCAACTTTTTTGAAGCCGAAATATTTCATGAAAAAATTCGACTTATTTAAAGCCGAAATCCTGTCGTGAAAATTTTCAACCTTTTTGAAGCCGAAATACTTCATGAAAATGTTCGACTTTTTTAAAGCCGAAATCCTGTAGTGAAAATTTTCAACTTTTTTGAAGCCCAAATACTTCATGAAAATGTTCGACTTTTTTAACAACGAAATCCTGTCGTGAAAATGTTCAACTTTTTTGAATCCAAAATACTTCATGAAAATTTTCAACTTTTTTGAAGCCGAAATCTTTTCATGAAAATTTTCAACTTTTTTGAAGCTGAAATACTTCATGAAAATGTTCGACTTTTTTGAAGCCGAAATACTTCATGAAAATGTTCGACTTTTTTAAAGCCGAAATCCTGTCGTGAAAATTTTCAACCTTTTTGAAGCCGAAATACTTCATGAAAATGTTCGACCTTTTTAAAGCCGAAATCCTGTAGTGAAAATTTTCAACTTTTTTGAAGCCCAAATACTTCATGAAAATGTTCGACTTTTTTAAAGCCGAAATCCTGTCGTGAATATTTTCAACTTTTTGGAAGCCCAAATACTTCATGAAAATGTTCAACTTTTTTGAAGCCGAAATACTTCATGAAAATGTTCGACTTTTTTAAAGCCGAAATCCTGTCGTGAAAATTTTCAACTTTTTTGAAGCCGAAATCTTTTCATGAAAATTTTCAACTTTTTTGAAGCCGAAATCTTTTCATGAAAGTTTTTTATACTTTTTATAAGCTGAAATACTTCATGAAAATGTTCGACTTTTTTAAAGCCGAAATCCTGTAGTGACAATTTTCAAACTTTTTTGAAGCCCAAATACTTCATGAAAATGTTCAACTTTTTTGAAGCCGAAATATTTCATGAAAAAATTCGACTTATTTAAAGCCGAAATCCTGTCGTGAAAATTTTCAACCTTTTTGAAGCCGAAATACTTCATGAAAATGTTCGACTTTTTTAAAGCCGAAATCCTGTCGTGAAAATTTTCAACTTTTTTGAAGCCCAAATACTTCATGAAAATGTTCAACTTTTTTGAAGCCGAAATACTTCATGAAAATGTTCGACTTTTTTAAAGCCGAAATCCTGTCGTGAAAATTTTCAACCTTTTTGAAGCCGAAATACTTCATGAAAATGTTCGACTTTTTTAACAACGAAATCCTGTCGTGAAAATGTTCAACTTTTTTGAATCCAAAATACTTCATGAAAATTTTCAACTTTTTTGAAGCCGAAATCTTTTCATGAAAATTTTCAACTTTTTTGAAGCTGAAATACTTCATGAAAATGTTCGACTTTTTTGAAGCCGAAATACTTCATGAAAATGTTCGACTTTTTTAAAGCCGAAATCCTGTCGTGAAAATTTTCAACCTTTTTGAAGCCGAAATACTTCATGAAAATGTTCGACCTTTTTAAAGCCGAAATCCTGTAGTGAAAATTTTCAACTTTTTTGAAGCCCAAATACTTCATGAAAATGTTCGACTTTTTTAAAGCCGAAATCCTGTCGTGAATATTTTTAACTTTTTTGAAGCTGAAATACTTCATGAAAGTGTTCGACTTTTTTAAAGCCGAAATCCTGTAGTGAAAATTTTCAACTTTTTTGAAACCCAAATACTTCATGAAAATGTTCGACTTTTTTAAAGCCGAAATCCTGTCGTGAAAATTTTCAACTTTTTTGAAGCCGAAATCTTTTCATGAAAATTTTCAACTTTTTTAAAGCCGAAATCTTGTCGTGAAAATTTTCAACTTTTTTGAAGCCGAAATCTTTTCATGAAAATTTTCAACTTTTTTGAAGCCGAAATCTTTTCATGAAAATTTTTTATACTTTTTATAAGCTGAAATACTTCATGAAAATGTTCGACTTTTTTAAAGCCGAAATCCTGTAGTGACAATTTTCAAACTTTTTTGAAGCCCAAATACTTCATGAAAATCTTCAACTTTTTTGAAGCCGAAATATTTCATGAAAAAATTCGACTTATTTAAAGCCGAAATCCTGTCGTGAAAATTTTCAACCTTTTTGAAGCCGAAATACTTCATGAAAATGTTCGACTTTTTTAAAGCCGAAATCCTGTAGTGAAAATTTTCAACTTTTTTGAAGCCCAAATACTTCATGAAAATGTTCGACTTTTTTAACGCCGAAATCCTGTCGTGAAAATTTTCAACTTTTTTGAATCCGAAATACTTCATGAAAATTTTCAACTTTTTTGAAGCCGAAATCTTTTCATGAAAATTTTCAACTTTTTTGAAGCTGAAATACTTCATGAAAATGTTCGACTTTTTTAAAGCCGAAATCCTGTAGTGAAAATTTTCAACCTTTTTGAAGCCGAAATACTTCATGAAAATGTTCGACTTTTTTAACAACGAAATCCTGTCGTGAAAATGTTCAACTTTTTTGAATCCAAAATACTTCATGAAAATTTTCAACTTTTTTGAAGCCGAAATCTTTTCATGAAAATTTTCAACTTTTTTGAAGCTGAAATACTTCATGAAAATGTTCGACTTTTTTGAAGCCGAAATACTTCATGAAAATGTTCGACTTTTTTAAAGCCGAAATCCTGTCGTGAAAATTTTCAACCTTTTTGAAGCCGAAATACTTCATGAAAATGTTCGACCTTTTTAAAGCCGAAATCCTGTAGTGAAAATTTTCAACTTTTTTGAAGCCCAAATACTTCATGAAAATGTTCGACTTTTTTAAAGCCGAAATCCTGTCGTGAATATTTTCAACTTTTTTGAAGCTGAAATACTTCATGAAAATGTTCAACTTTTTTGAAGCCGAAATACTTCATGAAAATGTTCGACTTTTTTAAAGCCGAAATCCTGTCGTGAAAATTTTCAACTTTTTTCAAGCCGAAATCTTTTCATGAAAATTTTCTACTTTTTTGAAGCCAAAATCTTTTCATGAAAATTTTCAACTTTTTTGAAGCTGAAATACTTCATGAAAATGTTCGACTTTTTTAAAGCCGAAATCCTGTCGTGAAAATTTTCAACCTTTTTGAAGCCGAAATACTTCATGAAAATGTTCGACTTTTTTAAAGCCGAAATCCTGTAGTGAAAATTTTCAACTTTTTTGAAGCCCTAATACTTCATGAAAATGTTCGACTTTTTTAACGCCGAAATCCTGTCGTGAAAATTTTCAACTTTTTTGAATCCGAAATACTTCATGAAAATTTTCAACTTTTTTGAAGCCGAAATCTTTTCATGAAAATTTTCAACTTTTTTGAAGCTGAAATACTTCATGAAAATGTTCGACTTTTTTAAAGCCGAAATCCTGTAGTGAAAATTTTCAACTTTTTTGAAGCCCAAATACTTCATGAAAATGTTCAAATTTTTTGAAGCCGAAATACTTCATGAAAATGTTCGACTTTTTTAAAGCCGAAATCCTGTCGTGAAAATTTTCAAACTTTTTGAAGCCGAAATACTTCATGAAAATGTTCGACTTTTTTAACAACGAAATCCTGTCGTGAAAATGTTCAACTTTTTTGAATCCAAAATACTTCATGAAAATTTTCAACTTTTTTGAAGCCGAAATCTTTTCATGAAAATTTTCAACTTTTTTGAAGCTGAAATACTTCATGAAAATGTTCGACTTTTTTAAAGCCGAAATCCTGTCGTGAAAATTTTCAACCTTTTTGAAGCCGAAATACTTCATGAAAATGTTCGACCTTTTTAAAGCCGAAATCCTGTAGTGAAAATTTTCAACTTTTTTGAAGCCCAAATACTTCATGAAAATGTTCGACTTTTTTAAAGCCGACATCCTGTCGTGAATATTTTCAACTTTTTTGAAGCTGAAATACTTCATGAAAATGTTCAACTTTTTTGAAGCCGAAATACTTCATGAAAATGTTCGACTTTTTTAAAGCCGAAATCCTGTCGTGAAAATTTTCAACTTTTTTCAAGCCGAAATCTTTTCATGAAAATTTTCTACTTTTTTGAAGCCAAAATCTTTTCATGAAAATTTTCAACTTTTTTGAAGCTGAAATACTTCATGAAAATGTTCGACTTTTTTAAAGCCGAAATCCTGTCGTGAAAATTTTCAACCTTTTTGAAGCCGAAATACTTCATGAAAATGTTCGACTTTTTTAAAGCCGAAATCCTGTAGTGAAAATTTTCAACTTTTTTGAAGCCCTAATACTTCATGAAAATGTTCGACTTTTTTAACGCCGAAATCCTGTCGTGAAAATTTTCAACTTTTTTGAATCCGAAATACTTCATGAAAATTTTCAACTTTTTTGAAGCCGAAATCTTTTCATGAAAATTTTCAACTTTTTTGAAGCTGAAATACTTCATGAAAATGTTCGACTTTTTTAAAGCCGAAATCCTGTAGTGAAAATTTTCAACTTTTTTGAAGCCCAAATACTTCATGAAAATGTTCAACTTTTTTGAAGCCGAAATACTTCATGAAAATGTTCGACTTTTTTAAAGCCGAAATCCTGTCGTGAAAATTTTCAAACTTTTTGAAGCCGAAATACTTCATGAAAATGTTCGACTTTTTTAACAACGAAATCCTGTCGTGAAAATGTTCAACTTTTTTGAATCCAAAATACTTCATGAAAATTTTCAACTTTTTTGAAGCCGAAATCTTTTCATGAAAATTTTCAACTTTTTTGAAGCTGAAATACTTCATGAAAATGTTCGACTTTTTTAAAGCCGAAATCCTGTCGTGAAAATTTTCAACCTTTTTGAAGCCGAAATACTTCATGAAAATGTTCGACCTTTTTAAAGCCGAAATCCTGTAGTGAAAATTTTCAACTTTTTTGAAGCCCAAATACTTCATGAAAATGTTCGACTTTTTTAAAGCCGAAATCCTGTCGTGAATATTTTTAACTTTTTTGAAGCTGAAATACTTCATGAAAGTGTTCGACTTTTTTAAAGCCGAAATCCTGTAGTGAAAATTTTCAACTTTTTTGAAACCCAAATACTTCATGAAAATGTTCGACTTTTTTAAAGCCGAAATCCTGTCGTGAAAATTTTCAACTTTTTTGAAGCCGAAATCTTTTCATGAAAATTTTCAACTTTTTTAAAGCCGAAATCCTGTAGTGAAAATTTTCAACTTTTTTGAAGCCCAAATACTTCATGAAAATGTTCGACTTTTTTAACGCCGAAATCCTGTCGTGAAAATTTTCAACTTTTTTGAAGCCGAAATCTTTTCATGAAAATTTTCAACTTTTTTGAAGCCGAAATCTTTTCATGAAAATTTTTTATACTTTTTATAAGCTGAAATACTTCATGAAAATGTTCGACTTTTTTAAAGCCGAAATCCTGTAGTGACAATTTTCAAACTTTTTTGAAGCCCAAATACTTCATGAAAATGTTCAACTTTTTTGAAGCCGAAATATTTCATGAAAAAATTCGACTTATTTAAAGCCGAAATCCTGTCGTGAAAATGTTCAACCTTTTTGAAGCCGAAATACTTCATGAAAATGTTCGACTTTTTTAACAACGAAATCCTGTCGTGAAAATGTTCAACTTTTTTGAATCCAAAATACTTCATGAAAATTTTCAACTTTTTTGAAGCCGAAATCTTTTCATGAAAATTTTCAACTTTTTTGAAGCTGAAATACTTCATGAAAATGTTCGACTTTTTTAAAGCCGAAATCCTGTCGTGAAAATTTTCAACCTTTTTGAAGCCGAAATACTTCATGAAAATGTTCGACCTTTTTAAAGCCGAAATCCTGTAGTGAAAATTTTCAACTTTTTTGAAGCCCAAATACTTCATGAAAATGTTCGACTTTTTTAAAGCCGAAATCCTGTCGTGAATATTTTCAACTTTTTTGAAGCTGAAATACTTCATGAAAATGTTCAACTTTTTTGAAGCCGAAATACTTCATGAAAATGTTCGACTTTTTTAAAGCCGACATCCTGTCGTGAAAATTTTCAACTTTTTTCAAGCCGAAATCTTTTCATGAAAATTTTCTACTTTTTTGAAGCCAAAATCTTTTCATGAAAATTTTCAACTTTTTTGAAGCTGAAATACTTCATGAAAATGTTCGACTTTTTTAAAGCCGAAATCCTGTCGTGAAAATTTTCAACCTTTTTGAAGCCGAAATACTTCATGAAAATGTTCGACTTTTTTAAAGCCGAAATCCTGTAGTGAAAATTTTCAACTTTTTTGAAGCCCTAATACTTCATGAAAATGTTCGACTTTTTTAACGCCGAAATCCTGTCGTGAAAATTTTCAACTTTTTTGAATCCGAAATACTTCATGAAAATTTTCAACTTTTTTGAAGCCGAAATCTTTTCATGAAAATTTTCAACTTTTTTGAAGCTGAAATACTTCATGAAAATGTTCGACTTTTTTAAAGCCGAAATCCTGTAGTGAAAATTTTCAACTTTTTTGAAGCCCAAATACTTCATGAAAATGTTCAACTTTTTTGAAGCCGAAATACTTCATGAAAATGTTCGACTTTTTTAAAGCCGAAATCCTGTCGTGAAAATTTTCAAACTTTTTGAAGCCGAAATACTTCATGAAAATGTTCGACTTTTTTAACAACGAAATCCTGTCGTGAAAATGTTCAACTTTTTTGAATCCAAAATACTTCATGAAAATTTTCAACTTTTTTGAAGCCGAAATCTTTTCATGAAAATTTTCAACTTTTTTGAAGCTGAAATACTTCATGAAAATGTTCGACTTTTTTAAAGCCGAAATCCTGTCGTGAAAATTTTCAACCTTTTTGAAGCCGAAATACTTCATGAAAATGTTCGACCTTTTTAAAGCCGAAATCCTGTAGTGAAAATTTTCAACTTTTTTGAAGCCCAAATACTTCATGAAAATGTTCGACTTTTTTAAAGCCGAAATCCTGTCGTGAATATTTTTAACTTTTTTGAAGCTGAAATACTTCATGAAAGTGTTCGACTTTTTTAAAGCCGAAATCCTGTAGTGAAAATTTTCAACTTTTTTGAAACCCAAATACTTCATGAAAATGTTCGACTTTTTTAAAGCCGAAATCCTGTCGTGAAAATTTTCAACTTTTTTGAAGCCGAAATCTTTTCATGAAAATTTTCAACTTTTTTAAAGCCGAAATCCTGTAGTGAAAATTTTCAACTTTTTTGAAGCCCAAATACTTCATGAAAATGTTCGACTTTTTTAACGCCGAAATCCTGTCGTGAAAATTTTCAACTTTTTTGAAGCCGAAATCTTTTCATGAAAATTTTCAACTTTTTTGAAGCCGAAATCTTTTCATGAAAATTTTTTATACTTTTTATAAGCTGAAATACTTCATGAAAATGTTCGACTTTTTTAAAGCCGAAATCCTGTAGTGACAATTTTCAAACTTTTTTGAAGCCCAAATACTTCATGAAAATGTTCAACTTTTTTGAAGCCGAAATATTTCATGAAAAAATTCGACTTATTTAAAGCCGAAATCCTGTCGTGAAAATGTTCAACCTTTTTGAAGCCGAAATACTTCATGAAAATGTTCGACTTTTTTAAAGCCGAAATCCTGTAGTGAAAATTTTCAACTTTTTTGAAGCCCAAATACTTCATGAAAATGTTCGACTTTTTTAACGCCGAAATCCTGTCGTGAAAATTTTCAACTTTTTTGAATCCGAAATACTTCATGAAAATTTTCAACTTTTTTGAAGCCGAAATCTTTTCATGAAAATTTTCAACTTTTTTGAAGCTGAAATACTTCATGAAAATGTTCGACTTTTTTAAAGCCGAAATCCTGTAGTGAAAATTTTCAACTTTTTTGAAGCCCAAATACTTCATGAAAATGTTCAACTTTTTTGAAGCCGAAATACTTCATGAAAATGTTCGACTTTTTTAAAGCCGAAATCCTGTCGTGAAAATTTTCAACCTTTTTGAAGCCGAAATACTTCATGAAAATGTTCGACTTTTTTAACAACGAAATCCTGTCGTGAAAATGTTCAACTTTTTTGAATCCAAAATACTTCATGAAAATTTTCAACTTTTTTGAAGCCGAAATCTTTTCATGAAAATTTTCAACTTTTTTGAAGCTGAAATACTTCATGAAAATGTTCGACTTTTTTGAAGCCGAAATACTTCATGAAAATGTTCGACTTTTTTAAAGCCGAAATCCTGTCGTGAAAATTTTCAACCTTTTTGAAGCCGAAATACTTCATGAAAATGTTCGACCTTTTTAAAGCCGAAATCCTGTCGTGAAAATTTTCAACTTTTTTGAAGCCCAAATACTTCATGAAAATGTTCGACTTTTTTAAAGCCGAAATCCTGTCGTGAATATTTTCAACTTTTTGGAAGCCCAAATACTTCATGAAAATGTTCAACTTTTTTGAAGCCGAAATACTTCATGAAAATGTTCGACTTTTTTAAAGCCGAAATCCTGTCGTGAAAATTTTCAACTTTTTTCAAGCCGAAATCTTTTCATGAAAATTTTCAACTTTTTTGAAGCCAAAATCTTTTCATGAAAATTTTCAACTTTTTTGAAGCTAAAATACTTCATGAAAATGTTCGACTTTTTTAAAGCCGAAATCCTGTCGTGAAAATTTTCAACCTTTTTGAAGCCGAAATACTTCATGAAAATGTTCGACTTTTTTAAAGCCGAAATCCTGTAGTGAAAATTTTCAACTTTTTTGAAGCCCTAATACTTCATGAAAATGTTCGACTTTTTTAACGCCGAAATCCTGTCGTGAAAATGTTCAACTTTTTTGAATCCGAAATACTTCATGAAAATTTTCAACTTTTTTGAAGCCGAAATCTTTTCATGAAAATTTTTAACTTTTTTGAAGCTGAAATACTTCATGAAAGTGTTCGACTTTTTTAAAGCCGAAATCCTGTAGTGAAAATTTTCAACTTTTTTGAAGCCGAAATACTTCATGAAAATTTTCGACTTTTTTAATGCCGAAAACCTGTCGTGAAAACTTTCAACTTTTTTGAAACCCAAATACTTCATGAAAATGTTCGACTTTTTTAAAGCCGAAATCCTGTCATGAAAATTTTCAACTTTTTTGAAGCCGAAATCTTTTCATGAAAATTTTCAACTTTTTTGAAGCCGAAATGTTTTCATGAAAATTTTTTATACTTTTTATAAGCTGAAATACTTCATGAAAATGTTCGACTTTTTTAAAGCCGAAATCCTGTAGTGAAAATTTTCATCTTTTTTGAAGCCCAAATACTTCATGAAAATGTTCAACTTTTTTGAAGCCCAAATACTTCATGAAAATGTTCAACTTTTTTGAAGCCGAAATATTTCATGAAAATGTTCGACCTTTTTAAAGCCGAAATCCTGTAGTGAAAATTTTCAACTTTTTTGAAGCCCAAATACTTCATGAAAATGTTCGACTTTTTTAAAGCCGAAATCCTGTCGTGAATATTTTTAACTTTTTTGAAGCTGAAATACTTCATGAAAGTGTTCGACTTTTTTAAAGCCGAAATACTTCATGAAAATTTTCGACTTTTTTAATGCCGAAAACCTGTCGTGAAAATTTTCAACTTTTTTGAAACCCAAATACTTCATGAAAATGTTCGACTTTTTTAAAGCCGAAATCCTGTCGTGAAAATTTTCAACTTTTTTGAAGCCGAAATCTTTTCATGAAAATTTTCAACTTTTTTGAAGCCGAAATCCTGTAGTGAAAATTTTCAACTTTTTTGAAGCCCAAATACTTCATGAAAATGTTCGACTTTTTTAACGCCGAAATCCTGTCGTGAAAATTTTCAACTTTTTTGAAGCCGAAATCTTTTCATGAAAATTTTCAACTTTTTTGAAGCCGAAATCTTTTCATGAAAATTTTTTATACTTTTTATAAGCTGAAATACTTCATGAAAATGTTCGACTTTTTTAAAGACGAAATCCTGTAGTGACAATTTTCAAACTTTTTTGAAGCCCAAATACTTCATGAAAATGTTCAACTTTTTTGAAGCCGAAATATTTCATGAAAAAATTCGACTTATTTAAAGCCGAAATCCTGTCGTGAAAATTTTCAACCTTTTTGAAGCCGAAATACTTCATGAAAATGTTCGACTTTTTTAAAGCCGAAATCCTGTAGTGAAAATTTTCAACTTTTTTGAAGCCCAAATACTTCATGAAAATGTTCGACTTTTTTAACGCCGAAATCCTGTCGTGAAAATTTTCAACTTTTTTGAATCCGAAATACTTCATGAAAATTTTCAACTTTTTTGAAGCCGAAATCTTTTCATGAAAATTTTCAACTTTTTTGAAGCTGAAATACTTCATGAAAATGTTCGACTTTTTTAAAGCCGAAATCCTGTCGTGAAAATGTTCAACTTTTTTGAAGCCCAAATACTTCATGAAAATGTTCAACTTTTTTGAAGCCGAAATACTTCATGAAAATGTTCGACTTTTTTAAAGCCGAAATCCTGTCGTGAAAATTTTCAACCTTTTTGAAGCCGAAATACTTCATGAAAATGTTCGACTTTTTTAACAACGAAATCCTGTCGTGAAAATGTTCAACTTTTTTGAATCCAAAATACTTCATGAAAATTTTCAACTTTTTTGAAGCCGAAATCTTTTCATGAAAATTTTCAACTTTTTTGAAGCTGAAATACTTCATGAAAATGTTCGACTTTTTTGAAGCCGAAATACTTCATGAAAATGTTCGACTTTTTTAAAGCCGAAATCCTGTCGTGAAAATTTTCAACCTTTTTGAAGCCGAAATACTTCATGAAAATGTTCGACCTTTTTAAAGCCGAAATCCTGTAGTGAAAATTTTCAACTTTTTTGAAGCCCAAATACTTCATGAAAATGTTCGACTTTTTTAAAGCCGAAATCCTGTCGTGAATATTTTCAACTTTTTGGAAGCCCAAATACTTCATGAAAATGTTCAACTTTTTTGAAGCCGAAATACTTCATGAAAATGTTCGACTTTTTTAAAGCCGAAATCCTGTCGTGAAAATTTTCAACTTTTTTCAAGCCGAAATCTTTTCATGAAAATTTTCAACTTTTTTGAAGCCAAAATCTTTTCATGAAAATTTTCAACTTTTTTGAAGCTGAAATACTTCATGAAAATGTTCGACTTTTTTAAAGCCGAAATCCTGTCGTGAAAATTTTCAACCTTTTTGAAGCCGAAATACTTCATGAAAATGTTCGACTTTTTTAAAGCCGAAATCCTGTAGTGAAAATTTTCAACTTTTTTGAAGCCCTAATACTTCATGAAAATGTTCGACTTTTTTAACGCCGAAATCCTGTCGTGAAAATGTTCAACTTTTTTGAATCCGAAATACTTCATGAAAATTTTCAACTTTTTTGAAGCCGAAATCTTTTCATGAAAATTTTTAACTTTTTTGAAGCTGAAATACTTCATGAAAGTGTTCGACTTTTTTAAAGCCGAAATCCTGTAGTGAAAATTTTCAACTTTTTTGGAGCCGAAATACTTCATGAAAATTTTCGACTTTTTTAATGCCGAAAACCTGTCGTGAAAATTTTCAACTTTTTTGAAACCCAAATACTTCATGAAAATGTTCGACTTTTTTAAAGCCGAAATCCTGTCGTGAAAATTTTCAACCTTTTTGAAGCCGAAATACTTCATGAAAATGTTCGACCTTTTTAAAGCCGAAATCCTGTAGTGAAAATTTTCAACTTTTTTGAAGCCCAAATACTTCATGAAAATGTTCGACTTTTTTAAAGCCGAAATCCTGTCGTGAATATTTTCAACTTTTTGGAAGCCCAAATACTTCATGAAAATGTTCAACTTTTTTGAAGCCGAAATATTTCATGAAAATGTTCGACCTTTTTAAAGCCGAAATCCTGTAGTGAAAATTTTCAACTTTTTTGAAGCCCAAATACTTCATGAAAATGTTCGACTTTTTTAAAGCCGAAATCCTGTCGTGAATATTTTTAACTTTTTTGAAGCTGAAATACTTCATGAAAGTGTTCGACTTTTTTAAAGCCGAAATCCTGTAGTGAAAATTTTCAACTTTTTTGAAGCCGAAATACTTCATGAAAATGTTCGACTTTTTTGAAGCCGAAATACTTCATGAAAATGTTCGACTTTTTTAAAGCCGAAATCCTGTAGTGAAAATTTTCAACTTTTTTGAAGCCCTAATACTTCATGAAAATGTTCGACTTTTTTAACGCCGAAATCCTGTCGTGAAAATGTTCAACTTTTTTGAATCCGAAATACTTCATGAAAATTTTCAACTTTTTTGAAGCCGAAATCTTTTCATGAAAATTTTTAACTTTTTTGAAGCTGAAATACTTCATGAAAGTGTTCGACTTTTTTAAAGCCGAAATCCTGTAGTGAAAATTTTCAACTTTTTTGGAGCCGAAATACTTCATGAAAATTTTCGACTTTTTTAATGCCGAAAACCTGTCGTGAAAATTTTCAACTTTTTTGAAACCCAAATACTTCATGAAAATGTTCGACTTTTTTAAAGCCGAAATCCTGTCGTGAAAATTTTCAACTTTTTTGAAGCCGAAATCTTTTCATGAAAATTTTCAACTTTTTTGAAGCCGAAATCTTTTCATGAAAATTTTTTATACTTTTTATAAGCTGAAATACTTCATGAAAATGTTCGACTTTTTTAAAGCCGAAATCCTGTAGTGAAAATTTTCATCTTTTTTGAAGCCCAAATACTTCATGAAAATGTTCAACTTTTTTGAAGCCCAAATACTTCATGAAAATGTTCAACTTTTTTGAAGCCGAAATATTTCATGAAAATGTTCGACCTTTTTAAAGCCGAAATCCTGTAGTGAAAATTTTCAACTTTTTTGAAGCCCAAATACTTCATGAAAATGTTCGACTTTTTTAAAGCCGAAATCCTGTCGTGAATATTTTTAACTTTTTTGAAGCTGAAATACTTCATGAAAGTGTTCGACTTTTTAAAAGCCGAAATCCTGTAGTGAAAATTTTCAACTTTTTTGAAGCCGAAATACTTCATGAAAATGTTCGACTTTTTTGAAGCCGAAATACTTCATGAAAATGTTCGACTTTTTTAAAGCCGAAATCCTGTCGTGAAAATTTTCAACCTTTTTGAAGCCGAAATACTTCATGAAAATGTTCGACCTTTTTAAAGCCGAAATCCTGTAGTGAAAATTTTCAACTTTTTTGAAGCCCAAATACTTCATGAAAATGTTCGACTTTTTTAAAGCCGAAATCCTGTCGTGAATATTTTCAACTTTTTGGAAGCCCAAATACTTCATGAAAATGTTCAACTTTTTTGAAGCCGAAATACTTCATGAAAATGTTCGACTTTTTTAAAGCCGAAATCCTGTCGTGAAAATTTTCAACTTTTTTCAAGCCGAAATCTTTTCATGAAAATTTTCAACTTTTTTGAAGCCAAAATCTTTTCATGAAAATTTTCAACTTTTTTGAAGCTGAAATACTTCATGAAAATGTTCGACTTTTTTAAAGCCGAAATCCTGTCGTGAAAATTTTCAACCTTTTTGAAGCCGAAATACTTCATGAAAATGTTCGACTTTTTTAAAGCCGAAATCCTGTAGTGAAAATTTTCAACTTTTTTGAAGCCCTAATACTTCATGAAAATGTTCGACTTTTTTAACGCCGAAATCCTGTCGTGAAAATGTTCAACTTTTTTGAATCCGAAATACTTCATGAAAATTTTCAACTTTTTTGAAGCCGAAATCTTTTCATGAAAATTTTTAACTTTTTTGAAGCTGAAATACTTCATGAAAGTGTTCGACTTTTTTAAAGCCGAAATCCTGTAGTGAAAATTTTCAACTTTTTTGGAGCCGAAATACTTCATGAAAATTTTCGACTTTTTTAATGCCGAAAACCTGTCGTGAAAATTTTCAACTTTTTTGAAACCCAAATACTTCATGAAAATGTTCGACTTTTTTAAAGCCGAAATCCTGTCGTGAAAATTTTCAACTTTTTTGAAGCCGAAATCTTTTCATGAAAATTTTCAACTTTTTTGAAGCCGAAATCTTTTCATGAAAATTTTTTATACTTTTTATAAGCTGAAATACTTCATGAAAATGTTCGACTTTTTTAAAGCCGAAATCCTGTAGTGAAAATTTTCATCTTTTTTGAAGCCCAAATACTTCATGAAAATGTTCAACTTTTTTGAAGCCCAAATACTTCATGAAAATGTTCAACTTTTTTGAAGCCGAAATATTTCATGAAAATGTTCGACCTTTTTAAAGCCGAAATCCTGTAGTGAAAATTTTCAACTTTTTTGAAGCCCAAATACTTCATGAAAATGTTCGACTTTTTTAAAGCCGAAATCCTGTCGTGAATATTTTTAACTTTTTTGAAGCTGAAATACTTCATGAAAGTGTTCGACTTTTTTAAAGCCGAAATCCTGTAGTGAAAATTTTCAACTTTTTTGAAGCCGAAATACTTCATGAAAATTTTCGACTTTTTCAATGCCGAAAACCTGTCGTGAAAATTTTCAACTTTTTTGAAACCCAAATACTTCATGAAAATGTTCGACTTTTTTAAAGCCGAAATCCTGTCGTGAAAATTTTCAACTTTTTTGAAGCCGAAATCTTTTCATGAAAATTTTCAACTTTTTTGAAGCCGAAATCCTGTAGTGAAAATTTTCAACTTTTTTGAAGCCCAAATACTTCATGAAAATGTTCGACTTTTTTAACGCCGAAATCCTGTCGTGAAAATTTTCAACTTTTTTGAAGCCGAAATCTTTTCATGAAAATTTTCAACTTTTTTGAAGCCGAAATCTTTTCATGAAAATTTTTTATACTTTTTATAAGCTGAAATACTTCATGAAAATGTTCGACTTTTTTAAAGCCGAAATCCTGTAGTGACAATTTTCAAACTTTTTTGAAGCCCAAATACTTCATGAAAATGTTCAACTTTTTTGAAGCCGAAATATTTCATGAAAAAATTCGACTTATTTAAAGCCGAAATCCTGTCGTGAAAATTTTCAACCTTTTTGAAGCCGAAATACTTCATGAAAATGTTCGACTTTTTTAAAGCCGAAATCCTGTAGTGAAAATTTTCAACTTTTTTGAAGCCCAAATACTTCATGAAAATGTTCGACTTTTTTAACGCTGAAATCCTGTCGTGAAAATTTTCAACTTTTTTGAATCCGAAATACTTCATGAAAATTTTTAACTTTTTTGAAGCCGAAATCTTTTCATGAAAATTTTCAACTTTTTTGAAGCTGAAATACTTCATGAAAATGTTCGACTTTTTTAAAGCCGAAATCCTGTAGTGAAAATTTTCAACTTTTTTGAAGCCCAAATACTTCATGAAAATGTTCAACTTTTTTGAAGCCGAAATACTTCATGAAAATGTTCGACTTTTTTAAAGCCGAAATCCTGTCGTGAAAATTTTCAACCTTTTTGAAGCCGAAATACTTCATGAAAATGTTCGACTTTTTTAACAACAAAATCCTGTCGTGAAAATGTTCAACTTTTTTGAATCCAAAATACTTCATGAAAATTTTCAACTTTTTTGAAGCCGAAATCTTTTCATGAAAATTTTCAACTTTTTTGAAGCTGAAATACTTCATGAAAATGTTCGACTTTTTTGAAGCCGAAATACTTCATGAAAATGTTCGACTTTTTTAAAGCCGAAATCCTGTAGTGAAAATTTTCATCTTTTTTGAAGCCCAAATACTTCATGAAAATGTTCAACTTTTTTGAAGCCCAAATACTTCATGAAAATGTTCAACTTTTTTGAAGCCGAAATATTTCATGAAAATGTTCGACCTTTTTAAAGCCGAAATCCTGTAGTGAAAATTTTCAACTTTTTTGAAGCCCAAATACTTCATGAAAATGTTCGACTTTTTTAAAGCCGAAATCCTGTCGTGAATATTTTTAACTTTTTTGAAGCTGAAATACTTCATGAAAGTGTTCGACTTTTTTAAAGCCGAAATCCTGTAGTGAAAATTTTCAACTTTTTTGAAGCCGAAATACTTCATGAAAATTTTCGACTTTTTCAATGCCGAAAACCTGTCGTGAAAATTTTCAACTTTTTTGAAACCCAAATACTTCATGAAAATGTTCGACTTTTTTAAAGCCGAAATCCTGTCGTGAAAATTTTCAACTTTTTTGAAGCCGAAATCTTTTCATGAAAATTTTCAACTTTTTTGAAGCCGAAATCCTGTAGTGAAAATTTTCAACTTTTTTGAAGCCCAAATACTTCATGAAAATGTTCGACTTTTTTAACGCCGAAATCCTGTCGTGAAAATTTTCAACTTTTTTGAAGCCGAAATCTTTTCATGAAAATTTTCAACTTTTTTGAAGCCGAAATCTTTTCATGAAAATTTTTTATACTTTTTATAAGCTGAAATACTTCATGAAAATGTTCGACTTTTTTAAAGCCGAAATCCTGTAGTGACAATTTTCAAACTTTTTTGAAGCCCAAATACTTCATGAAAATGTTCAACTTTTTTGAAGCCGAAATATTTCATGAAAAAATTCGACTTATTTAAAGCCGAAATCCTGTCGTGAAAATTTTCAACCTTTTTGAAGCCGAAATACTTCATGAAAATGTTCGACTTTTTTAAAGCCGAAATCCTGTAGTGAAAATTTTCAACTTTTTTGAAGCCCAAATACTTCATGAAAATGTTCGACTTTTTTAACGCTGAAATCCTGTCGTGAAAATTTTCAACTTTTTTGAATCCGAAATACTTCATGAAAATTTTTAACTTTTTTGAAGCCGAAATCTTTTCATGAAAATTTTCAACTTTTTTGAAGCTGAAATACTTCATGAAAATGTTCGACTTTTTTAAAGCCGAAATCCTGTAGTGAAAATTTTCAACTTTTTTGAAGCCCAAATACTTCATGAAAATGTTCAACTTTTTTGAAGCCGAAATACTTCATGAAAATGTTCGACTTTTTTAAAGCCGAAATCCTGTCGTGAAAATTTTCAACCTTTTTGAAGCCGAAATACTTCATGAAAATGTTCGACTTTTTTAACAACGAAATCCTGTCGTGAAAATGTTCAACTTTTTTGAATCCAAAATACTTCATGAAAATTTTCAACTTTTTTGAAGCCGAAATCTTTTCATGAAAATTTTCAACTTTTTTGAAGCTGAAATACTTCATGAAAATGTTCGACTTTTTTGAAGCCGAAATACTTCATGAAAATGTTCGACTTTTTTAAAGCCGAAATCCTGTCGTGAAAATTTTCAACCTTTTTGAAGCCGAAATACTTCATGAAAATGTTCGACCTTTTTAAAGCCGAAATCCTGTCGTGAAAATTTTCAACTTTTTTGAAGCCCAAATACTTCATGAAAATGTTCGACTTTTTTAAAGCCGAAATCCTGTCGTGAATATTTTCAACTTTTTGGAAGCCCAAATACTTCATGAAAATGTTCAACTTTTTTGAAGCCGAAATACTTCATGAAAATGTTCGACTTTTTTAAAGCCGAAATCCTGTCGTGAAAATTTTCAACTTTTTTCAAGCCGAAATCTTTTCATGAAAATTTTCAACTTTTTTTTGCCAAAATCTTTTCATGAAAATTTTCAACTTTTTTGAAGCTAAAATACTTCATGAAAATGTTCGACTTTTTTAAAGCCGAAATCCTGTCGTGAAAATTTTCAACCTTTTTGAAGCCGAAATACTTCATGAAAATGTTCGACTTTTTTAAAGCCGAAATCCTGTAGTGAAAATTTTCAACTTTTTTGAAGCCCTAATACTTCATGAAAATGTTCGACTTTTTTAACGCCGAAATCCTGTCGTGAAAATGTTCAACTTTTTTGAATCCGAAATACTTCATGAAAATTTTCAACTTTTTTGAAGCCGAAATCTTTTCATGAAAATTTTTAACTTTTTTGAAGCTGAAATACTTCATGAAAGTGTTCGACTTTTTTAAAGCCGAAATCCTGTAGTGAAAATTTTCAACTTTTTTGAAGCCGAAATACTTCATGAAAATTTTCGACTTTTTTAATGCCGAAAACCTGTCGTGAAAACTTTCAACTTTTTTGAAACCCAAATACTTCATGAAAATGTTTGACTTTTTTAAAGCCGAAATCCTGTCATGAAAATTTTCAACTTTTTTGAAGCCGAAATCTTTTCATGAAAATTTTCAACTTTTTTGAAGCCGAAATGTTTTCATGAAAATTTTTTATACTTTTTATAAGCTGAAATACTTCATGAAAATGTTCGACTTTTTTAAAGCCGAAATCCTGTAGTGAAAATTTTCATCTTTTTTGAAGCCCAAATACTTCATGAAAATGTTCAACTTTTTTGAAGCCCAAATACTTCATGAAAATGTTCAACTTTTTTGAAGCCGAAATATTTCATGAAAATGTTCGACCTTTTTAAAGCCGAAATCCTGTAGTGAAAATTTTCAACTTTTTTGAAGCCCAAATACTTCATGAAAATGTTCGACTTTTTTAAAGCCGAAATCCTGTCGTGAATATTTTTAACTTTTTTGAAGCTGAAATACTTCATGAAAGTGTTCGACTTTTTTAAAGCCGAAATCCTGTAGTGAAAATTTTCAACTTTTTTGAAGCCCTAATACTTCATGAAAATGTTCGACTTTTTTAACGCCGAAATCCTGTCGTGAAAATGTTCAACTTTTTTGAATCCGAAATACTTCATGAAAATTTTCAACTTTTTTGAAGCCGAAATCTTTTCATGAAAATTTTTAACTTTTTTGAAGCTGAAATACTTCATGAAAGTGTTCGACTTTTTTAAAGCCGAAATCCTGTAGTGAAAATTTTCAACTTTTTTGGAGCCGAAATACTTCATGAAAATTTTCGACTTTTTTAATGCCGAAAACCTGTCGTGAAAATTTTCAACTTTTTTGAAACCCAAATACTTCATGAAAATGTTCGACTTTTTTAAAGCCGAAATCCTGTCGTGAAAATTTTCAACTTTTTTGAAGCCGAAATCTTTTCATGAAAATTTTCAACTTTTTTGAAGCCGAAATCTTTTCATGAAAATTTTTTATACTTTTTATAAGCTGAAATACTTCATGAAAATGTTCGACTTTTTTAAAGCCGAAATCCTGTAGTGAAAATTTTCATCTTTTTTGAAGCCCAAATACTTCATGAAAATGTTCAACTTTTTTGAAGCCCAAATACTTCATGAAAATGTTCAACTTTTTTGAAGCCGAAATATTTCATGAAAATGTTCGACCTTTTTAAAGCCGAAATCCTGTAGTGAAAATTTTCAACTTTTTTGAAGCCCAAATACTTCATGAAAATGTTCGACTTTTTTAAAGCCGAAATCCTGTCGTGAATATTTTTAACTTTTTTGAAGCTGAAATACTTCATGAAAGTGTTCGACTTTTTTAAAGCCGAAATCCTGTAGTGAAAATTTTCAACTTTTTTGAAGCCGAAATACTTCATGAAAATGTTCGACTTTTTTGAAGCCGAAATACTTCATGAAAATGTTCGACTTTTTTAAAGCCGAAATCCTGTCGTGAAAATTTTCAACCTTTTTGAAGCCGAAATACTTCATGAAAATGTTCGACCTTTTTAAAGCCGAAATCCTGTAGTGAAAATTTTCAACTTTTTTGAAGCCCAAATACTTCATGAAAATGTTCGACTTTTTTAAAGCCGAAATCCTGTCGTGAATATTTTCAACTTTTTGGAAGCCCAAATACTTCATGAAAATGTTCAACTTTTTTGAAGCCGAAATACTTCATGAAAATGTTCGACTTTTTTAAAGCCGAAATCCTGTCGTGAAAATTTTCAACTTTTTTCAAGCCGAAATCTTTTCATGAAAATTTTCAACTTTTTTGAAGCCAAAATCTTTTCATGAAAATGTTCGACTTTTTTGAAGCCGAAATACTTCATGAAAATGTTCGACTTTTTTAAAGCCGAAATCCTGTCGTGAAAATTTTCAACCTTTTTGAAGCCGAAATACTTCATGAAAATGTTCGACCTTTTTAAAGCCGAAATCCTGTAGTGAAAATTTTCAACTTTTTTGAAGCCCAAATACTTCATGAAAATGTTCGACTTTTTTAAAGCCGAAATCCTGTCGTGAATATTTTCAACTTTTTGGAAGCCCAAATACTTCATGAAAATGTTCAACTTTTTTGAAGCCGAAATACTTCATGAAAATGTTCGACTTTTTTAAAGCCGAAATCCTGTCGTGAAAATTTTCAACTTTTTTCAAGCCGAAATCTTTTCATGAAAATTTTCAACTTTTTTGAAGCCAAAATCTTTTCATGAAAATTTTCAACTTTTTTGAAGCTGAAATACTTCATGAAAATGTTCGACTTTTTTAAAGCCGAAATCCTGTCGTGAAAATTTTCAACCTTTTTGAAGCCGAAATACTTCATGAAAATGTTCGACTTTTTTAAAGCCGAAATCCTGTAGTGAAAATTTTCAACTTTTTTGAAGCCCTAATACTTCATGAAAATGTTCGACTTTTTTAACGCCGAAATCCTGTCGTGAAAATGTTCAACTTTTTTGAATCCGAAATACTTCATGAAAATTTTCAACTTTTTTGAAGCCGAAATCTTTTCATGAAAATTTTTAACTTTTTTGAAGCTGAAATACTTCATGAAAGTGTTCGACTTTTTTAAAGCCGAAATCCTGTAGTGAAAATTTTCAACTTTTTTGGAGCCGAAATACTTCATGAAAATTTTCGACTTTTTTAATGCCGAAAACCTGTCGTGAAAATTTTCAACTTTTTTGAAACCCAAATACTTCATGAAAATGTTCGACTTTTTTAAAGCCGAAATCCTGTCGTGAAAATTTTCAACTTTTTTGAAGCCGAAATCTTTTCATGAAAATTTTCAACTTTTTTGAAGCCGAAATCTTTTCATGAAAATTTTTTATACTTTTTATAAGCTGAAATACTTCATGAAAATGTTCGACTTTTTTAAAGCCGAAATCCTGTAGTGAAAATTTTCATCTTTTTTGAAGCCCAAATACTTCATGAAAATGTTCAACTTTTTTGAAGCCCAAATACTTCATGAAAATGTTCAACTTTTTTGAAGCCGAAATATTTCATGAAAATGTTCGACCTTTTTAAAGCCGAAATCCTGTAGTGAAAATTTTCAACTTTTTTGAAGCCCAAATACTTCATGAAAATGTTCGACTTTTTTAAAGCCGAAATCCTGTCGTGAATATTTTTAACTTTTTTGAAGCTGAAATACTTCATGAAAGTGTTCGACTTTTTTAAAGCCGAAATCCTGTAGTGAAAATTTTCAACTTTTTTGAAGCCGAAATACTTCATGAAAATTTTCGACTTTTTCAATGCCGAAAACCTGTCGTGAAAATTTTCAACTTTTTTGAAACCCAAATACTTCATGAAAATGTTCGACTTTTTTAAAGCCGAAATCCTGTCGTGAAAATTTTCAACTTTTTTGAAGCCGAAATCTTTTCATGAAAATTTTCAACTTTTTTGAAGCCGAAATCCTGTAGTGAAAATTTTCAACTTTTTTGAAGCCCAAATACTTCATGAAAATGTTCGACTTTTTTAACGCCGAAATCCTGTCGTGAAAATTTTCAACTTTTTTGAAGCCGAAATCTTTTCATGAAAATTTTCAACTTTTTTGAAGCCGAAATCTTTTCATGAAAATTTTTTATACTTTTTATAAGCTGAAATACTTCATGAAAATGTTCGACTTTTTTAAAGCCGAAATCCTGTAGTGACAATTTTCAAACTTTTTTGAAGCCCAAATACTTCATGAAAATGTTCAACTTTTTTGAAGCCGAAATATTTCATGAAAAAATTCGACTTATTTAAAGCCGAAATCCTGTCGTGAAAATTTTCAACCTTTTTGAAGCCGAAATACTTCATGAAAATGTTCGACTTTTTTAAAGCCGAAATCCTGTAGTGAAAATTTTCAACTTTTTTGAAGCCCAAATACTTCATGAAAATGTTCGACTTTTTTAACGCTGAAATCCTGTCGTGAAAATTTTCAACTTTTTTGAATCCGAAATACTTCATGAAAATTTTTAACTTTTTTGAAGCCGAAATCTTTTCATGAAAATTTTCAACTTTTTTGAAGCTGAAATACTTCATGAAAATGTTCGACTTTTTTAAAGCCGAAATCCTGTAGTGAAAATTTTCAACTTTTTTGAAGCCCAAATACTTCATGAAAATGTTCAACTTTTTTGAAGCCGAAATACTTCATGAAAATGTTCGACTTTTTTAAAGCCGAAATCCTGTCGTGAAAATTTTCAACCTTTTTGAAGCCGAAATACTTCATGAAAATGTTCGACTTTTTTAACAACGAAATCCTGTCGTGAAAATGTTCAACTTTTTTGAATCCAAAATCTTTTCATGAAAATTTTAAACTTTTTTGAAGCTGAAATACTTCATGAAAATGTTCGACTTTTTTGAAGCCGAAATACTTCATGAAAATGTTCGACTTTTTTAAAGCCGAAATCCTGTCGTGAAAATTTTCAACCTTTTTGAAGCCGAAATACTTCATGAAAATGTTCGACCTTTTTAAAGCCGAAATCCTGTAGTGAAAATTTTCAACTTTTTTGAAGCCCAAATACTTCATGAAAATGTTCGACTTTTTTAAAGCCGAAATCCTGTCGTGAATATTTTCAACTTTTTTGAAGCTGAAATACTTCATGAAAATGTTCACCTTTTTTGAAGCCGAAATACTTCATGAAAATGTTCGACTTTTTTAAAGCCGAAATCCTGTCGTGAAAATTTTCAACTTTTTTCAAGCCGAAATCTTTTCATGAAAATTTTCAACTTTTTTGAAGCCAAAATCTTTTCATGAAAATTTTCAACTTTTTTGAAGCTGAAATACTTCATGAAAATGTTCGACTTTTTTAAAGCCGAAATCCTGTCGTGAAAATTTTCAACCTTTTTGAAGCCGAAATACTTCATGAAAATGTTCGACTTTTTTAAAGCTGAAATCCTGTAGTGAAAATTTTCAACTTTTTTGAAGCCCTAATACTTCATGAAAATGTTCGACTTTTTTAACGCCGAAATCCTGTCGTGAAAATGTTCAACTTTTTTGAATCCGAAATACTTCATGAAAATGTTCGACTTTTTTGAAGCCGAAATCTTTTCATGAAAATTTTTAACTTTTTTGAAGCTGAAATACTTCATGAAAGTGTTCGACTTTTTTAAAGCCGAAATCCTGTAGTGAAAATTTTCAACTTTTTTGAAGCCGAAATACTTCATGAAAATTTTCGACTTTTTTAATGCCGAAAACCTGTCGTGAAAATTTTCAACTTTTTTGAAACCCAAATACTTCATGAAAATGTTCGACTTTTTTAAAGCCGAAATCCTGTCGTGAAAATTTTCAACTTTTTTGAAGCCGAAATCTTTTCATGAAAATTTTCAACTTTTTTGAAGCCGAAATCTTTTCATGAAAATTTATTATACTTTTTATAAGCTGAAATACTTCATGAAAATGTTCGACTTTTTTAAAGCCGAAATCCTGTAGTGAAAATTTTCATCTTTTTTGAAGCCCAAATACTTCATGAAAATGTTCAACTTTTTTGAAGCCCAAATACTTCATGAAAATGTTCAACTTTTTTGAAGCCGAAATATTTCATGAAAATGTTCGACTTATTTAAAGCCGAAATCCTGTCGTGAAAATTTTCAACTTTTTTGAAGCCGAAATCTTTTCATGAAAATTTTCAACTTTTTTGAAGCCAAAATCTTTTCATGAAAATGTTCAACTTTTTTGAAGCTGAAATACTTCATGAAAATGTTCGACTTTTTTAAAGCCGAAATCCTGTCGTGAAAATTTTCAACCTTTTTGAAGCCGAAATACTTCATGAAAATGTTCGACTTTTTTAAAGCCGAAATCCTGTAGTGAAAATTTTCAACTTTTTTGAAGCCCTAATACTTCATGAAAATGTTCGACTTTTTTAACGCCGAAATCCTGTCGTGAAAATGTTCAACTTTTTTGAATCCGAAATACTTCATGAAAATGTTCGACTTTTTTGAAGCCGAAATCTTTTCATGAAAATTTTTAACTTTTTTGAAGCTGAAATACTTCATGAAAGTGTTCGACTTTTTTAAAGCCGAAATCCTGTAGTGAAAATTTTCAACTTTTTTGAAGCCGAAATACTTCATGAAAATGTTCGACTTTTTTAACGCCGAAATCCTGTCGTGAAAATTTTCAACTTTTTTGAAGCCGAAATCTTTTCATGAAAATTTTCAACTTTTTTGAAGCCGAAATCTTTTCATGAAAATTTTTTATACTTTTTATAAGCTGAAATACTTCATGAAAATGTTCGACTTTTTTAAAGCCGAAATCCTGTAGTGACAATTTTCAAACTTTTTTGAAGCCCAAATACTTCATGAAAATGTTCAACTTTTTTGAAGCCGAAATATTTCATGAAAAAATTCGACTTATTTAAAGCCGAAATCCTGTCGTGAAAATTTTCAACCTTTTTGAAGCCGAAATACTTCATGAAAATGTTCGACTTTTTTAAAGCCGAAATCCTGTAGTGAAAATTTTCAACTTTTTTGAAGCCCAAATACTTCATGAAAATGTTCGACTTTTTTAACGCCGAAATCCTGTCGTGAAAATTTTCAACTTTTTTGAATCCGAAATACTTCATGAAAATTTTCAACTTTTTTGAAGCCGAAATCTTTTCATGAAAATTTTCAACTTTTTTGAAGCTGAAATACTTCATGAAAATGTTCGACTTTTTTAAAGCCGAAATCCTGTAGTGAAAATTTTCAACTTTTTTGAAGCCCAAATACTTCATGAAAATGTTCAACTTTTTTGAAGCCGAAATACTTCATGAAAATGTTCGACTTTTTTAAAGCCGAAATCCTGTCGTGAAAATTTTCAAACTTTTTGAAGCCGAAATACTTCATGAAAATGTTCGACTTTTTTAACAACGAAATCCTGTCGTGAAAATGTTCAACTTTTTTGAATCCAAAATACTTCATGAAAATTTTCAACTTTTTTGAAGCCGAAATCTTTTCATGAAAATTTTCAACTTTTTTGAAGCTGAAATACTTCATGAAAATGTTCGACTTTTTTGAAGCCGAAATACTTCATGAAAATGTTCGACTTTTTTAAAGCCGAAATCCTGTCGTGAAAATTTTCAACCTTTTTGAAGCCGAAATACTTCATGAAAATGTTCGACCTTTTTAAAGCCGAAATCCTGTAGTGAAAATTTTCAACTTTTTTGAAGCCCAAATACTTCATGAAAATGTTCACCTTTTTTGAAGCCGAAATACTTCATGAAAATGTTCGACTTTTTTAAAGCCGAAATCCTGTCGTGAAAATTTTCAACTTTTTTCAAGCCGAAATCTTTTCATGAAAATTTTCAACTTTTTTGAAGCCAAAATCTTTTCATGAAAATTTTCAACTTTTTTGAAGCTGAAATACTTCATGAAAATGTTCGACTTTTTTAAAGCCGAAATCCTGTCGTGAAAATTTTCAACCTTTTTGAAGCCGAAATACTTCATGAAAATGTTCGACTTTTTTAAAGCTGAAATCCTGTAGTGAAAATTTTCAACTTTTTTGAAGCCCTAATACTTCATGAAAATGTTCGACTTTTTTAACGCCGAAATCCTGTCGTGAAAATGTTCAACTTTTTTGAATCCGAAATACTTCATGAAAATGTTCGACTTTTTTGAAGCCGAAATCTTTTCATGAAAATTTTTAACTTTTTTGAAGCTGAAATACTTCATGAAAGTGTTCGACTTTTTTAAAGCCGAAATCCTGTAGTGAAAATTTTCAACTTTTTTGAAGCCGAAATACTTCATGAAAATTTTCGACTTTTTTAATGCCGAAAACCTGTCGTGAAAATTTTCAACTTTTTTGAAACCCAAATACTTCATGAAAATGTTCGACTTTTTTAAAGCCGAAATCCTGTCGTGAAAATTTTCAACTTTTTTGAAGCCGAAATCTTTTCATGAAAATTTTCAACTTTTTTGAAGCCGAAATCTTTTCATGAAAATTTATTATACTTTTTATAAGCTGAAATACTTCATGAAAATGTTCGACTTTTTTAAAGCCGAAATCCTGTAGTGAAAATTTTCATCTTTTTTGAAGCCCAAATACTTCATGAAAATGTTCAACTTTTTTGAAGCCCAAATACTTCATGAAAATGTTCAACTTTTTTGAAGCCGAAATATTTCATGAAAATGTTCGACTTATTTAAAGCCGAAATCCTGTCGTGAAAATTTTCAACTTTTTTGAAGCCGAAATCTTTTCATGAAAATTTTCAACTTTTTTGAAGCCAAAATCTTTTCATGAAAATGTTCAACTTTTTTGAAGCTGAAATACTTCATGAAAATGTTCGACTTTTTTAAAGCCGAAATCCTGTCGTGAAAATTTTCAACCTTTTTGAAGCCGAAATACTTCATGAAAATGTTCGACTTTTTTAAAGCCGAAATCCTGTAGTGAAAATTTTCAACTTTTTTGAAGCCCTAATACTTCATGAAAATGTTCGACTTTTTTAACGCCGAAATCCTGTCGTGAAAATGTTCAACTTTTTTGAATCCGAAATACTTCATGAAAATGTTCGACTTTTTTGAAGCCGAAATCTTTTCATGAAAATTTTTAACTTTTTTGAAGCTGAAATACTTCATGAAAGTGTTCGACTTTTTTAAAGCCGAAATCCTGTAGTGAAAATTTTCAACTTTTTTGAAGCCGAAATACTTCATGAAAATGTTCGACTTTTTTAACGCCGAAATCCTGTCGTGAAAATTTTCAACTTTTTTGAAGCCGAAATCTTTTCATGAAAATTTTCAACTTTTTTGAAGCCGAAATCTTTTCATGAAAATTTTTTATACTTTTTATAAGCTGAAATACTTCATGAAAATGTTCGACTTTTTTAAAGCCGAAATCCTGTAGTGACAATTTTCAAACTTTTTTGAAGCCCAAATACTTCATGAAAATGTTCAACTTTTTTGAAGCCGAAATATTTCATGAAAAAATTCGACTTATTTAAAGCCGAAATCCTGTCGTGAAAATTTTCAACCTTTTTGAAGCCGAAATACTTCATGAAAATGTTCGACTTTTTTAAAGCCGAAATCCTGTAGTGAAAATTTTCAACTTTTTTGAAGCCCAAATACTTCATGAAAATGTTCGACTTTTTTAACGCCGAAATCCTGTCGTGAAAATTTTCAACTTTTTTGAATCCGAAATACTTCATGAAAATTTTCAACTTTTTTGAAGCCGAAATCTTTTCATGAAAATTTTCAACTTTTTTGAAGCTGAAATACTTCATGAAAATGTTCGACTTTTTTAAAGCCGAAATCCTGTAGTGAAAATTTTCAACTTTTTTGAAGCCCAAATACTTCATGAAAATGTTCAACTTTTTTGAAGCCGAAATACTTCATGAAAATGTTCGACTTTTTTAAAGCCGAAATCCTGTCGTGAAAATTTTCAAACTTTTTGAAGCCGAAATACTTCATGAAAATGTTCGACTTTTTTAACAACGAAATCCTGTCGTGAAAATGTTCAACTTTTTTGAATCCAAAATACTTCATGAAAATTTTCAACTTTTTTGAAGCCGAAATCTTTTCATGAAAATTTTCAACTTTTTTGAAGCTGAAATACTTCATGAAAATGTTCGACTTTTTTGAAGCCGAAATACTTCATGAAAATGTTCGACTTTTTTAAAGCCGAAATCCTGTCGTGAAAATTTTCAACCTTTTTGAAGCCGAAATACTTCATGAAAATGTTCGACCTTTTTAAAGCCGAAATCCTGTAGTGAAAATTTTCAACTTTTTTGAAGCCCAAATACTTCATGAAAATGTTCGACTTTTTTAACGCCGAAATCCTGTCGTGAAAATTTTCAACTTTTTTGAAGCCGAAATCTTTTCATGAAAATTTTCAACTTTTTTGAAGCCGAAATCTTTTCATGAAAATTTTTTATACTTTTTATAAGCTGAAATACTTCATGAAAATGTTCGACTTTTTTAAAGCCGAAATCCTGTAGTGACAATTTTCAAACTTTTTTGAAGCCCAAATACTTCATGAAAATGTTCAACTTTTTTGAAGCCGAAATATTTCATGAAAAAATTCGACTTATTTAAAGCCGAAATCCTGTCGTGAAAATTTTCAACCTTTTTGAAGCCGAAATACTTCATGAAAATGTTCGACTTTTTTAAAGCCGAAATCCTGTAGTGAAAATTTTCAACTTTTTTGAAGCCCAAATACTTCATGAAAATGTTCGACTTTTTTAACGCCGAAATCCTGTCGTGAAAATTTTCAACTTTTTTGAATCCGAAATACTTCATGAAAATTTTCAACTTTTTTGAAGCCGAAATCTTTTCATGAAAATTTTCAACTTTTTTGAAGCTGAAATACTTCATGAAAATGTGCGACTTTTTTAAAGCCGAAATCCTGTAGTGAAAATTTTCAACTTTTTTGAAGCCCAAATACTTCATGAAAATGTTCAACTTTTTTGAAGCCGAAATACTTCATGAAAATGTTCGACTTTTTTAAAGCCGAAATCCTGTCGTGAAAATTTTCAAACTTTTTGAAGCCGAAATACTTCATGAAAATGTTCGACTTTTTTAACAACGAAATCCTGTCGTGAAAATGTTCAACTTTTTTGAATCCAAAATACTTCATGAAAATTTTCAACTTTTTTGAAGCCGAAATCTTTTCATGAAAATTTTCAACTTTTTTGAAGCTGAAATACTTCATGAAAATGTTCGACTTTTTTGAAGCCGAAATACTTCATGAAAATGTTCGACTTTTTTAAAGCCGAAATCCTGTCGTGAAAATTTTCAACCTTTTTGAAGCCGAAATACTTCATGAAAATGTTCGACCTTTTTAAAGCCGAAATCCTGTAGTGAAAATTTTCAACTTTTTTGAAGCCCAAATACTTCATGAAAATGTTCGACTTTTTTAAAGCCGAAATCCTGTCGTGAATATTTTCAACTTTTTGGAAGCCCAAATACTTCATGAAAATGTTCAACTTTTTTGAAGCCGAAATACTTCATGAAAATGTTCGACTTTTTTAAAGCCGAAATCCTGTCGTGAAAATTTTCAACTTTTTTCAAGCCGAAATCTTTTCATGAAAATTTTCAACTTTTTTGAAGCCAAAATCTTTTCATGAAAATTTTCAACTTTTTTGAAGCTGAAATACTTCATGAAAATGTTCGACTTTTTTAAAGCCGAAATCCTGTCGTGAAAATTTTCAACCTTTTTGAAGCCGAAATACTTCATGAAAATGTTCGACTTTTTTAAAGCCGAAATCCTGTAGTGAAAATTTTCAACTTTTTTGAAGCCCTAATACTTCATGAAAATGTTCGACTTTTTTAACGCCGAAATCCTGTCGTGAAAATGTTCAACTTTTTTGAATCCGAAATCTTTTCATGAAAATTTTTAACTTTTTTGAAGCTGAAATACTGTAGTGAAAATTTTCAACTTTTTTGAAGCCCTAATACTTCATGAAAATGTTCGACTTTTTTAACGCCGAAATCCTGTCGTGAAAATGTTCAACTTTTTTGAAGCCGAAATCTTTTCATGAAAATTTTTAACTTTTTTGAAGCTGAAATACTTCATGAAAGTGTTCGACTTTTTTAAAGCCGAAATCCTGTAGTGAAAATTTTCAACTTTTTTGAAGCCGAAATACTTCATGAAAATTTTCGACTTTTTTAATGCCGAAAACCTGTCGTGAAAATTTTCAACTTTTTTGAAACCCAAATACTTCATGAAAATGTTCGACTTTTTTAAAGCCGAAATCCTGTCGTGAAAATTTTCAACTTTTTTGAAGCCGAAATCTTTTCATGAAAATTTTCAACTTTTTTGAAGCCGAAATCCTGTAGTGAAAATTTTCAACTTTTTTGAAGCCCAAATACTTCATGAAAATGTTCGACTTTTTTAACGCCGAAATCCTGTCGTGAAAATTTTCAACTTTTTTGAAGCCGAAATCTTTTCATGAAAATTTTCAACTTTTTTGAAGCCGAAATCTTTTCATGAAAATTTTTTATACTTTTTATAAGCTGAAATACTTCATGAAAATGTTCGACTTTTTTAAAGCCGAAATCCTGTAGTGACAATTTTCAAACTTTTTTGAAGCCCAAATACTTCATGAAAATGTTCAACTTTTTTGAAGCCGAAATATTTCATGAAAAAATTCGACTTATTTAAAGCCGAAATCCTGTCGTGAAAATTTTCAACCTTTTTGAAGCCGAAATACTTCATGAAAATGTTCGACTTTTTTAAAGCCGAAATCCTGTAGTGAAAATTTTCAACTTTTTTGAAGCCCAAATACTTCATGAAAATGTTCGACTTTTTTAACGCCGAAATCCTGTCGTGAAAATTTTCAACTTTTTTGAATCCGAAATACTTCATGAAAATTTTCAACTTTTTTGAAGCCGAAATCTTTTCATGAAAATTTTCAACTTTTTTGAAGCTGAAATACTTCATGAAAATGTTCGACTTTTTTAAAGCCGAAATCCTGTAGTGAAAATTTTCAACTTTTTTGAAGCCCAAATACTTCATGAAAATGTTCAACTTTTTTGAAGCCGAAATACTTCATGAAAATGTTCGACTTTTTTAAAGCCGAAATCCTGTCGTGAAAATTTTCAAACTTTTTGAAGCCGAAATACTTCATGAAAATGTTCGACTTTTTTAACAACGAAATCCTGTCGTGAAAATGTTCAACTTTTTTGAATCCAAAATACTTCATGAAAATTTTCAACTTTTTTGAAGCCGAAATCTTTTCATGAAAATTTTCAACTTTTTTGAAGCTGAAATACTTCATGAAAATGTTCGACTTTTTTGAAGCCGAAATACTTAATGAAAATGTTCGACTTTTTTAAAGCCGAAATCCTGTCGTGAAAATTTTCAACCTTTTTGAAGCCGAAATACTTCATGAAAATGTTCGACCTTTTTAAAGCCGAAATCCTGTAGTGAAAATTTTCAACTTTTTTGAAGCCCAAATACTTCATGAAAATGTTCGACTTTTTTAAAGCCGAAATCCTGTCGTGAATATTTTCAACTTTTTGGAAGCCCAAATACTTCATGAAAATGTTCAACTTTTTTGAAGCCGAAATACTTCATGAAAATGTTCGACTTTTTTAAAGCCGAAATCCTGTCGTGAAAATTTTCAACTTTTTTCAAGCCGAAATCTTTTCATGAAAATTTTCAACTTTTTTGAAGCCAAAATCTTTTCATGAAAATTTTCAACTTTTTTGAAGCTGAAATACTTCATGAAAATGTTCGACTTTTTTAAAGCCGAAATCCTGTCGTGAAAATTTTCAACCTTTTTGAAGCCGAAATACTTCATGAAAATGTTCGACTTTTTTAAAGCCGAAATCCTGTAGTGAAAATTTTCAACTTTTTTGAAGCCCTAATACTTCATGAAAATGTTCGACTTTTTTAACGCCGAAATCCTGTCGTGAAAATGTTCAACTTTTTTGAATCCGAAATCTTTTCATGAAAATTTTTAACTTTTTTGAAGCTGAAATACTGTAGTGAAAATTTTCAACTTTTTTGAAGCCCTAATACTTCATGAAAATGTTCGACTTTTTTAACGCCGAAATCCTGTCGTGAAAATGTTCAACTTTTTTGAAGCCGAAATCTTTTCATGAAAATTTTTAACTTTTTTGAAGCTGAAATACTTCATGAAAGTGTTCGACTTTTTTAAAGCCGAAATCCTGTAGTGAAAATTTTCAACTTTTTTGAAGCCGAAATACTTCATGAAAATTTTCGACTTTTTTAATGCCGAAAACCTGTCGTGAAAATTTTCAACTTTTTTGAAACCCAAATACTTCATGAAAATGTTCGACTTTTTTAAAGCCGAAATCCTGTCGTGAAAATTTTCAACTTTTTTGAAGCCGAAATCTTTTCATGAAAATTTTCAACTTTTTTGAAGCCGAAATCCTGTAGTGAAAATTTTCAACTTTTTTGAAGCCCAAATACTTCATGAAAATGTTCGACTTTTTTAACGCCGAAATCCTGTCGTGAAAATTTTCAACTTTTTTGAAGCCGAAATCTTTTCATGAAAATTTTCAACTTTTTTGAAGCCGAAATCTTTTCATGAAAATTTTTTATACTTTTTATAAGCTGAAATACTTCATGAAAATGTTCGACTTTTTTAAAGCCGAAATCCTGTAGTGACAATTTTCAAACTTTTTTGAAGCCCAAATACTTCATGAAAATGTTCAACTTTTTTGAAGCCGAAATATTTCATGAAAAAATTCGACTTATTTAAAGCCGAAATCCTGTCGTGAAAATTTTCAACCTTTTTGAAGCCGAAATACTTCATGAAAATGTTCGACTTTTTTAAAGCCGAAATCCTGTAGTGAAAATTTTCAACTTTTTTGAAGCCCAAATACTTCATGAAAATGTTCGACTTTTTTAACGCCGAAATCCTGTCGTGAAAATTTTCAACTTTTTTGAATCCGAAATACTTCATGAAAATCTTCAACTTTTTTGAAGCCGAAATCTTTTCATGAAAATTTTCAACTTTTTTGAAGCTGAAATACTTCATGAAAATGTTCGACTTTTTTAAAGCCGAAATCCTGTAGTGAAAATTTTCAACTTTTTTGAAGCCCAAATACTTCATGAAAATGTTCAACTTTTTTGAAGCCGAAATACTTCATGAAAATGTTCGACTTTTTTAAAGCCGAAATCCTGTCGTGAAAATTTTCAACCTTTTTGAAGCCGAAATACTTCATGAAAATGTTCGACTTTTTTAACAACGAAATCCTGTCGTGAAAATGTTCAACTTTTTTGAATCCAAAATACTTCATGAAAATTTTCAACTTTTTTGAAGCCGAAATCTTTTCATGAAAATTTTCAACTTTTTTGAAGCTGAAATACTTCATGAAAATGTTCGACTTTTTTGAAGCCGAAATACTTCATGAAAATGTTCGACTTTTTTAAAGCCGAAATCCTGTCGTGAAAATTTTCAACCTTTTTGAAGCCGAAATACTTCATGAAAATGTTCGACCTTTTTAAAGCCGAAATCCTGTAGTGAAAATTTTCAACTTTTTTGAAGCCCAAATACTTCATGAAAATGTTCGACTTTTTTAAAGCCGAAATCCTGTCGTGAATATTTTCAACTTTTTTGAAGCTGAAATACTTCATGAAAATGTTCAACTTTTTTGAAGCCGAAATACTTCATGAAAATGTTCGACTTTTTTAAAGCCGAAATCCTGTCGTGAAAATTTTCAACTTTTTTCAAGCCGAAATCTTTTCATGAAAATTTTCTACTTTTTTGAAGCCAAAATCTTTTCATGAAAATTTTCAACTTTTTTGAAGCTGAAATACTTCATGAAAATGTTCGACTTTTTTAAAGCCGAAATCCTGTCGTGAAAATTTTCAACCTTTTTGAAGCCGAAATACTTCATGAAAATGTTCGACTTTTTTAAAGCCGAAATCCTGTAGTGAAAATTTTCAACTTTTTTGAAGCCCTAATACTTCATGAAAATGTTCGACTTTTTTAACGCCGAAATCCTGTCGTGAAAATGTTCAACTTTTTTGAATCCGAAATACTTCATGAAAATTTTCAACTTTTTTGAAGCCGAAATCTTTTCATGAAAATTTTTAACTTTTTTGAAGCTGAAATACTTCATGAAAGTGTTCGACTTTTTTAAAGCCGAAATCCTGTAGTGAAAATTTTCAACTTTTTTGAAGCCGAAATACTTCATGAAAATTTTCGACTTTTTTAATGCCGAAAACCTGTCGTGAAAATTTTCAACTTTTTTGAAACCCAAATACTTCATGAAAATGTTCGACTTTTTTAAAGCCGAAATCCTGTCGTGAAAATTTTCAACTTTTTTGAAGCCGAAATCTTTTCATGAAAATTTTCAACTTTTTTGAAGCCGAAATCTTTTCATGAAAATTTATTATACTTTTTATAAGCTGAAATACTTCATGAAAATGTTCGACTTTTTTAACGCCGAAATCCTGTCGTGAAAATGTTCAACTTTTTTGAATCCGAAATCTTTTCATGAAAATTTTTAACTTTTTTGAAGCTGAAATACTGTAGTGAAAATTTTCAACTTTTTTGAAGCCCTAATACTTCATGAAAATGTTCGACTTTTTTAACGCCGAAATCCTGTCGTGAAAATGTTCAACTTTTTTGAAGCCGAAATCCTGTAGTGAAAATTTTCAACTTTTTTGAAGCCGAAATACTTCATGAAAATTTTCGACTTTTTTAAAGCCGAAATCCTGTAGTGAAAATTTTCAACTTTTTTGAAGCCGAAATACTTCATGAAAATTTTCGACTTTTTTAATGCCGAAAACCTGTCGTGAAAATTTTCAACTTTTTTGAAACCCAAATACTTCATGAAAATGTTCGACTTTTTTAAAGCCGAAATCCTGTCGTGAAAATTTTCAACTTTTTTGAAGCCGAAATCTTTTCATGAAAATTTTCAACTTTTTTGAAGCCGAAATCCTGTAGTGAAAATTTTCAACTTTTTTGAAGCCCAAATACTTCATGAAAATGTTCGACTTTTTTAACGCCGAAATCCTGTCGTGAAAATTTTCAACTTTTTTGAAGCCGAAATCTTTTCATGAAAATTTTCAACTTTTTTGAAGCCGAAATCTTTTCATGAAAATTTTTTATACTTTTTATAAGCTGAAATACTTCATGAAAATGTTCGACTTTTTTAAAGCCGAAATCCTGTAGTGACAATTTTCAAACTTTTTTGAAGCCCAAATACTTCATGAAAATGTTCAACTTTTTTGAAGCCGAAATATTTCATGAAAAAATTCGACTTATTTAAAGCCGAAATCCTGTCGTGAAAATTTTCAACCTTTTTGAAGCCGAAATACTTCATGAAAATGTTCGACTTTTTTAAAGCCGAAATCCTGTAGTGAAAATTTTCAACTTTTTTGAAGCCCAAATACTTCATGAAAATGTTCGACTTTTTTAACGCCGAAATCCTGTCGTGAAAATTTTCAACTTTTTTGAATCCGAAATACTTCATGAAAATTTTCAACTTTTTTGAAGCCGAAATCTTTTCATGAAAATTTTCAACTTTTTTGAAGCTGAAATACTTCATGAAAATGTTCGACTTTTTTAAAGCCGAAATCCTGTAGTGAAAATTTTCAACTTTTTTGAAGCCCAAATACTTCATGAAAATGTTCAACTTTTTTGAAGCCGAAATACTTCATGAAAATGTTCGACTTTTTTAAAGCCGAAATCCTGTCGTGAAAATTTTCAACCTTTTTGAAGCCGAAATACTTCATGAAAATGTTCGACTTTTTTAACAACGAAATCCTGTCGTGAAAATGTTCAACTTTTTTGAATCCAAAATACTTCATGAAAATTTTCAACTTTTTTGAAGCCGAAATCTTTTCATGAAAATTTTCAACTTTTTTGAAGCTGAAATACTTCATGAAAATGTTCGACTTTTTTGAAGCCGAAATACTTCATGAAAATGTTCGACTTTTTTAAAGCCGAAATCCTGTCGTGAAAATTTTCAACCTTTTTGAAGCCGAAATACTTCATGAAAATGTTCGACCTTTTTAAAGCCGAAATCCTGTAGTGAAAATTTTCAACTTTTTTGAAGCCCAAATACTTCATGAAAATGTTCGACTTTTTTAAAGCCGAAATCCTGTCGTGAATATTTTCAACTTTTTTGAAGCTGAAATACTTCATGAAAATGTTCAACTTTTTTGAAGCCGAAATACTTCATGAAAATGTTCGACTTTTTTAAAGCCGAAATCCTGTCGTGAAAATTTTCAACTTTTTTCAAGCCGAAATCTTTTCATGAAAATTTTCTACTTTTTTGAAGCCAAAATCTTTTCATGAAAATTTTCAACTTTTTTGAAGCTGAAATACTTCATGAAAATGTTCGACTTTTTTAAAGCCGAAATCCTGTCGTGAAAATTTTCAACCTTTTTGAAGCCGAAATACTTCATGAAAATGTTCGACTTTTTTAAAGCCGAAATCCTGTAGTGAAAATTTTCAACTTTTTTGAAGCCCTAATACTTCATGAAAATGTTCGACTTTTTTAACGCCGAAATCCTGTCGTGAAAATGTTCAACTTTTTTGAATCCGAAATACTTCATGAAAATTTTCAACTTTTTTGAAGCCGAAATCTTTTCATGAAAATTTTTAACTTTTTTGAAGCTGAAATACTTCATGAAAGTGTTCGACTTTTTTAAAGCCGAAATCCTGTAGTGAAAATTTTCAACTTTTTTGAAGCCGAAATACTTCATGAAAATTTTCGACTTTTTTAATGCCGAAAACCTGTCGTGAAAATTTTCAACTTTTTTGAAACCCAAATACTTCATGAAAATGTTCGACTTTTTTAAAGCCGAAATCCTGTCGTGAAAATTTTCAACTTTTTTGAAGCCGAAATCTTTTCATGAAAATTTTCAACTTTTTTGAAGCCGAAATCTTTTCATGAAAATTTATTATACTTTTTATAAGCTGAAATACTTCATGAAAATGTTCGACTTTTTTAAAGCCGAAATCCTGTAGTGAAAATTTTCATCTTTTTTGAAGCCCAAATACTTCATGAAAATGTTCAACTTTTTTGAAGCCCAAATACTTCATGAAAATGTTCAACTTTTTTGAAGCCGAAATATTTCATGAAAATGTTCGACTTATTTAAAGCCGAAATCCTGTCGTGAAAATTTTCAACCTTTTTGAAGCCGAAATACTTCATGAAAATGTTCGACTTTTTTAAAGCCGAAATCCTGTAGTGAAAATTTTCAACTTTTTTGAAGCCCAAATACTTCATGAAAATGTTCGACTTTTTTAACGCCGAAATCCTGTCGTGAAAATTTTCAACTTTTTTGAATCCGAAATACTTCATGAAAATTTTCAACTTTTTTGAAGCCGAAATCTTTTCATGAAAATTTTCAAGTTTTTTGAAGCTGAAATACTTCATGAAAATGTTCGACTTTTTTAAAGCCGAAATCCTGTAGTGAAAATTTTCAACTTTTTTGAAGCCCAAATACTTCATGAAAATGTTCAACTTTTTTGAAGCCGAAATACTTCATGAAAATGTTCGACTTTTTTAAAGCCGAAATCCTGTCGTGAAAATTTTCAACCTTTTTGAAGCCGAAATACTTCATGAAAATGTTCGACCTTTTTAAAGCCGAAATCCTGTAGTGAAAATTTTCAACTTTTTTGAAGCCCAAATACTTCATGAAAATGTTCGACTTTTTTAAAGCCGAAATCCTGTCGTGAATATTTTCAACTGTTTGGAAGCCCAAATACTTCATGAAAATGTTCAACTTTTTTGAAGCCGAAATACTTCATGAAAATGTTCGACTTTTTTAAAGCCGAAATCCTGTCGTGAATATTTTCAACTTTTTGGAAGCCCAAATTCTTCATGAAAATGTTCAACTTTTTTGAAGCCGAAATACTTCATGAAAATGTTCGACTTTTTTAAAGCCGAAATCCTGTCGTGAAAATTTTCAACCTTTTTGAAGCCGAAATACTTCATGAAAATGTTCAACTTTTTTGAAGCCGAAATCTTTTCATGAAAATTTTCAACTTTTTTGAAGCCGAAATCTTTTCATGAAAATTTTCAACTTTTTTGAAGCCGAAATCTTTTCATGAAAATTTTCAACTTTTTTGAAGCTGAAATACTTCATGAAAATGTTCGACTTTTTTAAAGCCGAAATACTGTCATGAAAATGTTCAACTTTTTTGAAGCTTATATCCTGTCGTGAAAATTTTCAACTTTTTTGAATCTGAAATCTTTTCATGAAAATTTTCGACTTTTTTAAAGCTGAAATACTGTCATGAAAATGTTCAACTTTTTTGAATCTGAAATACTTCATGAAAATGTTCAACTTTTTTGAAGCCCAAATACTTCATGAAAATTGTCAACTTTTTTGAAGCCCAAATACTTCATGAACATTTTCAACTTTTTTGAAGCCGAAATACTGTCATGAAAATGTTCAACTTTTTTGAAGCCCAAATACTCCATGAACATTTTCAACTTTTTTGAAGCCGAAATACTGTCATGAAAATGTTCAACTTTTTTGAAGCTGAAATACTTCATGAAAATGTTCGACTTTTTTAAAGCCGAAATCCTGTAGTGAAAATTTTCAACTTTTTTGAAGCCCAAATACTTCATGAAAATGTTCAACTTTTTTGAAGCCGAAATATTTCATGAAAATGTTCGACTTATTTAAAGCCGAAATCCTGTCGTGAAAATTTTCAACCTTTTTGAAGCCGAAATACTTCATGAAAATGTTCGACTTTTTTAAAGCCGAAATCCTGTAGTGAAAATTTTCAACTTTTTTGAAGCCCAAATACTTCATGAAAATGTTCGACTTTTTTAACGCCGAAATCCTGTCGTGAAAATTTTCAACTTTTTTGAAGCCGAAATCTTTTCATGAAAATTTTCAACTTTTTTGAAGCCGAAATCTTTTCATGAAAATTTTTTATACTTTTTATAAGCTGAAATACTTCATGAAAATGTTCGACTTTTTTAAAGCCGAAATCCTGTAGTGACAATTTTCAAACTTTTTTGAAGCCCAAATACTTCATGAAAAAGTTCAACTTTTTTGAAGCCCAAATACTTTATGAAAATGTTCAACTTTTTTGAAGCCCAAATACTTCATGAAAATGTTCAACTTTTTTGAAGCCGAAATACTTCATGAAAATGTTCGACTTTTTTAAAGCCGAAATCCTGTCGTGAATATTTTCAACTTTTTGGAAGCCCAAATTCTTCATGAAAATGTTCAACTTTTTTGAAGCCGAAATACTTCATGAAAATGTTCGACTTTTTTAAAGCCGAAATCCTGTCGTGAAAATTTTCAACCTTTTTGAAGCCGAAATACTTCATGAAAATGTTCGACTTTTTTAAAGCCGAAATCCTGTAGTGAAAATTTTCAACTTTTTTGAATCCGAAATACTTCATGAAAATTTTCAAATTTTTTGAAGCCGAAATACTTCATGGAAATGTTCGACTTTTTTAAAGCCGAAATCCTGTCGTGAAAATTTTCAACTTTTTTGAAGCTGAAATCTTTTCATGAAAATTTTCTACTTTTTTGAAGCCGAAATCTTTTCATGAAAATTTTCAACTTTTTTGAAGCCGAAATCTTTTCATGAAAATTTTCAACTTTTTTGAAGCTGAAATACTTCATGAAAATGTTCGACTTTTTTAAAGCCGAAATACTGTCATGAAAATGTTCAACTTTTTTGAAGCTGAAATACTTCATGAAAATGTTCGACTTTTTTAAAGCCGAAATACTGTCATGAAAATGTTCAACTTTTTTGAAGCCGATATACTGTCATGAAAATGTTCAACTTTTTTGAAGCTGAAATACTTCATGAAAATTTTCAAATTTTTTGAAGCCGAAATACTTCATGGAAATGTTCGACTTTTTTAAAGCCGAAATCCTGTCGTGAAAATTTTCAACTTTTTTGAAGCCGAAATCTTTTCATGAAAATTTTCAACTTTTTTGAAGCCGAAATCTTTTCATGAAAATTTTCAACTTTTTTGAAGCCGAAATCTTTTCATGAAAATTTTCAACTTTTTTGAAGCTGAAATACTTCATGAAAATGTTCGACTTTTTTAAAGCCGAAATACTGTCATGAAAATGTTCAACTTTTTTGAAGCTGAAATACTTCATGAAAATGTTCGACTTTTTTAAAGCCGAAATACTGTCATGAAAATGTTCAACTTTTTTGAAGCCGAAATACTGTCATGAAAATGTTCAACTTTTTTGAAGCTGAAATACTTCATGAAAATGTTCGACTTTTTTAAAGCCGAAATACTGTCATGAAAATGTTCGACTTTTTTAAAGCCGAAATACTGTCATGAAAATTTTCAACTTTTTTGAAGCCGAAATCTTTTCATGAAAATTTTCAACTTTTTTGAAGCCGAAATATTTTCATGAAAATTTTCAACTTTTTTGAAGCTGAAATACTTCATGAAAATGTTCGACTTTTTTAAAGCCGAAATACTGTCATGAAAATGTTCAACTTTTTTGAAGCTGATATCCTGTCGTGAAAATTTTCAACTTTTTTGAATCTGAAATCTTTTCATGAAAATTTTCGACTTTTTTAAAGCTGAAATACTGTCATGAAAATGTTCAACTTTTTTGAAGCTGAAATACTTCATGAAAATGTTCGACTTTTTTAAAGCCGAAATACTGTCATGAAAATGTTCGACTTTTTTAAAGCCGAAATACTGTCATGAAAATTTTCAACTTTTTTGAAGCCCAAATATTTCATGAAAATTTTCAACTTTTTTGAATCCGAAATACTTCATGAAAATTTTCAACTTTTTTCTAGCCGAAATACTTCATGAAAATTTTCAACTTTTTTGAAGCCCAAATATTTCATGAAAATTGTCAACTTTTTTGAAGCCCAAATACTTCATGAACATTTTCAACTTTTTTGAAGCTGAAATACTTCATGAAAATGTTCGACTTTTTTAAAGCCGAAATACTGTCATGAAAATGTTCGACTTTTTTAAAGCCGAAATACTGTCATGAAAATTTTCAACTTTTTTGAAGCCCAAATACTTCATGAAAATGTTCAACTTTTTTGAAGCCGAAATATTTCATGAAAATGTTCGACTTATTTAAAGCCGAAATCCTGTCGTGAAAATTTTCAACCTTTTTGAAGCCGAAATACTTCATGAAAATGTTCGACTTTTTTAAAGCCGAAATCCTGTAGTGAAAATTTTCAACTTTTTTGAAGCCCAAATACTTCATGAAAATGTTCGACTTTTTTAACGCCGAAATCCTGTCGTGAAAATTTTCAACTTTTTTGAAGCCGAAATCTTTTCATGAAAATTTTCAACTTTTTTGAAGCCGAAATCTTTTCATGAAAATTTTTTATACTTTTTATAAGCTGAAATACTTCATGAAAATGTTCGACTTTTTTAAAGCCGAAATCCTGTAGTGACAATTTTCAAACTTTTTTGAAGCCCAAATACTTCATGAAAAAGTTCAACTTTTTTGAAGCCCAAATACTTTATGAAAATGTTCAACTTTTTTGAAGCCCAAATACTTCATGAAAATGTTCAACTTTTTTGAAGCCGAAATACTTCATGAAAATGTTCGACTTTTTTAAAGCCGAAATCCTGTCGTGAATATTTTCAACTTTTTGGAAGCCCAAATTCTTCATGAAAATGTTCAACTTTTTTGAAGCCGAAATACTTCATGAAAATGTTCGACTTTTTTAAAGCCGAAATCCTGTCGTGAAAATTTTCAACCTTTTTGAAGCCGAAATACTTCATGAAAATGTTCGACTTTTTTAAAGCCGAAATCCTGTAGTGAAAATTTTCAACTTTTTTGAATCCGAAATACTTCATGAAAATTTTCAAATTTTTTGAAGCCGAAATACTTCATGGAAATGTTCGACTTTTTTAAAGCCGAAATCCTGTCGTGAAAATTTTCAACTTTTTTGAAGCTGAAATCTTTTCATGAAAATTTTCTACTTTTTTGAAGCCGAAATCTTTTCATGAAAATTTTCAACTTTTTTGAAGCCGAAATCTTTTCATGAAAATTTTCAACTTTTTTGAAGCTGAAATACTTCATGAAAATGTTCGACTTTTTTAAAGCCGAAATACTGTCATGAAAATGTTCAACTTTTTTGAAGCCGATATACTGTCATGAAAATGTTCAACTTTTTTGAAGCTGAAATACTTCATGAAAATTTTCAAATTTTTTGAAGCCGAAATACTTCATGGAAATGTTCGACTTTTTTAAAGCCGAAATCCTGTCGTGAAAATTTTCAACTTTTTTGAAGCTGAAATCTTTTCATGAAAATTTTCAACTTTTTTGAAGCCGAAATCTTTTCATGAAAATTTTCAACTTTTTTGAAGCCGAAATCTTTTCATGAAAATTTTCAACTTTTTTGAAGCTGAAATACTTCATGAAAATGTTCGACTTTTTTAAAGCCGAAATACTGTCATGAAAATGTTCAACTTTTTTGAAGCTGAAATACTTCATGAAAATGTTCGACTTTTTTAAAGCCGAAATACTGTCATGAAAATGTTCAACTTTTTTGAAGCCGAAATACTGTCATGAAAATGTTCAACTTTTTTGAAGCTGAAATACTTCATGAAAATGTTCGACTTTTTTAAAGCCGAAATACTGTCATGAAAATGTTCGACTTTTTTAAAGCCGAAATACTGTCATGAAAATTTTCAACTTTTTTGAAGCCGAAATCTTTTCATGAAAATTTTCAACTTTTTTGAAGCCGAAATATTTTCATGAAAATTTTCAACTTTTTTGAAGCTGAAATACTTCATGAAAATGTTCGACTTTTTTAAAGCCGAAATACTGTCATGAAAATGTTCAACTTTTTTGAAGCTGATATCCTGTCGTGAAAATTTTCAACTTTTTTGAATCTGAAATCTTTTCATGAAAATTTTCGACTTTTTTAAAGCTGAAATACTGTCATGAAAATGTTCAACTTTTTTGAAGCTGAAATACTTCATGAAAATGTTCGACTTTTTTAAAGCCGAAATACTGTCATGAAAATGTTCGACTTTTTTAAAGCCGAAATACTGTCATGAAAATTTTCAACTTTTTTGAAGCCCAAATATTTCATGAAAATTTTCAACTTTTTTGAATCCGAAATACTTCATGAAAATTTTCAACTTTTTTCTAGCCGAAATACTTCATGAAAATTTTCAACTTTTTTGAAGCCCAAATATTTCATGAAAATTGTCAACTTTTTTGAAGCCCAAATACTTCATGAACATTTTCAACTTTTTTGAAGCTGAAATACTTCATGAAAATGTTCGACTTTTTTAAAGCCGAAATACTGTCATGAAAATGTTCGACTTTTTTAAAGCCGAAATACTGTCATGAAAATTTTCAACTTTTTTGAAGCCCAAATATTTCATGAAAATTTTCAACTTTTTTGAATCCGAAATACTTCATGAAAATTTTCAACTTTTTTCTAGCCGAAATACTTCATGAAAATTTTCAACTTTTTTGAAGCCCAAATATTTCATGAAAATTTTCACCTTTTTTGAAGCCGAATTTCTTCATGAAAATTTTCAACTTTTTTGAAGCCCAAATACTTCATGAACATTTTCAACTTTTTTGAAGCCGAATTTCTTCATGGAAATTTTCAACTTTTTTCAAGCCCAAATACTTAATGAAAGTTTTCAACTTTTTTGAAGCCGAAATCTTTTCACGAAAATGTTCAACTGTTTTGACGCTGAAATTCTTTCATGAAAATTTTCGACTTTTTTGAAGCCGAAATACTTCATGAAAATTTTCAACTTTTTTGAAGCCGAAATCTTTTCATGAAAATGTTCAACTTTTTTGAATCCGACATACTTCATGAAAATTTTCAACTTTTTTGAAGCCGAAATCTTTCCATTAAAATTTTCAACTTTTTTGAAGCCGAAATCTTTTCATGAAAATGTTCAACTTTTTTGAATCTGAAATACTTCATGAAAATGGTTGACTTTTTTAAAGCCGAAATCCTGTCGTGAAAAATTTCACCTTTTTTGAATCCGAAATACTTCATGAAAATTTTCAACTTTTTTCTAGCCGAAATACTTCATGAAAATTTTCAACTTTTTTGAAGCCCAAATATTTCATGAAAATTTTCACCTTTTTTGAAGCCGAATTTCTTCATGAAAATTTTCAACTTTTTTGAAGCCCAAATACTTCATGAACATTTTCAACTTTTTTGAAGCCGAATTTCTTCATGGAAATTTTCAACTTTTTTCAAGCCCAAATACTTCATGAAATTTTTCAACTTTTTTGAAGCCGACATCTTTTCACGAAAATGTTCAACTGTTTTGAAGCTGAAATTCTTTGATGAAAATTTTCGACTTTTTTGAAGCCGAAATACTTCATGAAAATGGTCGACTTTTTTAAAGCCGAAATCCTGTTTTGAAAATTTTCAACTTTTTTGAATCTGAAATACTTCATGAAAATTTTCAACTTTTTTGAAGCCGAAATACTGTCATGAAAATTTTCAACTTTTTTGAAGCCGAAATACTGTCATGAAAATTTTCAACTTTTTTGAAACCGAAATCTTTTCATGAAAATTTTCAACTTTTTTGAAGCTTAAATACTGCATGAAAATGTTCAACTTTTTTGAAACCGAAATCCTGTCATGAAAATGTTCAACTTATTGAAGATAAAATACTTCATGAAAATGTTCAACTTTTTTGGAACTGATATCTTTTCCTGAAAATGTTCGACTTTTTTAAAGCCGAAATACTGTCATGAAAATGTTCGACTTTTTCAAAGCCGAAATACTGTCATGAAAATTTTCAACTTTTTTGAAGCCCAAATATTTCATGAAAATTTTCACCTTTTTTGAAGCCGAAATACTGTCATGAAAATGTTCAACATTTTTGAAGCCGGAATACTTCATGAAAATTTTCAACTTTTTTGAAGCCGAAATCCTGTCGTGAAAATTTTCAACTTTTTTGAAGCCGAAATCTTTTCATGAAAATTTTCAACTTTTTTGAAGCTGAAATACTGCATGAAAATGTTCAACTTTTTTGAAGCCGAAATCCTGTCGTGAAAATTTTCACCTTTTTTGAATCCGAAATACTTCATGAAAATTTTCAACTTTTTTCTAGCCGAAATACTTCATGAAAATTTTCAACTTTTTTGAAGCCCAAATATTTCTTGAAAATTTTCACTTTTTTTGAAGCCGAATTTCTTCATGAAAATTTTCAACTTTTTTCTAGCCGAAATACTTCATGAAAATTTTCAACTTTTTTGAAGCCGAAATCTTTTCACGAAAATGTTCAATTGTTTTGAATCTGAAATTCTTTCATGAAAATTTTCGACTTTTTTGAAGCCGAAATCTTTTCATTAAAATGTTCAACTTTTTTGAAGCTGAAATACTTCATGAAAATGGTCGACTTTTTTAAAGCCGAAATCCTGTCGTGAAAATTTTCAACTTTTTTGAATCTGAAATACTTCATGAAAATTTTTAACTTTTATAAAGCCAAAATCCTGTCGTGAAAATTTTCAACTTTTTTGAAGCCGAAATACTTCATGAAAATTTTCAACTTTTTTGAAGCCGAAATACTGTCATGAAAATGTTCAACTTTTTTGAAGCCGAAATACTGTCATGAAAATTTTCAACTATTTTGAAGCCCAAATACTTCATGAAAATTTTCAACTTTTTTGAACCCGAAATCTTTTCATGAAAATTTTCAACTTTTTTGAATCCGAAATACTTCATGAAAATTTTCAACTTTTTTGAAGCCGAATTTCATCATGAAAATGTTCAACTTTTTTGAAGCCGAAATCTTTTCATGAAAATGTTCAACTTTTTTGAAGCTGAAATACTTCATGAAAATGTTCAACTTTTTTGAAACCTAAATATTTCATGAAAATTTTCAACTTTTTTGAAGCCGAATTTCTTCATGAAATTTTTAAACTTTTTTGAAGCCGAATTTCTTCATGAATATTTTCAACTTTTTTGAAGCCCAAATACTTCATGAAAATTTTCAATTGAAAAACCCCATTACGAAAAAGTTGAAAAAAGACGATACACCCACCCCCTTGCGAAAACTTTACTTCATGAACTTTTTTGAAGCCGAAATACTTCATGAACATTTTCAATTGACCCACCCCCCCTTACGAAAAAGTTGAAAAAAGACGAAACACTTGCGAAAACTTTTTTGAAGCCGAATTTCTTCATGAATATTTTCAATTGACCCACCCCCCCTTACGAAAAAGTTGAAAAAAGACGATACACCCACCCCTTGCGAAAACTTTTTTGGAGCCAAATTTCTTCATGAAAATTTTCAACTTTTTTGAAGCCGAATTTCATCATGAAAATTTTCGACAGGGGGTCTCCTATCCAAGTACTAACCAGGCCCGACCCTGCTTAGCTTCTGAGATCGGATGAGATCGGGCATGTTCAGGGTGGTATGGCTGTAAGCCATTATTGCGTGAAGTAAGGGGTCTTTTAAAGATGTCATGCCCTTGATTCTGGCTGAATTTTTGGACATGTGAATATGTCTCTATATGATAAAAAAAAAACATGATCAAAAAAATGAAAAAGCTTACAGCACCTGGTATTCCCAGGCGGTTTCCCACCCAAGTACTAACCAGGCCCGACCCTGCTTAGCTTCCGAGATCGGACGTGTTCAGGGTGGTATGGCCGGAAGTCATTATTGTGTGTAGAAAGGGGCCTTTTAAAGATGTCATGCCCTTGATTCTGGCTGAATTTTTGGACATGTGAATATGTCTATCTATGATAAAAAAAAAACATATGATCAAAAAAATGAAAAAGCTTAAAGCACCTGGTATTCCCAGGCAGTCTCCCATCCAAGTTCTAACCAGGCCAGACCCTACTTAGCTTCCAAGATCGGACGAGTTCAGTGTGGTATGGCCGTAAGACATTATTGTGTGCAGAAAGGGGCTTTTTAAAGATGTCATGCCCTTGATTCTGGCTGAATTTTTGGACATGTGAATATGTCTCTATATGATTAAAAAAACATATGATCAAAAAAATGAAAAAGCTTACAGCACCTGGTATTCCCAGGCGGTCTCCCATCCAAGCACTAACCAGGCCCAACCCTGCTTAGCTTCTGAGACCGGACGAGATCGGGAGTGTTCAGGGTGGTATGGCTGTAAGCCATTATTGTGTGCAGTAAGGGGTCTTTTAAAGATGTCATGCCCTTGATTCTGGCTGAATTTTTGGACATGTGAATATGTCTCTATATGATAAAAAAAAAACATATGATCAAAAAAATGAAAAAGCTTACAGCACCTGGTATTCCCAGGCGGTTTCCCACCCAAGTACTAACCAGGCCCGACCCTGCTTAGCTTCCGAGATCGGACGTGTTCAGGGTGGTATGGCCGGAAGTCATTATTGTGTGCAGAAAGGGGCCTTTTAAAGATGTCATGCCCTTGATTCTGGCTGAATTTTTGGAAATGTGAATATGTCTATCTATGATAAA